>NC_134094.1:10893018-11201998 GCF_000715075.1 Nicotiana tabacum | reverse complement strand
TGCTGCTGATTCTAGGAGACTTCAAGGTACTTCTGCTTGCGTCCGCAGATCTTCGGAGTCCCCTTCTACTCCCTCGTCTAGAGACTTTCCTTATTATCTTCAGACTTTTGTATAGAGCTACATAGATTATAGCAGCTTGTGACTTAGTGATATTCCGCGTCTTGGGAAATTATTTTGTATATGCCGAGTGGTACTACTCTTGGCTATTTATAATATGCTGTTTATCTTTAAAATATTGTGTTTTTTTTTATATTTTTCGCAATATTAGGCTCACCTAGTCGTAAAAACTAGGTGCCATCACGGCACCTTACGGAGGGTTAATTTGGGTCGTGACAATTGGAGACATATGTAAGATTCTAACAATACTACCTTTATTGTTGGTTAAGATTAATTCGTTTATATAATGTTTCTCAACAATATTTCAGGAAGGGTATTATAAAAGAATGGAGGAGTGGCAACAAACTTAGCTTAATTCTCAGCCGACGCCCGAAGATATGACCTTGATATGGACACATACAACCGGTGGAGTAAATAAAGGTTTAAAATATTTTAGTAAGTTTTTAGATATGACTTTGTTTTAATATTATTTTGCACAAGTTGCATGTTTCTTCTCTTGCTCATTTAATTTTTTTTTTATTTCTCATGAAAATAAATAAAGGTAGAGTCTACTGACTTGGAGTGCAATCGTCGCCCAACTGCATTATTTAGTGGTGCTTCTGCTTCACCCAAAGAAATTGAGACAATGCAAACGCAAATCAATGAATTGTGTCAGCAATGGAATAATGCTCAAGAAACAATAAATACGATGTGGACATTCATGGAAAACCATGGAAAACAACCTCGGATGGAATAACAACGAGGAGACTGAAACCGATGATGATTGATAGTAATTTTGAATGTAATATGAGCTTAGACTTTATTGGTTTCAGCTTGGTTGGGTTTACACTTGGATTATGTGTTTTAAACTTGAATATCGTTTGGTTGAAGTTTTTATACTTTAATGTGTTATAATAGATGTGTTTAGACTTGTTTGAAAGTGTTGTATAGATTGGTAGTTTGATATTTAATGTTTTGTGTTCAATTGTATGAGCAATTGTGACACATATTAGGTTGAATGATTGGTTTTGAATTGCAAGTGGTGTAGCTTAAAATGCAGTAGAACTCTGCTGAAAATTTATAGATTTTCCGACTGATTCCGACTACTTTGGTTGGAAAACTTAACTGGGAATTCCCGACCGGTTTTAATTTTAATTTTTTCGACCGGTTTGGTCGGAAATTATGAATTTAATTTAAACTAAATATTAAAATTACCGACCGGAACTGTCAAATAATGATTAATATTTATTTTAAAATGTGCGATCGATTCGGTCACAAAATTACCGACCATTTCGGTCGCAAAATTCAAATTTATCCAGCCGCCCAGTTTTTCCTTCTTTGCGTCTGTATTGGTCGCAAATTTCTCACCGTTTTTGGTCCCAAAAAAATTGCGACTATCTATATTCGGACTACTTTATTTTCGTCAGAAATCCGTCAGAAATTGTTGATTTCCGATGGAAATCATGATCGAAATATTAACATTTTCTAGTAGTGGTTGGTGGGTAAGTGTTGACAACAACCTGAGAATTGGCATCGACTGGATCAGCAATTGGAACGCCATTGGGGTTGACAGGGGGTACGTTGTTGCTTGGAACCCTGTTGTTATTTTCACCGTGGTGGCCTAATTCAGCGTCAACACTTAAGTGAGCAGATTGAGAATCTGACATATTGAATAGCCCTGAAATCAAACTTCAAAGAACAAGTGTAAAATAGTGCGGGTTATCAAAATTCTTATTAAATTGCCACTATTATTCTTAGCTCCATGGTGGGCACCAAACTGTTTACCCTTTAAACGAATAACAATTAAATTTGTACATGATTTAAAGGACATATGGTTTAAATAATTGAATTGAAATGAAATAAAATGATCAAACCAATGCGGTGAAGTAATTAAGCCATGTGTTAGGCTTAAATGCTAACGATCGGTTTCAATCGAGCCCTCGAGATAGAGCTCGGATTCAACTAACTGAGTGAATAACTGAGGAACACTTAAACAATTATTGAAATGCCAAAATAAATTTATTTGTCTTGATATGTGTGCCAATAATAGTGTCAAAAAATAAATGAGTTCTCCTCTTTATATAGTAGAGGAGTTTTAACCCTAATACAAGTCTAAATAAGGTAAAAATCTTTTCCTTTCTTTATCCCATGAGAATATGATCTACAGTCAATACCGAGCGTGATCCGCGCCGTAATATCCGACTGATGGCAGATATTTTTGCTCTCCGTTTGTCTTCTTTAACCGTATTTCCTTTGCCCTCGATTCTTCATATTGCTCGAGTTGGATTCTCTCCGGGTTAGGCCATGCTCGATACCCGACGTATCATTCGTCTGCTCTTGGTTCCGATCTGTGGGCACCTTCGGTCTCACTCGAGCCAGTAACGAGTAACGTCATTCCTCGCTTAACGAAAAATTGGGGATATCTCTATTCCCAATTTTTCCCATTTACAATGTCCAATACAGAGTCCAACTAAGTGAAAGAATCAGTTTTGTGAGAATTTTTATGTTATATGTCCAAATTTCTCTTTAGAATTCTTTCTACTAATGTTAGTTTTTTCTCTTTATGACCATATGATATTCGATAGTCGATAATTATGAACCTGTTATAAAATATAAACTCAAAGTAACAATATGGAACAAGAAAAAACAAGCTAAGAGATATATGGAGAAAGAGAGAAGATATTTTTATTTTTTCTTCAATTGTGTATTTTTCTATCTATTACAAGGCCTTTATATATGCGTGAAAAATGAAGAAAATATGTCATTGAATGTGTCATTAAACATAGAAAATATGTCATTGAATATGTCATTAAGCATTTGAGATAAAGATCATGGAGGAAGAGTAGACATCCACCATAATTTGATATTTCTTATAACACTCCCCCTTGGATGTCCATAGATAATGTGCCTCGTTAAAACCTTATTAGAATAAAAAATTCTAGTAAAGGAAAAAAAGTACACATGTTTAGAAATACGCTTTTTGGTTGCCTCATTAAAAACCTTGCAAGGAAAACCCAGTAGGACAAAATCTTGTAAGGGAAAAAGAGTACAACGCATATTAACTCCCCCTGATGAGAGCATCAGTTCACATCATTAAGCCTTTGCATCCCAATTTTGTATACTAGTTTCTTGAAGGTTGACGTCGGTAGATATTTGGTGAACAAATCAGCCATATTATCACTTGAACGAATCTGTTGCACATTAATATCACCATTCTTTTGAAGATCATGTGTAAAAAATAATTTTGGTGAAATGTGCCTTGTCCTATCTCCTTTTATGAATCCTCCCTTCAATTGGGCTATGCATGTTTCATTGTCTTCATACAAATTTGTGGGTAATTTATCACAGTTCAAACTACATTTGTCTCGAATAAGATGTATTATAGATCTCAACCAAACACATTCTTGACTTGCTTCATAAATAGCAATTATCTCAGCATGATTAGAAGAAGTAGCTGTGATTGATTGCTTAGTCGATCGCCAAGATATGACAGTGCATCCACATGTAAACACATAGCCTGTTTGAGATCGAGCCTTGTCTGGGTCAGATAAATACCCAGCATCGGCATAACCAACAAGATCGGGATTGCAATCATTGCCAAAAAATAAGCCCATATCGGTAATCCCTTTTAGATACCGCAATATATGTTTGATTCCATTCCAATGTCTCCTTGTAGGAGCAGAGTTATATCTTGCTAAGACATTAACTGAAAAAGTTATGCCAGGCCTTGTAGTGTTAGCAAGATACATTAGTGCACCAATTGCACTAATATATGGTACTTCAGGACCAAGAAGCTCTTCATTCTTTTCTTGAGGTCGGAAGGGGTCCTTATTCACATCAAGTGATAGAACAACTATCGGAGTACTTAATGGATGTGCTCCATCCATGTAAAACTATTTCAATACCTTTTCTATGTAGGCATATTGATGAACAAATATCCCGTTTGCCAAATGTTCATTTTGCAAACCAAGACATAATTTTGTCTTTACGAGATTTTTCATCTCGAATTCCTTCTTTAAATAATCAATTGCCTTTTGGAGTTCTGTAGGAGTTCAAATAAGGTTTATGTCATCAACATATACGACAAGTACGGCAAACTCCGATGTTGTTTTCTTTATAAAAGCACATGGACAAATGACATCACTTATATAACCTTCCTTTAATAAATATTCACTAAGGCGATTATACCACATTCTTCCTGATTGCTTTAGACCATACAAAGATCTTTGCAATTTGATTGAAACATTTTCGTGGACTTTGAATTATGTGTGTCAGGCATTTTAAATCCCTCGGGAATTTTCATGTATATCTCATTATCAAGTGAGCCGTAAAGGTAGGTTGTAACCACATCCATTAAATGCATGTCAAGTTTTTCATGGACAGCAAGACTAATGAGATAACGGAACGTAATATAGCATCCATAGCAGGAGAATACGTCTCTTCATAATCGACACCGGGCCTTTGTGAAAATCTTTGTGCAACAAGGCGTGCCTTATATCTTTGTACCTCATTTTTCTCATTCCTTTTACGTACAAAGACCCATTTATAGCCAACAGGTTTAACACCATTAGGTGTTTGGGCTACAAACCCAAAAACTTCACGTTTCGCAAGTGAATTCAACTCAGATTGGCTTGCTTCTTGCCATTTTGGCTAATCACGTCTTTGTCGACATTCTCCAACAGATTGAGGTTCAAGATCCTCATTATCTTGCATAATGCTAGATGCAACATTGTATGCAAAGATATAATCCACCACTATATTCAATCGATTCAAATTTATCTCAATATCGATTGGATTTATTGATAATTCCTTATTTTCTTGAGTCTTAGGCTTATCGATATCCTCATGAATCTCATAATTGGTTAAATCATGGGTTTCTTTATGAGCCTCTTTCGTAGTGTCATCTTGATCATTTATTTTCCTTTTTATAGGATTTTGATCCTTAGAACCCAATGGTCTGCCATGCTTTAGGCGTGCTTTTGACGCATTAGCTATGACACTAGAAGATTGTCCAACAGGGACATCAATACGGATTGGAACATTCTTTGCAAGATATGTGATTTCGTTATCTTTTTCAGATCCGTAAATACATATGGCATTGATTCGCTATTTTCTGCAAATGGATAATCTTTTGCATCTCTTTTTCATAAATATAGGCACGTGGATCAAGATGAGACAATGATGTATTTTTCCACAAAATTTCACGTTTGGTTTCACCAATTTCTCCCCCTAATTTTGGGGAAAATGCCTCATCGGATCGACAATCTGCAAATCGAGCAGTGAACAAATCTCCCGTTAATGTTTTGAGGTTGCGAATAATGGAGGGCAATTCAAACCCAACATATATTCCTAGACTTCTTTGGGTACCCATCTTGGTGCGATATGGCTGTGCTACAGGCACATATATTGCGCACTCAAAAATTCTTAAATGGGATATATTAGGTTCATGACCCAAAACTAATTGCAACGGGAAATATTTATGATAATTTATCGGTCTAAGACGAACTAGCATTGCTGCATGCAAAATGGAATGACCCCAAATAGAAGTGGGTAATCTCGTTTTCATGAGTAATGGTCTTGCTATCAATTGCAGACATTTAATCAAAGACTCTACAAGGCCATTTTTGAGTGTGAACATGAGCTACATGATGTTCCACTCTTATCCCAATTGATAAGCAATAATCATTAAATGTTTGGGATGAAAACTCAGCAGCATTATCAAGTCGAATAGACTTAATTGGATTATCGGGAAACTGTACCCGTAATCGAAGTATTTGTGCCATTAATTTTGCAAACGCCAGGTTGCGAGATGATAATAGGCACACATGAGACCATCTAGAAGATGTGTCTATTAAGACCATAAAATACCTAAACAACCCACTAGGTGGGTGAATAGGTCCACAAATATCTCCTTGTATACGTTCCAAAAACGCAGGGGACTCAATCCCAACCTTTGTTGGTGATGGTCTAATAATTAACTTGCATTGATAATAAGAAGTGCAAGAAAATTTATTATTTAAAAAAATCTTTAAATACTTTAATGGATGCCCATTTGAGTTTTCTATAATTCGTCTCATCATAATTGATCTGCAATGTCCCAATCGATCATGCCAAAGTACAAAAATATTGAAATTAGTAACCTTTTGGTTTACGATAGAATGCCTCAATTGAATTAATTATTGTCCAATACAAGCCACAATATAAAGATGGGAACTTCTCAATAACCCTTTTCTGACCAGAGACATTCTTGGTAACGATGAGATATTCGAGATTATTCTCATCTATTGTCTCAATATGAAATCCATTTCGGCGGATATCTTTAAAACTCAATAAGTTTCTCTTGGACTTGGAGGAGAACATTGCATTCTCTATGATAAGTATTGTTCCCTTAGGCAGAGTTATAGTAGCTCTTCTAGAGCCTTCAATTAATTTTGTACTACCATATATTCATCAACATCTATATGGTGAATATCTCTTTTAAAGAGAAAGTTATACCATTATGGTCATGGTCAAAATTAGATGCAAGATCTGTTTCTTGCATTATTGTTTCCCTTTAATAATCACATTGCCAAAATATTTTGGCGTACAATAGGTATGTGACCAATGACCATTCATGCCATAATAATGACATTATTTTCTTATTTCATCTCAAACCTCCTTCTCGAGTTGAGTGTGGTATATTTACTACCACTAGCACGTTCATATTCTTTCAAGAATGAATATGTATTCATAATGATCATCACATTGTTTTCACATTCACTTCAGGAATGGAACATAATAATACATGCGTGCTTTATAAAATCACATGCCATATCAATGGAAAACATCACTTTCACAAAGTGAAGGATTATTTTGAGAGCCATTATTGTTCTCATTACCATAATGATGACGATTATAATTTCGTCCATTACCGTGTCCACATTCATTCATACCTCCACGGTAACATCGTGTCTTATTTTAGACTTATGGGACGGGTTTCCACTATTGGTGGCGATTGAATTTAATTTGTATATGCAAACTTTCATTAACTGAACTCAATAAAATAAAAAGTATCACGCAAATATAGAAAAATACATAATCAATTAAAATCTATGTGTCCTTTGTGATAATTATCCCACTTTAAGATAGAAGAAATATGTGATAAAATTGAAAGGAAAAATATGTGCTCTCGCAAAAGTCTTCACTTCGTGTTTCTTAATATTAACACATAGGAACATAATAATTGTTATAGGAAAAATATTTATCGTTCTTTACACCAAAAATCCTTACATGATTTGATAAACTTTCAAGAAAAACTTTTCTGTAAAGCAAGTTTGTTCATGTATGGAAACATAAATAGCAAAGTGTAAAGAAACTTGAAAACTAATTAGAAAAGTGTCACGACCCCAAATTATCCCTCCATAAGGTGTCGTGATGGCACCTAGTCCTTACGACTAGGTAAGCCTAATATTGCGAAAAATATAAAGAAACACAACATTTTAAAGATAAACAACATATTATAAATAGCCAAGAGTAGTACCACTCGGCATATACAAAACAAAATTCCCAAGACCCGGAATATCACTAAGTCACAAGTTGCTATAATCTATGTAGCTCTATACAAAAGTCTGAGGATAATAAAGAAAGTATCTAGGCGAGGGAGTAGAAGGGGACTCCAAAGATCTGCGTACGTAAGCAGATGTACCTTGAAGTCTCCTAGAATCAGCAGCTCGTACTAACCCCGAGGCTGATAACTCGCACCTAGATCTGCACACGAAAACATGTGTAGGGAAGGGCATGAGTACACTACAATGGTACTCAGTAAGTGCCAAGCCTAACCTCAGTCGAGTAGTGACGAGGTCAGGTCAAGGCCCTACCGGAGTAAATATAATAAATTAAACAGTAAAAGATATAAGTGAAATTTACGGTAACATAGTTAGAGAAATGCTCGAAAATTTAACAGTTAAGGGAGCCCTCGGCTCAAAACAAGGTAAACAAAGTGAAAAAAATCTCTCGGGATATCGTTTCGTAGTTTCAAATGAATATGCAGTACAGGGGGGATCTCTCGGAAAATGTCTGTAGTCCCAAAGTAAATATGCAGTACAGGAGAATCTCCCAGAATACGTCTGTAGTCCCAAAATAAATATGCAGTACAAGGGGATATCCCGAAATATGTCCGTAGTCCCAAAGTAATTATGCAGTGCTGGGGGATCTCCCGGAATACGTCTGTAGTCCCAAAGTAAATATGCAGTACAAGGGGATCTCCCGGAATACGTCTGTAGTCCCAAAGTAAATATGCAACGCAAGATGAAATGACAGGTATGACATCGAGTTATGTAGTTTATACTGGACACAGATAAGGAAAATGAGGACTTAGCTAAACATGCCACACAGAATGTCAATTAGGCAGTTAAAACATGTAAACATGCTTTTCTAGTCTAAACTACACAATTAAACATATTAGTACGACTTAATAAGAGAAATAATTTATGATTTAAAAAAGGTTAAACATGATTTTTGCAATAATAACACGTGTACGTACTCGTCACCTCACGTACACGGCGCCCACACACCAAATAATATCAAGATATCCTAAGGGGGAAGTCCCCAACACAAGGTTAGGCAAGCCAGTTACCTCGAACCGCTCAAATCACCTCGAAAACACGTTCTTGCCACGAGTATCCGACTCCAAATGGCCCGAATCTATTCAAATAAATTGCATAATGTAAATATAACTACGAGTAACTAATTTAGCTAATTAATTCGAAGTTATAGCGTGAAATTAGGAAAAACGCTCAAAAGGTCACCCCGGGCCCACGTCTCGGCATCGGGTAAAATTCGCAAAAATACGAACACCCATTCACTCACGAATTTACTCATACCAAAATTGCTCAAATCCAATACCAAAATCTCGATCAAAACCCCAAAATTTGGCTTAAGAATCTTTCTCAATTTTTCACCCCAAATCCGAAATTAAATGATGAAATCAACCATAGATTAGTGGAATATAACCATAAAGGAGTTAGGAATCATTACCCAAAAACTTCCTCCGAAAATATCTCCAAATTTTGCCTTCTACCGAGCTCTCAATCAAATTTTTGTGTTATGAACTCAACCCTCGTTTTTGAACCTTAAATTCTGCCTAGGTGCGTTCTTCTTCGCGAACGCGACATCACGATCGCGAACGCGATGAATAATCTTCCACTGGCCCAAAATTCCTCCTTCGCTAACGCGAGGGGACTCTCGCGAACGCATACCTTCCACTGACGGACCCTTCACGAACGCGAGAACCTCTTCGCGAATGCGTAGGCTTAATGCCTGAAGCTTCCTCTGCCTCGTCCCTCTACACGAACGCGAGGACCATATCGCGAACGCATAGGCTTAAGGTCCCATACCTTCGCGAACGCGGGAAAAACATCGCGAATGCGAAGAACAACTTCGCTGCCTTTCCTAGATACACTACGCGATCGCGAGGCACCTCTCGCGAACGTGATGAAGGATTTTTCTGTAATAAAACACCAGAAATCTGCCACTTCTCGAAGTCCAAAGATGACTCGTTGAGCATCTGAAACACACCCGAGGCCCCCGGGACCTCTACCAAACATACCAACCAATCCTAAAACACCATACGAACTTAGTCGAGCTCTCAAATCCCATCAAACAACGCTAAAATCACGAATCACCCTCCAATTCAAACTTAAAGAACTTAAAATTTTAAAACTCTACAACGGATGCCGAAACCTATCAAATCACGTCCGATTGACCTCAAATTGTGCGCACAAGTCATAATCAACATTATGGACCTACTACAACTTCCGGAATCGGAAAACGACCCCGATATCAAAAATTCCACTACCGGCCCAAAACTCCAAAAATTCGACTTTCGCCATTTCAAGACTAAATGAGCTAAGAACCTCCAAAACACAATCGGACACGCTCTCAAACCCAAAATCACCTAACGGAACCGACGGAATTCCATTCCGGAGTCGTCTTCAGATAGTTCTGACTACGGTCCAAATCCTAAGACTTAAGCTCTCATTTAGGGACTAAGTGTCCCAAAACTCAAAAACAATCATCCCGGCAAGTCACAATAGCAGAAAAGGATTTGGGGAAAGTAGTTAATAGGGGATCGGGGCTATTACTCTAAAAATGACCGGCTGGGTCGTTACATCATCCCCCTCTTAAAACAATCATTCGTCCTCGAATGAGTATAAAGACATACCTGAAACTGTTAAAAGATGAGGGTACTGGCTGGGCATATCCTGCTCGGTCTCCCAAGTCGCCTCCTCGACCGGCTGACCCCTCCACTGGACCTTTACTGAAGCAATATTCTTTGACCTGAACTTTCTGACTTGCCTGTCCAAAATGGCTACTGGCTTCTCAACATAAGATAGATCTTTGTCCAACTGGACTGAGCTGAAATCCAATACATGAGTCGGATCACCATGATACTTCCGGAGCATGGACACGTGGAATACCGGGTGAACTCCTGCTAGGCTGGGAGGCAAGGCAAGCTCATAAGCAACCTCCCCAACTCGCCGCAATATCTCAAAAGGAGCAATGAACCTCGGGCTCAGCTTTCCCTTCTTCCCGAACCTCATGACACCCTTCATAGGCGATACCCGAAGCAAGACCCGCTCACTAACCATAAATGCCAAATCACGAACCTTATAATTTGCATAATTCTTTTGGCTGGACTAGGCTGTGCGAAGTCTCTCCTGAATCACCTTCACCTTATCCAGGGCATCCTAGACCAAATCTGTACCCAACAATCAGGCCTCGCCCGGCTCGAACCATCCCATTGGGGACCGGCACCGCCTACCATACAAAGCCTAATACGGTACCATCTGAATGCTGGACTGGTAACTGTTATTGTAAGCGAACTCTGCAAGTGGCAAGTATCGGTCCCATGACCCTCCAAACTTCATCACACAAGCACGGAGCATATCCTCTAGAATTTGAATTGTGCGCTCGGACTGCCCATCCGTCTGAGGGTGAAAGGTTGTGCTCAACTCCACCCTAGTACCCAACTCCTGCTGTAAGACTCTCCAAAACCGGGATGTGAACTGTGTACCTCTGTCTGAAATGATGGACACTAGATTACCATGAAGGTGTACAATCTCTCTGATATAAATCTTAGCCAACCTCTCAGAAGAATAAGTGGTCAACACTGGAATAAAATGAGCTGATTTGGTCAGCCGATCCATGATCACCCAAATAGCATCGAACCTTCTCAAAGTCCGTGTAAGTCCAACTACAAAGTCCATGGTGATCCGCTCCCACTTTCACTCTGGGATCTCTAACCTCTGAAGTAATCCACCCGGCCTCTGGTGCTCATATTTGACTTACTGACAGTTGAGACACTTGGCCACAAACCCAACTATATACTTCTTCATCCTCCTCCACCAGTAGTGTTGTCTCAAATCCTGGAACATCTTCGCGGCACCGGGATGAATGGAGTACCGCGAGTTGTGGGCCTCCTCGAGAATCAACTCCCGAAGCCCATCTACATTGGGCACACAGATCCGGCCCATCATCCTCATCACACCGTCATCACCAATAGTCACATCTCTGGCATCACCTCGCCGAACCCTATCCTGAAGAACTAGAAGATGAGGATCATCATACTAGCGCTCCCTGATACGGTCATAAAGAGAAGACCAAGCAACCACACAAGCTAATACCCGGCTAGGCTCTGAAATATCCAATCTCACGAACTGGTTGGCTAAGGCCTGAACACCCAAGGCTAAGGGCCTCTCAACTGCCGGAAGATATGCCAAACTCCCCAAACTCTCTGCCCGGCGACACAAGGCGTCGGCCACTATGTTGGCTTTCCTCGGGTGGTATAATATAGTGATATCATAGTCTTTAAGTAGCTCCAACCACCTCCGCTGACGCAAATTAAGGTCCTTCTAACTGGACAATTACTGCAAACTCTGGTGGTCAGTGTAAATCTCACAGGGAACACCGTACAAATAATGATGCCAGATCTTCAGGGGGTGAACAATAGCTGCTAACTCGAGATCATGAACTGAATAATTCTTCTCATGCACCTTCAACTGTTTAGACGCGTACCGTCCTGCATCAATACCGCTCCAAGACCAATCCTCGCGACATCATAATAGACAGTGTAGGACCCCGAACATGTAGGCAATACTAATACTGGGGTTGTAGTCAAAGCTGTCTTGAGCTTCTGAAAGCTCTGCTCACACTCCTCGGTCCACCTGAACGGAGCACCCTTCTGGGTCAGCCTGGTCATAGGTGTTGCAATGGATGAAAATCCCTCTACAAAGCGACGGTAATACCCCGCCAAGCCAAGGAAATTACGGATCTCCGTAGCTGATGACGGTCTGAGCCAACTCTGCACTGCCTCCACTTTCTTCGAATCTACCTTGATCCCATCACAAGACACTATGTGGCCCAAGAATGCCACTGAATCAAGCCAGAATTCACACTTCTTCTTCACAAATAAGACCGGATCACCCCAAGGTGATACACTGGGTCTAATGAAACCCTTATCTAGCAACTCCTGCAGCTGCTCCTTCAACTCAGTCGGAGCCATACGGTATGGAGGAATAGAGATGGGCTGAGTAACCGGCAACAAATCAATGCCAAAATCAATATCTCTATCGGGCGGCATGCTCGAAAGATCAACTGGAAACACATCTGGGAAGTCCCTCACTATCAGAACCAACTCGACTGTAGGGGTATCAATACTGACATCTCTCACATAGGCCAAATACGCATCACACCCCTTCTCAACCATTTGTTGCGCCTTAAGAAATGAAATGACCCTACAGGGAGTATACTTTAAGTTACCTCTCCACTCTAATCTTGGCAAACCTGGCATAGCCAGCGTCACGGTCTTAGCGTGACAATCAAGAATAGCATAATGAGGCGACAACCAGTCCATGCCCAAGATAACATCAAAATCTATCATACTGAGTAATAACCAATCGGCTCTGGTCTCAAAACCACTAAGAGCAATCAAACACAACCGATATACGCGGTCCACAATGAGAGAATCTCCCACAGGAATAGATACATAAACAAGGGAACTCAAAGAATCTCGAGATATCCCCAAATGTGGAGCAAAATAAGAAGACACATATGAATACGTAGAACCTGGGTCAAATAATATTGATGCATCCCTATGACAGACAGGGATGATACCTGTGATGACTGAATCTAAAGCAACAGGCTGGAAGGGCATAGTACTTGGCCTGGCCTCCCCCTCTAGGGCGACCTCGACCTCCCCGACCTCTACCTCGAGCTAGCTAAGGAGGTGGGGTAGTAGCTGGGGCAATAGTCGGAGGAACCGGTGGAGCACGTGGAGGCTGATAAGTCTGTGGAGGTGCACCCCTCCTGGCTCTGGGGCAATCTCTAACCAGGTGACGAGTGTCACCACACTCAAAACAACCTCTCGGAGGATGCGGCGGCTGAGACTGACTCGGACTTGGCCTATTGTACTGGCCGGTAATAGCACCTCGAGTAGGAGGCATACTGGATACTAGCGGTGCATAATAGGGCTCCTGAAGTCTAGGAGGAGCTGGAACACCACTGGCTTCTGGAAGAGCTAAATGAACAGGGTGACTCACAAAACCCATACCATAGCGTGATGATGGTGCACAAGCTCCTGAAAAATGACCAGTCTCTCGAGACCTCTTAGCCTCTCTCTCCTCTCTCTCCCGGGCAAACATGCCCTCCACCCTCCTGGCAATGCTCATTGCCTCCTGATAAGTGATGTCCATCTCCAACTCCCTGGCCATACTGGTCCGAATACTGGGGTGGAGTCCCTCAATGAAGTGACGAACCCTCTCTCTAACTGTAGCAACCAGAGTCTGCGCATGGCGAGCTAACTCACTGAAACGGACTACATACTCCGACACAGTCATAGCAACCTAACACAACTGCTCGAACTCTGTACGCCAAGCATCCTTGAGGCTCTGAGGAACATACTCACGCAAGAACATCTCTGAAAATTGAGTCCAAGTGAGTGAGGCTGCCTCGTCCGGACTACTCAGCTCATAGGCACGCCACCACTGATATGCTGCTCCCCTCAGCTGGAAAGCGGTGAAAGAAACCCCACTCGTCTCCACAATGCCCATAGTGCGGAGAATACGATGACACTCCTCAAGAAAACCCAGAGCATCATCTGAAGCTAGTCCGCTGAAAGTAGGTGGGTGGTACTTCTTGTACCTCTCAAGTCTGAGCTGCTATACCTCAGAAGCAACTACCCTGATCTCATGTTGAACCGGAGCCACTGGGGGCATAGGAATATACTCTGGGGCCTAATCAACCTGGACCCTCTGCTCAGGAGTGCGGGCTGTGAGAGTCTGTGCCCCTCCCCCGGCCTGAGATGTAGCGGGAGCTATCGGAAATAGTCCAGCCTGAGCCAGAGTGCTAAACATGCTCAAGAACTGAGCTAAAGTCTCCTGGAGGGCTGGAGTAGCAATAGGGATCTCCGGCGCTGGCCCTCCAGCTGGAGCTGCTGGGGGCTCCTCTGACGCAGCTCTCGCAGGTGCTCGGGTTGCACCGCATGGTCATCCTCTACCCCAACCCTGGCCTCTGGCGGCTCTGGCAGGGAGCTCGGGAGCCTGATCGTTGGTCCTCCCAATACGGGTCCTCACCATCTGTGAGAAAGAATATACTAGAATCTTAGAATTTTTGGTGTCAATAACTCACACGATAAGGAAATCAAGAAATATGATTGTTCTTAACAGTTACATAGCCTCCCGAAGATAAGTACGGACGTCTCCGCATCGATCCACGAGACTCTAATAAACCGGCTTGTGACTCGCGACTCCTACGAACCTAGTGCTCTTTTACCAACTTGTCACGACCCCAAATTATCCCTCCGTAAGGTGTAGTGATGGCACCTAGTCCTTACAACTAGGTAAGCCTAATATTGCAAAAAATATAAAGAAACACAACATTTTAAAGATAAACAACATATTATAAATAGCCAAGAGTAGTACCACTCGGAATATAGAAAAACAATTTCCCAAGACCCGGAATATCACTAAGTCACAAGCTGCTATAATCTATGTAGCTCTATACAAAAGTCTGAGGATAATAAAGAAAGTATCTATGCGAGGGGGTAGAAGGGGAATCCGAAGATCTGCGGACGTAGGCAGATGTACCTTGAAGTCTCCTAGAATCAGCAGCATGTACTAACCCCGAGGCTGAAAGCTCGCAACTGGATCTGCACACGAAAACATATGCAGGAAAGGGCATGAGTACATCACAATGGTACCCAGTAAGTGCCAAACCTAACCTCGGTCGAGTAGTGACGAGGTCAGGTCAAGGCCCTACCGGAGTAAATATAATAAATTAAACAGTAAAAGATATAAGTGAAATTTACGATAACATAGTTAGAGAAATTCTTGAAAATTTAACAGTTAAGGGAGCCCTCGGCTCAAAACAAGGTAAACACAGTGAAAAAATCTCTCGGGATACCGTTTCGTAGTTTCAAATGAATATGCAGTACAGAGAGAATTTACTCGTACCAAAATTGCTCAAATCCAATACCAAAATATCGATCAAAACCCCAAAATTTGGCTTAAGAATCTTTCTCAATTTTTCACCCCAAATCCGAAATTAAATGATGAAATCAACCATAGATTAGTGGAATATAACCATAAAGGAGTTAGGAATCATTACCCAAAAACTTCCTCCGAAAATATCTCCAAATTTCGCCTTCTACCGAGCTCTCAATCAAATTTTTGTGTTATGAACTCAACCCACGTTTTTGAACCTTAAATTCTGCCCAGGTGCGTTCTTCTTCGCGAACGCGACATCACGATCGCGAACGCGATGAACAATCTTCCACTGGCCCAAAATTCCTCCTTCGCGAACGCGAGGGGACTCTCGCGAACGCGTACCTTCCACTGACGGACCCTTCGCGAATGCGGGAACCTCTTCGCGAACGCGTAGGCTTAATGCCCGAAGCTTCCTCTGCCTCGTCCCTCTACGCGAACGCGAGGACCATATCGCGAACGCGTAGGCTTAAGGTCCCACACCTTCGTGAATGCGGGAACAACATCACGAATGCGAAGAACAACTTCGCTGCCTTTCCCAGATGCACTACGCGATCGCGAGGCACCTCTCGCGAACGCGATGAAGGATTTTTCTGCAATAAAACACCAGAAATCTGCCATTTCTCTAAGTCCAAAGATGACTCGTTGAGCATCTAAAACACACCCGATGCCCCCGGGACCTCAACCAAACATACCAACCAATCGTAAAACACCATACGAACTTAGTCGAGCTCTCAAATCCCATCAAACAACGCTAAAATCACGAATCACCCTCTAATTCAAACTTAAAGAACTTGAAACTTTAAAACTCTACAACCGATGTCGAAACCTATCAAATCACGTCCGATTGACCTCAAATTGTGCGCACAAGTCATAATCAACATTACGGACCTACTACAACTTCCGGAATCGGAAAACGACCCCGATATCAAAAATTCCACTACCGGCCCAAAACTCTAAAAATTCAACTTTCGTCATTTCAAGCCTAAATGAGCTACGAACCTCCAGAACACAATCCGTACACGCTCCTAAATCCAAAATCACCTAACGGAGCTAACGGAACCGACGGAATTCCATTCCGGAGTCATCTTCACATAGTTCTGACTATGGTCCAAATCCTAAGGCTTAAGCTCTCATTTAGGGACTAAGTGTCCCAAAACACCCCGAAACTCAAAACCAATCATTCCGGCAAGTCACAATAGCAGAAAAAGATTTGGGGAAAGTAGTTAATAAGGGATCAAGGCTATTACTCTATAAATGACCGGCCGGGTCGTTACATCCTACCCCTCTTAAAATAATCGTTCGTCCTCGAACGAGTATAAAGACATACCTGAAACTGTGAAAAGATGAGGGTACTGGCTGGGCATATCCTGTTAGGTCTCCCAAGTCGCCTCCTCGACAGGCTGACCCCTCCACTGGACCTTTACTGAAGCAATATTCTTTGACCTGAGCTTTCTGACCTGCCTGTCCAAAATGGCTACTGGCTTCTCAACATAAGATAGATCTTTGTCCAACTGGACTGAGCTGAAATCCAATACATGAGTCGGATCACCATGATACTTCCGGAGCATGGACACGTGGAATACCGGGTGAACTCCTGCTAGGCTGGGAGGTAAGGCAAGCTCATAAGCAACCTCCCCAACTCACCGCAATATCTCAAAAGGACCATTGAACCTCGGGCTCAGCTTTCCCTTCTTCCCGAACCTCATGACACCCTTCATAGGCGATACCCGAAGCAAGACCCGCTCACCAACCATAAATGCCAAATCACGAACCTTACGATCTGCATAACTCTTCTGGTTGGACTAGGCTGTGCGAAGTCTCTCCTGAATCACCTTCACCTTATCCAGGGCATCCTGGACCAAATCTATACCCAACAATCAGGCCTCTCCCGGCTCGAACCATCCCACTGGTGACCGGCATCGCCTACCATACAAAGCCTCATACGGTGCCATCTGAATGCTGGACTGGCAACTGTTATTGTAAGCGAACTCTGCAAGTGGCAAGTATCGGTTCCATGACCCTCCAAACTCCATCACATAGGCACAGAGCATATCCTCAAGAATCTGAATTGTGCGCTCGGACTGCCCGTCCGTCTGAGGGTGAAAGAATATGCTCAACTCCACCTTAGTACCCAACTCCTGCTGTACGACTCTCCAAAACTGGGATGTGAACTGTGTACCTCTGTCTGAAATGATGGATACTGGAATACCATGAAGGCGTACAATCTCTCTGATATAAATCTCAGCCAACCTCTCAGAAGAATAAGTGGTCAACACTGGAATAAAATGAGCTGACTTGGTCGGCCGATCCACGATCACCCAAATAGCATCGAACCTTCTCAAAGTCCGTGGAAGTCCAACTACAAAGTCCATGGTGATCCGCTCCCATTTCCACTCTGGGATCTCTAACCTCTGAAGTAATCCACCCGGCCTCTGGTGCTCATATTTGACTTGCTGACAGTTGAGACACTTGGCCACAAACCCAACTATATCCTTCTTCATCCTCCTCCACCAGTAGTGTTGTCTCAAATCCTGGTACATCTTTGCGGCACCAGGATGAATGGAGTACCGCGAGTTGTGGGCCTCCTCGAGAATCAACTCCCGAAGCCCATCTACATTGGGAACACAGATCCGGCCCTGCATCTTCATCACATTGTCATCACTAATAGTCACATCTCTGGCATCACCTCGCCGAACCCTGTCCTGAAGAACTAGAAGATGAGGATCATCATACTAGCGCTCCCTGATACGGTCATAAAGAGAAGACCAAGCAACCACACAAGATAATACCCGGCTAGGCTCTGAAATATCCAATCTCACGAACTGGTTGGCTAAGGCCTGAACACCCAAGGCTAAGGGCCTCTCAGCTGCCGAAAGATATGCCAAACTCCCCAAACTCTCTGCCCGGCAACTCAAGGCGTCGGCCACTACGTTGGCTTTCCTCGGGTGGTACAATATAGTGATATCATAGTATTTAAGTAGCTCCAACCACCTCCGCTGACGCAAATTATGGTCCTTCTGACTGGACAAGTACTGCAAACTCTGGTGGTCAGTGTAAATCTCACAGGGAACACCGTACAAATAATGACACCAGATCTTCAGGGGGTGAACAATAGCTGCTAACTCGAGATCATGAACTGGATAATTCATCTCATGCACCTTCACTCTCTAGATGCGTACCGTCCTGCATCAATACCGCTCCAAGACCAATCCTCGTAGCATCACAATAGACAGTGTAGGACCCCGAACCTGTAGGCAATACTAATACTGGGGTTGTAGTCAAAGCTGTCTTGAGCTTCTGAAAGCTCTGCTCATACTCCTCGGTCCACCTGAATGGAGCACCCTTCTGGGTCAGCCTGGTCATAGGTGTTGCAATGGATGAAAATCCCTTCACAAAGCAATGGTAATACCCCACCAAACCAAGGAAACTGCGAATCTCCGTAGCTGATGACGGTCTGGGCCAACTCTGCACTGCCTCCACTTTCTTCAAATCTACCTTGATCCCATCACAAGACACTATGTGGCCCAAGAATGCCACTAAATCAAGCCAGAATTCACACTTCTTCTTCACAAATAAGACCGGAGTACCCCAAGGTGATACACTGGGCCTGATGAAACCTTTATCTAGCAACTCCTGCAACTGCTCCTTCAACTCAAGAGGAGCCATACGGTATGGAGGAATAGAGATGGGCTGAGTACCCGACAACAAATCAATGCCAAAATCAATATCTCTATCGGGCGGCATGCTCGGAAGATCAGCTGGAAACACATCTGGGAAGTCCCTCACTATCAGAACTGACTCGACTGTAGGGGTATCAATACTGACGTCTCTCACATAGGCCAAATACGCATCACGCCCCTTCTCAACCATTCGTTGAGCCTTAAGAAATGAAATGACCCTACGAGGAGTATACTCTAAGTTACCTCTCCACTCAAATCTCGGCAAACCTGGCATAGCCAGCGTTACGGTCTTAGCGTGACAATCAAGAATAGCATAATGAGGCGACAACCAGTCCATGCCCAAGATAACATCAAAATCTATCATACTGAGTAATAACAAATCGGCTCTAGTCTCAAAACCACTATGAGCCATCAAACACGACCGATATACGCGATCCACAATGAGAGAATCTCCCACAGGAGTAGATACATAAACAAGGGAACTCAAAGAATCCCGAGATATCCCCAAATGTGGAGCAAAATAAGAAGACACATATGAATACGTAGAGCGTGGGTCAAATAATACTGATGCATCCCTATGACAGACAGGGATGATACCTGTGATGACTGAATCTGAAGCAACGGCCTCTAAACGGGCTGGAAGGGTATAGTACCTGGCCTGGCCTCCCCCTCTAGGGCAACCTCGACCTCCCCGACCTCCACCTCGAGCTGGCTGAGGAGGTAGGGTAGTAGCTGGTGCTGAAAGAATGGTCAGAGGACCCAGTGGAGCACGTGGAGGCTGATAAGTCTGTGGAGGTGCACCCCTCCTGGATCTGGGGCAATCTCTAACCAGGTGACGAGTGTCACCACACTCAAAACAACCTCTTAGAGGATGTGGCGGCTCAGACTGACTCGGACCTGGCCTGTTGTACTGGCCGGTAATAGCACCTCGAGTAGGAGGCATACTGGATACTAGCGGTGCATAATAGGGCTCCTGAGGTCTAGGAGGAGCTGGAACACCGCTGGCTGCTGGAAGAGCTGAATGAACAGGGTGACTCACAAAACCCCTACCATAGCGTGATGATGGTTCACGAGCTCCTGAAAAATAACCAGTCTCTCGAGACCTCTTGGCCTCTCTCTCCTTTCTGTCCTGGGCAAACATGCCCTCCACCCTCCTGGAAATGCTCACTGCCTCCTGATAAGTGATGTCCATCTCCAACTCTCTGGCCATACTGGTCTGAATACTGGGGTGGAGTCCCTCAATGAAGCGACGAACCCTCTCTCTGACTGTAGCAACCAGAGTCGGCACATGGCGAGCTAACTCACTGAAACGGACTGCATACTCCGACACAGTCATAGCACCCTAACACAACTGCTCAAACTCTATACGCCAAGCATCCTTGAGGCTCTGAGGAACATACTCACGCAAGAACATCTTTGAAAACTGAGTCCAAGTGAGTGAGGCTACCTCGTCCGGACTAATCAGCTCATAGGCATACCACCACTGATATGTTGCTCCCCTCAACTGGAAAGCGGTGAAAGAAACCCCACTCGTCTCCACAATTCCCATAGTGTGGAGAATACAATGACACTCCTCAAGAAACCCCACTGTGGGAGTTTGTGCCCCTCCCCTGGCCTGAGATGTAGCGGGAGCTATCGGAAATAGTCCAGCCTGAGCTAGAGTGCTGAACATGCTCAAGAACTGAGCTAAAGTCTCCTGGAGGGTTATAGTAGCAATAGGGATCTCCGGCGCTGGCCCTCCAGCTGGAGCTGTTGGGGGCTCCTCTAACGCAGCTCTCGCAGGTGCTTGGGCTGCACCGCGTGGTCATCCTCTACCCCGACCCCGGCCTCTGTCGGCTCTAGCAGGGAGCTCGGGAGTCTGATCGTTGGTCCTCCCAATACGGGTCCTCACCATCTGTGAGAAAGAATATAATAGAATCTTAGAATTTCTGGTGTCAATAACTCGCACGATAAGGAAATCAAGAAATATGATTATTCTTAACAGTTACATAGCCTCCCGAAGATAAGTACGGACGTCTCCGCACCGATCCGTGAGACTCTAATAAACCGGCTTGTGACTCGCGACTCCTACGAACCTAGTGCTCTGTTACCAACTTGTCACGACCCTAAATTATCCCTCTGTAAGGTGTCGTGATGGCACCTAGTCCTTACGACTAGGTAAGCCTAATATTGCGAAAAATATAAAGAAACACAACATTTTAAAGATAAACAACATATTATAAATAGCCAAGAGTAGTACCACTCAGAATATACTAAAACAATTTTCCAAGACCCGGAATATCACTAAGTCACAAGGTGCTATAATCTATGTAGCTCTATACAAAAGTCTGAGGATAATAAAGAAAGTATCTAGGCGAGGGAGTAGAAAGGGAATCCGAAGATCTGCGGACGCAAGCAGATGTACCTTGAAGTCTCCTAGAATCAGCAGCACGTACTAACCCCGAGGCTGATAGCTCGCAACTGGATCTGCACACGAAAACATGTGCAGGGAAGGGCATGAGTACACCACAATGGTACCCAGTAAGTGACAAACCTAACCTCGATCGAGTAGTGACGAGGTCAGGTCAAGGCCCTACCGTAGTAAATATTACAAATTAAACAGTAAAAGATATAAGTGAAATTTACGGTAACATAGTTAGAGAAATTCTCGAAAATTTAACAGTTAAGGGAGCCCTCGGCTCAAAACAAGGTAAACACAGTGAAAAAATCTCTCGGGATACCGTTCCGTAGTTTCAAATGAATATGCAGTACAGAGAGAATTTACTCGTACCAAAATTGCTCAAATCCAATTCCAAAATCTCGATCAAAACCCCAAAATTTGGCTTAAGAATCTTTCTCAATTTTTCACCCCAAATCCAAAATTAAATGATGAAATTAACCATAGATTAGTGGAATATAACCATAAAGGAGTTAGGAATCATTACCCAATAACTTCCTCCGAAAATATCTCCAAATTTTGCTTTCTACCGAGCTCTCAATCAAATTTTTGTGTTATGAACTCAACCCTCATTTTTGAACCTTAAATTCTGCCCAGGTGCGTTCTTCTTCGCGAACGCGACATCACGATCGCGAACGCGATGAACAATCTTCCACTGGCCCAAAATTCATCCTTCGCGAACGCGTACCTTCCACTGACGGACCCTTCACGAATGCGGGAACCTCTTCGCGAATGCGTAGGCTTAATTCCCTAAGCTTCCTCTGCCTCGTCCCTCTACGCGAACGCGAGGACTATATCGTGAACGCGTAGGCTTAAGGTCCCACACCTTCGTGAACGCGGGAACAACATCGCGAATGCGAAGAACAACTTCGCTGCCTTTCCCAGATGCACTACGCGATCGCGAGGCACCTCTCGCGAACGCGATGAAGGATTTTTCTGCAATAAAACACCAGAAATCTGCCATTTCTCTAAGTCCAAAGATGACTCGTTGAGCATCTAAAACACACCCGATGCCCCGGGGACCTCTACCAAACATACCAACCAATCCTAAAACACCATATGAACTTAGTCGAGCTATCAAATCCCATCAAATAATGCTAAAATCATGAATCACCCTCTAATTCAAACTAAAAGAACTTAAAACTTTAAAACTCTACAACTGATGTCGAAACCTATCAAATCACGTCCGATTGACCTCAAATTGTGCGCACGAGTCATAATCAACATTACGGACCTACTACAACTTCCGGAATCGGAAAACGACCCCGATATCAAAAATTCCACTACCGGCCCAAAACTCCAAAAATTCGACTTTCGCCATTTCAAGCCTAAATGAGCTACGAACCTCCAAAACATAATCCGGACACGCTCCTAAACCCAAAATCACCTAACGGAGCTAACGGAACCGACGAAATTCCATTCCGAAGTCGTCTTCATATAGTTCTGACTACGATCCAAATCCTAAGGCTTAAGCTCTCATTTAGGGACTAAGTGTCCCAAAACACCCCGAAACTCAAAACCAATCATCCCGGCAAGTCACAATAGCATAAAACGATTTGGGGAAAGCAGTTAATAAGGGATCGAGGCTATTACTCTCAAAACGACCGATCGGGTCGTTACAAAAAGGCTAATTGTGATGACCGAATATATGCTGTCATTGTACACCTTATACCAGCATAGTTATTACCATATTATTAACATTAAATGACGCTATCGGCACTAGCCGCATCATAACAACTCTGTTGGCTAGAACTCCGTGCTGATAAGGTGCTATAAAATATAACTCAAAGTAATAATATGGAATAAGAAAAAACAAGCTAAGAGATATATGGAGAAAGAGAGAAGAGATTTTTATTTCTTCTTCAATTGTGTATTTTTCTATCTATTACAAGGCCTTTATATAGTCATGAAAGGTGAAGAAAATATATCATTGAATATGTCATTAAACATAGAAAATATGTCATTGAATATGTCATTAAGCATTTGAGATGAATGTCATGGAAGAAGAGTAGACATCCACCATAATTTGATATTTCTTATAACAAAACTATGATGACCCAAAATGTCCTCTTTAAATTTAATAAGTACTTATGTGTTCTAAGACCTCGAAAAGTACCATTTTTCATTCCTCGACTTGCATGCGCAGTCCAAAAAATTTACCGAAAAGTTTTCATGTGAAAAATAGATTAAAATGTGAAATAGAGCTTAAAAACTCAACTGAGTTGACTTTGGTCAACATTTTTAGCAAACGGACCTGGATCAGTATTTTGACCGTTCCGATAGCTACGTATCGTGATTTGGGACTTAGGCGTATGCCCAGAATTTAATTTGGAGGTCCCTAGCTCAAGTTATGACCATTTAACGGAACTAGCAATTTAAAGGCTAAAGATTTCCAAGTTTGACCACGGGGTAGACTTTTTGATATCATAGCCAGGATTTGATTCTAGAAATTGGAACAGCTCCGTTATGTTATTTATGACTTGTGTGCCAAATTTGAAGTCATTCCGGATTCATTTAATATGTTTTGGCACGAGGTTTGCAAATTGAAAAGTTTAAAACTCAAAGTTTGAATCAGGGTGTGAATTGTAATTTCAGCGTTGTTTGACCTGATACGAGACCCCGAGTAAGTCCGTATTATATTATTGGACTTGTTGGTATATTCGTACAGGGTCCCGAGTACCCCGAGAGTGATACATATTGAAATCGGATCAAGAACTGAACTTAAGCAAAATCTGTATTTTTCCTTCTACTGTAATCGCACCTGCGGATTTTTCTCGCAGATGCGAGCCTTCGATCACAAATGCACCCGGGCGTGGCTGTGCAAAAGTCGGCAGGTGTGGAAACCTGCACGCGCCCGCGCGTCCGTAGAAGCGGACCAAATTATCGCAGAAGCGAAGGCAGCGCAGGTGCGCATTTTTTCTCCGCATGTGTGAGGCCTCGCCTGGCAGCCCCATTTTGCAGAAGCGAGATTTTTCTCACAGATGCGAGCTCGCATGTGCGAACCCAGGCACCGCAGGTACGGAAATGCCTGGGCAGCGTATATATCGAAGAGTCCGACATTTTTACTCATTTTGGTCATTTTGAACTCGGTTAAAGCGAAAGTTTGGGCGATTTTCACGGGTAGCATTGGGGTAAGTGTTCCTTATCCTATATTGATTATATTTCATGATTCCATACTCTTTTATATCATGAATCCGTGAATTTATGGAAGAAAAAATAGATTTTTCTAAAATCTTCCAAAAACGAGAAATTTAGATTTGAAGGTCCATTTGATATCGGAATTGGACAATTTTTGTATGGTTGAACTCGTCTCGGAATGGGTGTTCGAATTTCATAAGTTTTTCCGGGATTTGAGGCGTGGGTCCCATTGCCGAATATTTTAATGAATTTCGGATTTTTATCCGGAAAATTTGTAAATTCATATGGAATTAATTCCTATGATTCGTATTGAGTATATTGAATTGTTTGTGAATAGATTTGAACCTTTTGGAGACAAATTTAAAAGGAAAATATGTGGTCGAGTAATTGATTGGAATTTACAAAGCGAGGTAAGTGTCGTGGTTAACCTTGACTTGAGGGAATAGAACCCTTAAATTATTTGTTATGTGAAATGCATGTGAATGACGTATAGGCGAGGTGATGAGTGTCTATACGTCGTGAAATTAATTGTTTGCATGCTTACTTGAAAAATCATAAAATATTTTAAATCATAAATTAATTATTATAATAATTATTTCTCTCCTATTCTTTATCAAATATTAACTCTTGAATTCCTGCATTAATTGTTACATGCTATTTGAATTATGTGTTTTAATTGTTATTTGACATTTAGCATATTAAATATTAAACTGCCTATTTTCTCCCTGATTTCTATAATAATTTGCTATTTGTCATTGTTTGTTTCATAATTAAATCATAATTATTGTATGCTTGTTGTCTTATAATTTTATATTAATTGTTGCATTTATTGGGGAAATTTCTTCTATAAGAATTGGTAAATAGATATATTGGAGGATCGGGTTGAACGCCGCAACAAAATTGATTAAAATGGATATATTGGAGGATCGGGTTGCACGCCGCAATAGACTTATTAAAAAGTCCATATTGGAGGATCGGGTTGCACGCCGCAACAAACTTATTAAAAGTTAATATTGGGGGATCGGGTTACACGTCGCAACAGACTTATTAAAAAGTCCATATTGGAGGATCGGGTTGCACGCTGCAACAGAGTTATTAAAAGTCAATATTGGGGGATCGGATTGCACGCCGCAACAGACTTATTTAAAAGTCTATATATATACTTGATTGAAATAAATATATGACAGACTTATTAAAAAGTCCATATTGGAGGATCGGGTTGCACGCCGCAACAGACTTATTAAAAGTCAATATTGGGGGATCGGATTGCTGTGTGCTTATTTTCAGACAACTTTATTTTATTCAGACCTTTATTTGTATTAATTCTAGAAGCTCGTGCACTTGTGACACCAATTCTGGGATGGTATTTAGACACCGTTGTTTTTATGAATTATTTCACTATATTTCAAACTTTACTTCCGCTTTTGTTTCCTTGATTATTAATAATTTTAAAAAAAAAAATTGGTTAATATTATTCTAACGTTTGCTTGCCAAGCAAGTGAAATGTTAGGCGCCATCACGGTCCAAATGAGGGAATTTCGGGTCGTGACAGTTGGTATCAGAGCACTAGGTTACATAGGTCTTACGAGTCACAAGCAAGCTTAGTATAGTCTGAAGGATCGGTACGGAGACGTCTGTACTTATCTCTTAGAGGCTATGAAGTTTAGGAACAATATCACTTCTTTCTTATTCTGTCGTGCGATTTTATTCTATCATCGATGATTGAACCATTCTACTCTTATTCTCTCGCAGATGGTGAGAACAAGTAATACCTCTACCGATGGACAGGGACCTGAACCCCCAGTGGAAACTATGGCCAGGGGTAGAGGTCGAGGCCGAGGTCGTGCTAGAGGCCGAGATAGAGCTTAGTCCAGAGCTCGAGTAGCTGCACCAATTGAAGAATCTCAGGTGGACCTTCAGGAGGAGGTCCCAGTTCAGAATGTACCAGTTGGACCGGTTTAGGTCCCGGAAGGATTCATAGCCACTCCAGTACTTCAGGACGCTCTAGTCCGTTTGGTAAGTCTTATGGAGGGCGTGGTCCAAAATAGTACATTTCCAGTGGCACCAACCGTCTCACAGGCTGGGGGGGAAGAGCACAAACTCCTACTACTCCCGCTCCGGAGCAGATAGCTCCCCAGAATCAAGCTCCAGCATCCCCGTCAGTTGGGGTAGTTCAGCCAGTTGTTGTGGCACAGACCAATGATAGGCCCGCCATGTCTTTTGAGGCCTTATTGAAACTGGATAAGTTCACTAAGCTCTTTCCAGTTCACTTCAGTGGTACACTTTCTGAGGACCCACAGGATTATCTTGAACGCTGACATGAGGTGTTGCGGAACATGGGTATAGTTGAGACCAATGGGGTTGATTTTGTTGTATTTCAGATGACGGGTTTCGCCAATAGGTGTGGAGAGATTATACACTGACCCGACCAGTCGGATCGCCTGCACTTACATGGGAGCAGTTCTCTCAGCTATTTCTGGAAAAGTTCCTCCCTATCACACTAAGAGAGGAATTCCGCAAGCAATTTGAGCGTCTACAGCAAGGCAGTATGACTGTTACTCAGTATGAGTCCCGTTTTGTGGATTTGGCCTGTCATGCTCTCCTTTTACTACCTACGGAGGGAGAGAGAGTGAGGAGGTTTATTGAGGGACTCACTCACCCTATCAGACTTCAGATGGCCAAGGAGGCCGGAAGTGAGATTTCTTTTCAGGTGGTTGCTAATGTCGCAAGGAGGATCGAGATGGTTCTTACACAGGAGAGAGGGCAGAGGTCCGATAAGAGGCCTCGTCAGTTCGGTGGTTTCAGTGGTGCCTCGTATGGAGGCAGAGGTAATTTTGGTAGGGGTCATCCTCCCAGACCATTTCATTCAGCACTTCATGTATCTCCCGGTGCTTCAGGGAGTCACGGTCCTATTATGCCTTACTCTGGGCAGCCAGCATTCAATGCACATTCAGCTTCTATCAGTGCACCACCACTCCAGAGTTACTACAGCGGTTATCCGGCCCATTTGGGTCAGCTTCAGCTTCAGTAGCCACGGCATCAGGATGGGTGCTATGAGTATGGGAACATTGGTCACATCATGAGGTATTGCCCTAGATTGGCGAGTAACAGATCTCGGCAAGATTCTCGTGCCATCATACCGACACCGGTTGCTTCACCACCTGCTCAGCCAGCTAGAGGTAGGGGTCAGGCAGCTAGAGGTAGAGGTTAGGCTATTAGAGGTGGAGGTCAGGCCATTAGAGTTGGAGGTCAGACCGTTACAGGTGGAGGCCATCCAGTCAGAGACCGTCCCAGGGACGCAATTCAGAGTGGTGGGGCCCAGACCCAATTTTATGCTTTTCTAGCTAGGCCTGAGGCTGAGTCATCTGATGTTGTGATCACATGTATTATTCTAGTTTGCCATAGAGATGCTTCAGTTCTATTTGATCCAGGATCTACTTATTCCTATGTGTCCTCCTATTTTGCTTCATATTTGGTTGTGCCTTGTGATTCTCTGAGTGCTTCTGTGTGTGTATCTACATCGGTGGGAGACTCTGTTGTAGTATATCATGTCTATCGTTCGTGTGTGGTTACTATTGGTAATCTTGAGACTAATGTGGATCTTTTACTTCTTGATATGGTAGATTTTGATGTCATCTTGGGCATGGATTAGTTGTCCCCTTATCATGCTATATTGGATTGTCATGCCAAGACAGTGACCCTAGCTATGTCGGGGTTACCTCGGTTAGAGTGGAAAGGAACTCATGTTCATTCTGCCAGCATAGTTATTTCTTATATGAAAGCTCGGCGTATGGTAGAGAAAGGGTGTCTAGCCTATTTGGCTTATATTCGCGATCCCAGTGCGGATGTATCTTCTATGGACTCAGTACCAGTTGTTCGTGAATTTCCAGAAGTATTTCTTGCAGATCTGCCGGGGATGCCACCCAACAGAAATATTGACTTCTGTATTGATTTGGCTCCGGGCACTCAGCCCATTTCTATTCCACCATACCGTATGGCCCCGCCAGAGTTGAAAGAATTGAAAGAGCAGTTACAAGACTTGCTTG
The DNA here is from genome assembly GCF_000715075.1 of Nicotiana tabacum. Classification (NCBI taxonomy): domain Eukaryota; kingdom Viridiplantae; phylum Streptophyta; class Magnoliopsida; order Solanales; family Solanaceae; genus Nicotiana; species Nicotiana tabacum. The sequence goes on along the minus strand of NC_134094.1, from coordinate 11,173,080 downwards.
ATCAGGGACTCATTAGACCCAGTGTCTCACCCTGGGGTGCACCAATATTATTTGTAAAGAAGAAAGATGGCTTTATGCGGATGTGTATAGACTATCGGCAGTTGAACAAGGCCACTATCAAAAACAAATATCTGCTGCCAAGAATTGATGACTTATTTGATCAGCTTCAGGGTGCCAAGGTATTTTCGAAGATCGATTTGAGGTCTAGTTACAATCAGTTGAAGATTAGGGCATCTGATGTCCCTAAAATAGCTTTTCGAACTCGGTATGGGCATTACGAATTCCTAGTGATGTCATTTGGGTTGACAAATGCCCCAGCAGCATTTATGGATTTGATGAATCGGATGCTCAAGCCTTATTTGGATTCTTTTGTGGTTGTATTCATTGATAATATCTTGATTTACTCCAGCAGTCAAGAGGAACATGAGCAGCATCTTCGAAGTGTGCTTCACACCTTGAAGAATAATCAGTTATATGCCAAGGTTTCAAAATGTGAGTTTTGGTTAGACTCAGTTGCCTTTTTGGGGCATGTTGTATTGGCAGAAGGCATAAAAGTGGATCCTAAGAAGATTGAGGCTGGTCAGAATTGGCCTAGACCTACTTCAGTTACAGAGATCCGTAGTTTCCTGGGTTTAGTAGGTTATTATCGTCGGTTCGTGGAAGGGTTTTCATCTATAGCAAGACCATTGACCAGATTGACCCAGAAAGGTGTCCCATTCAGATGGTCAGACGAGTGTGAGATGAGCTTTCAGAAGCTCAAGACCGCTTTGACTACGACGCCAGTATTGGTATTACCCACAGGTTCAGGATCGTATACGGTATATTGTGACGCATCTCACATTGGGCTTGGTGCAGTATTAATGCAAGATGGTAAGGTAATTGCATATGCGTCGTGGCAGTTAAAAGTTCACGAGAAGAATTATCTTGTTCATGACTTAGAATTGGTAGCCATTGTTCATGCGCTGAAGATTTGGAGGCATTACCTCTACGATGTCTCATGTGAGGTATTTACTGATCATCGTAGCCTTCAGTATCTGTTCAAACAAAAATATCTTAATTTGAGGCAGAGAAGATGGTTGGTGTTGTTGAAAGACTGTGATATCACCATTTTGTATCACCCCGGAAAGGCCAATGTGGTGGCCGGTGCTTTGAGTAGAAAGGCTGTGAGTATGGGCAGTCTTGCGTATATTCCGGTTGGTGAGAGGCCATTAGTTGTAGATGTTTAAACTTTGGCTAATCAGTTCATGAGGTTAGATGTTTCAGAACCCAGTCGGGTTCTAGCTTGCACAGTCGCTCGGTCTTCTTTATATGAGCGCATCAGAGAGAGGCAGTATGATGATCCTCATTTACTTGTCCTTAAGGACACAGTGCGGCACGGTGATGCCAAACAAGTTGTTGTGGGGGAAGATGGGGTTCTACGAATGCAAGGTCGTATTTGTGTGCCTAATGTGGATGGGCTTCGTGAATTAATTCTTGAAGAAGCACACAGTTCCAAGTATTCTATTCATCCAGGTACCGCCAAAATATATCAAGATTTGCGGCAACATTATTGGTGGAGTAGAATGAAAAAGGATATAGTTGCATATGTAGCTCGGTGTCTGAATTGTCAGCAAGTTAAGTACGAGCATCAGAGACCTGGTAGTTTGCTTTAGAAGTTAGAAATTCCTGAGTGAAAGTGGGAGCATATCACTATGGATTTTGTTGTTGGGCTCCCACGGACTCAGAGAAAATTTGACGCAGTTTGGGTCATTGTGGACAGGTTGACCAAGTCAGCACATTTCATTCCAGTGGCAGTTACCTATTCTTCAGAGAGGTTAGCTGAAATTTACATTCGTGAGATTGTCCGCCTTCACGGTGTGCCCGTGTCTATTATTTCAGATCGAGGTACGCAATCTACCTCATATTTCTGGAGGGTTGTATAGCATGAGTTAGGCACGCGGGTGGAGTTGAGTATAGCATTTCATCCACAGACAGACGGACAGTCAAAGCGCACTATTCAGATATTGGAAGATATGCTCTGCGCTTGTGTTATAGACTTTGGAGGTTTTTGGGATCATTTCTTGCCACTTGCAAAATTTGCTTATAATAATAGCTACCAGTTGAGTATTCAGATGGCTCCATATGAGTCATTATACAGAAGGCGATGTCGATCGCCAGTTTATTGGTTTGAACCAGGAGAGGCTCGGTTGTTGGGTACCGATTTGGTACAGGATGCCTTGGATAAGGTCAAGATTATTCAGGATCGACTTCACACAGCTCAGTCTAGGCAAAAGAGTTATGTCGACCGTAAAGTTCGTGATATTGCATTCATGGTTGGAGAAAGAATATTGCTCCGTGTTTCACCTATGAAAGGTGTAATGAGGTTCGGAAAGAAGGGCAAGTTGAGCCCTAGGTATATCGGACCCTTTGAAATTCTTGAAAGGGTGGGTGAAGTAGCCTACAGGTTTGCATTACCACCTAGTTTATCATCGGTTCATCCGGTGTTCCATGTGTCTATGCTCCGGAAATATCATGGTGATCTGTCCCATGTGTTAGATTTTAGCTCAGTCCAATTGGACAAAGATTTGACATACGAGGAGGAGCCCGTGGCTATTCTAGCCCGGCAGGTCCGACAGTTAAAGTCTAAGAGTTATCCTTCAGTTCGGGTGCAATGGAGAGGTCAACCGGTAGAGTCATCTATCTGGGAGTCCGAGTCGGACATGCGGAGTAAATATCCACACCTTTTCTCCAGCTCAGGTACTTTTTTTTCTAACTCCGTTCGAGGACGAACGTTTGTTTTAGAGGTGGAGAATGTGATGACCCAAAATGTCATCTTTAAATTTAATAAGTAATTATGTGTTCTAAGACTTAGGAAAGCACCATTTTTTATTTCTCGACTTGCGTGCGCAGTCCGAAAAAAATTTCGGAAAGTTTTCATGTGAAAAAAGGATTAAAATGTGAAATAGAGCTTAAAAACTCAACTGAGTTGACTTTGGTCAACATTTTTAGCAAACGGACCCAGATCAGTATTTTGATAGTTCCGGTAGCTCCGTATCGTGATTTGGGACTTGGTCGTATGCCCAGAATTCAATTTGGAGGTCCCTAGCTCAAGTTATGACCATTTAACGGAACTAGCAATTTAAAGGCTAAAGAATTCCAAGTTTGACCACGAGGTTGACTTTTTGATATCGGAGCCGGAATCCAATTCTGGAAATTTGAACAGCTATGTTATGTCATTTATGACTTGTGTGCCAAATTTGAAGTCATTCCGGATTTATTTAATATGTTTTGGCACGAGGTTTGCAAATTGAAAAGTTTAAAACTCAAAGTTTGAATCGGGGTGTGAATTATAATTTCAGAATTATTTGACGTGATATGAGACCCCGAGTAAGTCCGTATTATGTTATTGGACTTGTTGGTATATTCGTACGGGGTCTCGAGTACCCCGAGAGTGATACGGATTGAAATCAGATCAAGAACTGGACTTAAGCAAAATCTGTATTTTTCCTTCTGTTGTAATCGCACCTGCGGATTTTTCTCACAGATGCGAGCCTTCGATTGCAGATGCTCCCGGCGTGGCTGTGCAAAAATCTGCAGGTGCGGAAATCTGCACGCGCCCGCGCGTCCGTAGAAGCGGACCAAATTATCGCAGAAGCGAAGGCAGTGCAGGTGGGAATTTTTCCTCCGCATGTGCGAGGCCTCGCCTGGCAGCCCCATTTCGCAGATGCGAGATTTTTCTCGCATATGCGAGCTTGCATGTGCGGTCCCAGGCACCGCAGGTGCGGAAATGCCTGAGAAGCGTATATATCGAAGAGTCCGACATTTATACTCATTTTGGTCATTTTGAGCTCGGTTAAGGCGCAATTTTGGGCGATTTTCACGGGTAACATTGGGGTAAGTGTTCCTTATCCTATATTGATTATATTTCATGATTCCATACTCGTTTATATCATGAATCCGTGAATTTATGAAAGAAAAATCAGATTTTTCTAAAATCTTCCAAAAACGAGAAATTTAGATTTGAAGGTCCATTTGATATCATAATTGGACAATTTTTGTATGGTTGAACTCGTCTCGGAATAGGTGTTCGGATTTCGTAAGTTTTTTCGGGATTTGAGGTGTGGGTCCCACTGCCGAATATTTTAATAAATTTCGGGTTTTTATCCGAAAAATTTATAAATTCATATGGAATTAATTCCTATGATTCGTATTGAGTATATCGAATTGTTTGTGAATAGATTTGAAGCTTTTGGAGACAAATTTAAAAGGAAAAGTTGTGGTCGAGTAATAGATTGGAATTTACAAAGCGAGGTAAGTATCATGGTTAACCTTGACTTTAGGGAATAGAACCCTTAAATTATTTGTTATGTGAAATGCATGTGAACGACGTATAGGCGAGGTGATGAGTGTCTATACGTCGTGAAATTAATTGTTTGCTTGCTTACTTGAAAAATCATAAATTATTTTAAATCATAAATTAATTATTATAATAATTGTTTCTCTCCTATTCTTTGTCAAATATGAATTCTTGAATTCCTGCATAAATTGTTACATGCTATTTGAATTATGTGTTTTAATTGTTATTTGACATTTAGCATATTAAATATTAAACTGCCTATTTTCTCCCTGATTTCCATAATAATTTGTTATTTGTCATTGTTTGTTTCATAATTAAATCATAATTATTTTATGCTTGTTGTCTTATAATTTTATATTAATTGTTGCATTTATTGGGGAAATTTCTTCTATAAGAATTGATAAATGGATATATTGGAGGATCAGGTTGCACGCCGCAACAAAATTGATTGAAATGGATATATTGGAGGATCGGATTGCACGCCGCAACAGACTTATTAAAAAGTCCATATTAGAGGATCGGGTTGCACGTCGCAACAGACTTATTAAAAAGTCCATATTGGAGGATCGGTTTGCACGCCGCAACAGACTTATTAAAAGTCAATATTGGGGGTCGGATCGCACGCCGCAACAGACTTATTTAAAAGTCTATATATATACTTGATTGAAATAAATATATGACAGACTTATTAAAAAATCCATATTGGAGGATCGGGTTGCACGCCGCAACAGACTTATTAAAAGTCAATATTGGGGGATCGGATTGCACGCCGCAACAGACTATATAGTTGCAGCGTGCAATCCGTTCTCCCAATATATTCCTTTTAATCAAGTCTGTCATATATTTATTTCAATCAAGTATATATATGACAGACTTGATTAAAAGGAATATATTGGGAGAGCGGATTGCACGCTGCAACAAAATTGAATGTGAATATATTGGGAGAGCGAGTTGCACGCTGCAACAGAATTGAATGTGAATATATTGTGAGAGCGGGTTGCACGCTGCAACAAAATTGGTTGAAATAATAATGGATTATGACTGCTGAGTTGATTTCAATTATTATAAATGAGTTACCTGAATTATTTTCTATTATTTGTTATTGTTATTAATATTGAGTACAGGTTAATGTAAGTGAACCGCCTTAGCCTCGTCACTACTTCGTCGAGGTTAGGCTCAGCACTTACCAGTACATGGGGTCGGTTGTAGTGATACTACACTCTGCAGTTCTTGTGCAGATTTTAGAGTTGGTCCCAGCGGCGTACCATAGACTTGCTCGGATTTCAGCTACCAGAGGAGACTTGAGGTATAACTGCATGGCGTCCGCAGTTCTAAAGTCCCCGTCTATTTTACTTTAGTTGTGTGCTTATTTCCAGACAGTTTTATTTTATTCAGACCTTTATCTGTATTTATTCTAGAAGCTCGTGTACTTGTGACATCAATTCTGGGATGGTATTTAGACACCGTTGTTTTTATGGATTATTTTACTATATTTCAAACTTTGCTTCCGCTTTTGTTTCCTTGATTATTAATAATTTAAAAATTGGTTAATATTATTCTAATGTTGGCTTGCCTAGCAAGTGAAATGTTAGGCTTCATCACGGTCCGAAGGAGGGAATTTCGGGTCATGACAAGAATCCAATTAATTTAGATTTGTACCGTGTTAAAACTATTATGGGAGATATTTAAAGAATAAGTGTTGTTTTACATCTTTTCTTAAGTCGAGGGTTTATCGAAAATAACATATCTATCTTCTTAAGGTAGGGATAAGGTATGCGTATATACTGTCATTCTCAGACTTCACTTGTAGGATTACACTGGAACCCGAAACCTTTAATTAAAGGTGGAGCAATTCATAATACTCATGTGAGCTAAGATTGTCAATTTATACAGTATATACCATTAAGCTGCATAAATATTGTAAATATAAATTTTAAATTTTAAATTTCTATTTCCTAATTTAAGATTAAGTTTCCGAATTTGCACAATTAGATATTTTAATTTGTTGCTACTTTGGAAGTAAAATAACTACTCTAATTTAATCTCAAAACATTAACCATAGGATTCCTCAAATAAAAATAAAAAATACGTACAAAATTTGTGAAGCAGAACTATTAAAGTCAAAGGGAGAAACACCCGGAAGAAAGAGAAAAACAACCGTCGTCAACTGTCGTGTCGGCATCTCCACCTGTGACCACCGGCTGAAAAGAGCAAAAACCGCCGTCCTTAACCACCGCGTCAGCCGGCACTTCATCGGTTACTAACGTTTAAGCTGACGGAAGTAAAGAAAAATGTCCATTTTGCACTTAACCTCTTTCATTTTCAACACTAAAACCACCGTTAAACCCTGCTACCTCACTTCATTTCTTCCTAATTCTTCAATCTCAAACTCTAGATTTAGAAAATTTACAATTCATTCAACCTTTTCATCATTCAATGATCCACAAGATTTTTTTGTACCAAAATCTCCGGGCAATAAACTCAACCAAAACGACAGCGATTCTGATGATAAACAAATCTTATTTGTTGATGAGTGGGGTGAGAGGTCGGAACCGGATACCCGACCCGGGACGAAGTTATCAGAATCGGATCCTCCTATAAATGATGACGAATGGGGCAGAGGAGCTGAGCTAGTGGGGAGCAGCAAAAATTCAGGAATTGAAGATGAGTGGGGCGAGAAGTCGTATTCGGAGCCCCGACCCGTACCAACGGTGTCGGATTCGGATCCTCCTAGAGACGAAGACGAATGGATCGGAGCTAAGCCAGTTGGAAACAACACTGACCGGGTTATAAATGAGAGCGTTTCTGATAATAAAACCACGTTGGATCCGGAGCCCCGACCCGTAACGCGATTACCGGTTTCGGATCCTCCGAAAGGTGAAGAAGAGAGGGTTGCAGAGCTGAAAAGGTGCTTAATGGACACGGTTTATGGTACAGAATTTGGGCTCAGGGCCTCATCGGAGATGCGAGCCGAGGCTCTGGAGCTGGTTTCTCAGTTGGAGGCGGCAAATCCAACTCCAAGCCCAGTTGAATCACCTGAGTTGCTTGATGGGAACTGGATTTTAGCGTGAGTTCTTGTTTCTCATTTATCTTTTGAAATTTTCTGTTTTTGGCTTTATGTACTCGCGGTTGTATGAAATGTATGTGAATCGAGTGGACTAAGTGGCGGATTCATATTGTTGTTCCAACTAAGTTGGGATCAATGAGTAGTTGATTGGAATAAAAAGAGTTATATAGAACAGAGGCGGAGCTAGAATTTGAAACTTGTGGGTTCAGTATTCTAAATCTTTTAAGTTACTGGGTTCTTAATCAATAATTTGTACTTAATTCAATAATTTTTTAAGACAAATACAGGGTTTGTACAAAAGTTACTGGGTTCAATCGAACCCGTATCCGAAGGGCTAGCTCCGCCCCTGATATAAACGATACCAATTAGTAGTTGGGAATATATTTTAGTCATGTTATGTGTTCTTGGAAACAACTTCTCGACCTGCACAAGGTAGAGGTAAGGTTTGCGTATACACTACCCTCCACAGACTCCACATATGAAAATATACTGGGTATGTTGTTGTTGATATATTTTTAGGTGCTATACAGTGTTGTCAAAGGCGCGCTTAAGCCCTGCAGCGAAGCTCAAAACAGGTTGAGCGCTTCGCCTCGCTTTGTGGGCGTTTTAGTATCGCATCAAGACTCTTAGGCATACTTTTACTTGCCAATGAGTGTAATCCTGCAAAGGTAACATTAAACAATTGATATTTCACTTTATCGTAAATTTTTTCCAATTTCTTTGTCCATATATTTGTTATTCATGCTTATAATTATTAGTCTTAGACTACATATGTAAATTTTTACTTTTTCTCCAGTTGCGTCTTTTTTCATTAATGCCGACGCTTTATTTGCGCTTTGAACTTAAAGCCCCAACAGACCTTTGAGCTTTTTTGTGCTTTTCGCCTTTGATAACACTGGTGCTATATCTTCTGGGATTTGATATGTTCCTTTGGTGCTATATCTTCTAGGAATATTTTAACCATTTTGGAGAATTTGGTAGCAGCGAAAAGCTAAGTTGCTCCGACACGACAGTTTAGGTGTCGGATCCGTGTCGACACGACACTAGTATGGGTGTGGGTTGAGGCATAGTTGTTACTACCGTTGTCTGCATAACGTTGGCTTGAGATGAGAATTATGGTTAATGAGGATTCATATAGCTGCTTCCAACTTATTTGGGACTGAACCATAGTAGTTGTTGTTGTTGTTGTTGTAAGGGGTAGTTGATTGAATGATTGGTTTATATACCCGCTTAGCTATATGAGATCATTACAGCTGACTAGAGGTGGCAAAATGATTAAAAGAAAACAGTTATCCACCCATATTATCCATTAAAAAATGGGTTGGATAATGAAATTTTTAAAAACGGGTTGAATATGGATAAGAACCATGTTATCCACTTAGAAAATGGTTAACCAAATGGATAACCAAGGGATAACTAATGTGTTTATCTTTTATATTTGTAAAGCCTCAAATTGGGGGTTCCTCAAGTTTGGAAGACTAGGAACTCTCCCATAAGTGATCATATTCAAGAAGCCATGGATAATATGGATATCCATAATATCTGTCGGATAACCCGTTTTTTATCCGTCTCAAATATGGGTCGGATCGGATAATTTATCCGTTTTTTGAATTACCCGTTTTTTACTCGCTCATATCCGACCCGCCCCGCCCGTTTGACACCCCTACAGCTGACAGTAGCATTTAAACTGATGCTGCCGTGCATTAAGATTTTTTTTCGTTTTCTTCAAAATTCCTTCTTTGTTTTAGTGAAAGTAGCTCTAATCTTGGTATTTTGAGTGAACATGCTAGCTATGTCTGTTGACCGCATAAGATTATACTATAAAACAGTTTGAATTGTGCTTTTGTTAACATCTAGATTCATCACGAGAGCTTGAAGCAGACGGATGGTAGCACAATAAGTTGCTTTCGATTCATTAGTTGAGTCATTCGCCTAAGGGTAAACTGCAAAAGACTCTGGGGTCGTTTGGCAGGATGTATTAGATAAAATAATGCATGCATTAGGTTTGTGTATTTACAATACCTTGTTTGGTACACTTTTTGAACTTATGTATTAGTTATGCAAGCATTAGTTATACACTCTATTTGGTATTATGCTATGCATAACTAATGCATAAGAAACCATGGCATTAACAATGCAATGGGTTTTAATGCATGCATTTGCTTAGTTAAAGACAAAATTGTCCTTCAAAATTTGCTTGATTAAAATATGATATTATATTAATACAAGTTAGAAATAATTCAAGAAAGTGGGAAACAAAATAATATCCCTAGTAAATAAATAAATACTTAGCATATTTTTTTTTTATAAATAAATATTTATTTCTATACTACAAGATAGGTAGACAAATCAAATAATTTTTTTAAAACCTTTTTCATATAAAAACATTCCTCAATATATGTTTCTTTTAAAAAAAAAAAAGTAATGGACTAGTTATTAGGGTATTTTTGTAAACAAACAATTCTTTTAGAAATTGTGCAATGCTTTAATACATCAAACCAAACAATAGATAAGAAATATGTCAGCATAACTAATGCCAGCATAACTAATGCAAGCATAACTAATACCAGCATTACTAATATGCCATATTCAACATTATTCTTATACATCCTACCAAACGACCCCTTAGTATATAAGGGTAAACTGCAAAAGTTAGTATACACTTTTCTTTTATCTGAGATTTTTTAGCATAACATATTTTGGGTGAAAAGCTGATATTCAATTTGGAACGAGGAAAATTGTAAGCTTTCAAATTTGACTTGGCTAAAGATTTCTGTAGAACATCTTGGCTTATTGATGTCGGGATAACTTAGAGAGTTGAGATGATTGCCTTCCCAAAAATTTTGGCATTTAACAGCAATTGGAGGACCATGTTTTGGTAAATTTTTTTATAGGTCACTATGTCTTGGTGATATGTTAACTGCAATTTTTGTTAATTCCCACGATAGTATATGCCCAAGTGTTGATGTTGTAGTACTGATATTGGCTGCAATATTCTTAAGTGCCCATTAATGAGCTAAACTAGTTGGAAATGCAACCTTACCTTGGTGAAAAGTGTAAGAGGATTCTTATATGAACAAACTGGATTGAGGTAGATAACCACTGGCATACTTCTCCGCACAAACTCATCTAGTTGGAATGTTCATTATCATAATAAGTAGTCGATTAGGAGAACAACTATCTCACTATAGAGTATACTCTTTCTCCTCTTTCATTATTCATATTTTGCGTCCTGGGACATAGATATTCTAGATACCCCTTATGTTACTTTTTGTGTGTCAGGTTTACAGCATTCTCTGAGTTGTTACCTCTTCTGGCTGTGGGCACCATTCCTTTCTTGAAGGTTGAAAAGATTAGCCAAACGATTAGTACAAGCAGCCTTACCATAGAGAGCTCAACTACATTATCAAGCCCTGTTGCCACCTCTTCTTTCAGTGCAACTGCTGCCTTTGAAGTTCGAAGTCCGTCAAGAATACAGGTACCTTTCTTGAACTACAATGTAGTTTCTTCATAGAGGTACTTATACTGTCTTATGTGAAGAGAGAAAATGAGCATGTCGCTTAACCAAAGACAAATGGAATGGTGAAGATTCTGAAGAATAATTTTTGCAGTGAGATGACTCCTTAGGCAAAGAAAGAATAGATTATCTTGATAAACTTCCACAAGCTTTTAGACTAGTTCCAGCTTGTGCATTCAGTGACTAGATAATACTTGCTTTTTCAGGTTCAATTCAAAGAAGGGACATTTAATCCTCCAGAGGTTAAGTCAAAAATAAATCTGCCAGAAAATGTGGATATCTTTGGCCAAAAGATAAGTTTGTCACCTGTACAGCAATCTCTGGGTCCTCTGGAAAATGCTGTGGCAGCTATAGCCCGAGCTATTTCTGGTCTGCCTCCTCTCAAGATTCCGATTCCAGGTGAGAGGACAAAGTCTTGGCTTATTACGACATACCTTGACAAGGATCTCCGGATTTCAAGAGGAGATGGTGGCCTTTTTGTTCTTGTTAAGGAAGAGAGTTCTCTTTTAGACCAGTAGCCAGGTCTGATCTCTGTATATTGTATAGTGATATATAGAGGTCTTAGGAGCTTCATTTATACAATATAGAATATACAACACATTGTTTGTAAAGGGAGATACATCTCACATTTTTATGTATAAGATGCCATTTGTGTAGCCATTACTCACAGTGGAAGGAACCAAAAATTGGAAATGAACAACATTTGCATCTAATATGATGTTATTTTGAAGTTCCGGGGTATTTAGGAACTGGTGTACCCTGCATGAACGCATGATGCTTTGTGCACTAGATTGCCCATGTCCCGTTTGTAACAACTTATGTCACTTTGTCTTCTCTTGAGGTCAATTTTTTTGTTTAATTGCAAAATCATATCAAGAACTATTGCGTGTATTGCTGGCATGTCTCAGATGGAGACTTGGAAATTTGGAATAACTACTCTTTGTATCATTCAGAGTTGGAAGGTACCATGAACAATAAAGAAAAGTAGTGTCTTCATTGGTGTATTTTTCTTTATTGTAGATGTGAGAAGTATTTCCGTCATAAGGGTTAGACTTTCTCTCCTTGCATCATTTCCGTAGCTTCGGAGAGAATGAGAGCAGTGTTTGAACCAGCTCGTGCATACCTCGACTATCCACCTGATACCTACTATTTCCCACCAGCACAACTATAACCACCAAAGCTTAGGCGGATAAGAAGAAATCACTAGTGTTCTTTTTGGCAGTGACGCAAATTTACACAGAAAAACAAGGAAAAGATAAAAGATTACACTGATAATAAACTGCTAATCAAACTTCACCAACTATAAGTGGCAACTTTCTTGTGGTAACTGTTGACAATCCAACATATTAGTCATCCACCAGAAAGTTTTCTTACACTCCATCAGCAAATAACAAGAGAACAATCGACCATGTGTTGTTTAATGTCTGTATAACTAAAAATCATATCTAGAGGTTCCAAATCATAGTGAACCCACGAATAGAGAGTCATCTATGTGATCTATGACACTTCTGTTCAAAATGAAAAGAGTTAAAAACACAAGAGATCATCAGTTATCATGAGATTAGTAGAGAACAAAAATGGATTTGACATGGCCATATCATGCCTTCTTCTTCTTGGACTTGAGCATAATATATCCAATAAACACGCTCAATAAGCAGATGAGTGCCACTCCAGCATATACAGGAATAAGAATTGCGTATTCTTGTGGTAGAAAATACTTGTGCACGAAATGATCACTGTCAACTAAAGGCTGAAATAGGAATAAAAGCGTATATCAGTTCCCCCACTTAATACAAAACTTGGTTCATAACGTATTTGGAAGGAAGAGATTATCGATTTACCAGAATGATGACCCAGAAGGTATAGTATGTGAAAATGGACAAACTAGTCAATGTCAAAAGCAGCCCAACAGCTCTGTCCGCTAACTCCATTGAACCACTACTACTTGTGCCGTCTGTAAAAGAGAACATTTTAATAAGAACTTACATACATAACAAGAAGAGGGTTAACACACAGTTTTTTGCCTTGGCCACAGGTTTACACACACAAGGTTCAAGAGACTAAAAGGAACAGAGAGAAACTGAAAAAGACTGAGTGGAACACAGTCTGGAACGATGTCACATTAACGACCAAATAGTGCTCCATTATAAGCGAACAAAAGGGATGGCTCCTCTCTCTCTCAAGAGCATAGTTTTAACAACATTCAGTTATGTAGAAGACTATAAAGTTTCACTTCAACATGGGTTGATCTTAAACCGTGTCTTTCCAGGTCTAGTGCATCATGAGGAAGAAGAAAATGAGGAAGAAAAATGAGAAGATATGCTACATATCCACTATATATGTTGATCTTAGCCCGTGTTTTCCAGCACGTGAGCATTAACCCTGGCAAAATGCCTTGTGAATGATTGCATTACATTCATATCTACCCAATCTACCAATATGCCTTGCCAAGGAAAACTTCCGAAAGCTACATGAGCAGTTCTCTAATTGCCTCCTGCTTATTAGCATTATCCTGACCCTAAAATGACAAAACTTCACCCTCAGCAGTGATGGTTTTAAACTACAACGCACACGGCACAACCCCAGAAAAACAAAGGTAAATGAACACTGATACCTTACGGGGTTATGTATTTGTCAATAAAAAATGTGCCAAAGACAATTAAACACCAGTGTGTTCGTATATTCATTGACCAATCAAATATTAACTGGATTTAGTATAGCAAACAGCACACATCTATGTGTTCAGACCATAACATTCAGGATCTTCCAACTATAAATACAAAGGGAAACCTCCATCCATATAAGTTCATCAAAAGACATTTAAGATTGGGATATGTATTAGATATAGTTATATCATAAACACGTCTAACAGTAAAAAAAAAAAATCGGAACTGTAGCATAAAAAAGGTCCAAACATTGAAGAACAAAGTTCAGTACATATATTTGTTGCACTGCATTAAAATATTATAGTGGCCTAATCGTAAGGCTGCCATCTCTTAATATCTGGAAAATAACAGATGTTAGTAGCCTCATATTAGGATGAAAAATCAGGGAAGGAACCATGGTATATTATGTATTAATAAATAAACTTGTCAAGGAAATGTCATCAGTTGTTTCTAGTGGTTTCATGCCCAAATAACAAAACTGCCACCAAAACTGAAGTACCCAAAATTAACTAGCTATAATTCTACCTAAACACACCTGATTAACTATAAACCAGTAGTTTGAGCAAACTAGGTTTCATCCAAACAGTAGATATATTAGATGCCCCATCACGGTAATGTATAAATTCTTGAATTAATAAACTTTATAGTTTACTTGAAAAGGACTCCAACTGATGAATCACAAAATAAAGCCATATGATAGGCGACGGATCTTGCGCACATATTAGGCCCTAATTTCACCAAAAATATCGTTTATTACGGAAGGACACAATACTACAAATTAACACGCACTTCATTCTAATTCAATCAATATCTCAAATCTAATAAAAGTGACCCTAAGCATTTTTATTGCCAATGGGAACTGAACTTCACAAGGGCCAATGTTTCCCAAGAAAGAGATGCTATATACATCATAGAAGCATCAAGCTTTAAGAAATGCTTAAGTTAGTCAAGTTGGAAAACAACAACAAACCCCGTGAAATCCCACAAGTGGGGCTTGGGGAGAGTAATGTGTACGCAGACCTTACCCCTACCTTATGAAGATAGACAATTGTTTGCGATAGACCCTCGGCTCAAGTTGAGAATAAGAGAAATATTTTTCTAAGAACTAAACTACTACTCCAGCCAACTGTCACCTAGACTTTAATTTTCCTACACATTACCAGAGAAATTCTAGTTGTCCCCCCACTTTAAGGTGATTCTTGAACTTCCAACAATGTTCAAATAACAAATACCTAATATACATGATCTGAATCCTAAAGATAGTGACTTCCTACCATAAAATGCTAAATTAGCTAGAAAAAGGCCTCCCCACATGAGCCCTTGGGCCATCACGGACAAGGTTGATCTCAAAAACAGATAAGCCCCGTTGTATTCCGATGACCCTTTCAGCAATTATTGAATATGAATGCATAATCTCAACTACAACAAGATACTACTACTATGCCTCAGTCTCAAGCACAAAGGTGAAACTACATTGTCCTAAGGGTGGTCAATTGACCGTCCTTTGTCGAAAAATTATACTATGTATACATGTAAAATATTAAGTTTTAGAGTTATATGTAACATATATTGAATACCCTTTGTCGGAAAAAAGATTTTACTTCTTTCAAGTTTGAACACCTTGAGGAAATTTCTGGCTTCGCCACGGCTCAAGCAAGTTAGGGTCGGCTATATGAATCCTCACTAAGCATGTTATTCAATTCAAACTCATCTCAGGCCAATACTATATAGAATAAAATGATAATAGCAACAATAAACATAATCTCAGTAAGTTCCAAGAAAAAAGTTTCAAAAGAGCTTATATAAGAAGATTCACAAGTTATATGATCCTAAAGGGCTACAAAGATTTTAAAAAAAGAATTTTTGATGAATCAATCAATTTATCAACCAAATAAACCTCAATTCAAAACTAGCTAGAATTTGCTATATGAATTCTCACAAGAAATGCCACATGTCACCACATTGGATATGTGAATATGAGAACTGGAAAACTAAACATAAAATTATGGAAATTAATTAGAATTTTTGAGATCCCAGAAAAGTGAGAGATACGGAAAACGTAGATCACCTGAAAAGCTTCGTTCTTGATGATGAAAATTTTCGGTTTCAGGGCATGAAGATCGTCGTCTTCATCAAAATCGAACCTCGTTTTTTTTTTTTCTTCACTTGGCTTACTCTCTGTAATTGGACCAATAATATATTGGGCTGACGTTTACTTGGGCCGAAATTAGAATGGGGGATTATTTGCTCAAATAGAACACTTCGGTGCCACTCTTAAATATTTTTCGAAGAATTAACCCATATAGCCGCCCACCTAATTTCTTAAACTATAAATAGCCGGTAAATATATAATATATATATAATTACGTATAATCAATATATAATGTATGTATATCGGCTAGAAAAAGTAAATATTGAATCTGGCCGGCTATTTGTGTAATATTTCCTTTTTTTCCCCACTTGCCTCACAGGTAAAATTTTAAGTCTAGCAAATGTTACCCCTCATTTGACCCATTGGCAACACTTTTGACTTTAGACCTTAAACACTTACGCATGAGATAAGCGAGGGTCAAAAAATCAAGACCATCCATTTTCAAGGTCACTAGTGTAATTTCCTGTAGAATGGGTTACAGAAAGGATACTTACACTAATAGGATCGTTTAGGATCAATTTATGCAAAATACCCATTGAGCTTAAACTAATTATCTTTCTCTACCCATTTGAAATCTAGTTACAGTATATACCTACCCAATTAAAACTAATTACCCAACCTACCAACTCATCCCACTTTTCTTACTAATTTGGCTTAACATAGCTTGATTTGTCTTGAATTGGTTTGGCTTGGTTTGGATTGAATTGGCTTGGCTTGGCTCGACTTGATTTAGTTTGGCTTGGCTTGGCCTGACTTGGAGTGAATTGGCTTGGCTTAGCTTGTTTTTAGTAGCTTAGTTTGACTTTATTTGGTTGGAAGGGCTAGGCATTAAAAAAAATGGGTAGGGAGAAAACTTTATGGGTAAGGATGGGTAAATAGTTTGATGTGAATGGGTATTGGCAAAAGATCACCATCATTTAGTGCCACCGTTTATATATTGACCTTGTTAAAAAAGATTTCAAAAAATATCCATGTGTCATAATTTTATAGCATGCTCCCATATTTTTAAAGCACGCTGCTATAATATTAAAACACACTATAAGAATTTGAGGTATGCTGTAAAATTTTGAAGCACACTGCTAGAATTGTCAGAATTTTGACTCAAGATTTTGGCAGCAAACTTTAAAATTCTCACACATGGTTATTTTATTAAAAAAATTCTTAACGATGGTCAAAATATAAACGATAATTCTATTAGGCATAATTTCCCCATTACAGAAGAAGGAGCCCGTATTAGGGGTGCTTATCGGGCAGATCGAACGGATAATTATGCTTAACGATTCGGCTTAACGGTTATTGCATTATAAATATAGTAATCCACTAGCCATCTAATTAGACAACAGGCAGATTGGTATCAGATTAAGTTATCGGCTAAACCAAATAGAATTTTTTTGAACAATCAATACCAAATAGTTTTAAATTAATACCAAATATTTAATACCATCTAACATCTAACCAAACGGTATTTTTTAATTGAACAGTCTTCAAGACTACTCATACTGCCATACACGTATTAACCAAAAATTTAATACCATCAAGACTACTCATACAGATATACACGTATTAATCATTGAGATTTCAATTTTTCGACTTCTCAGTTTTCAGTTCAAGCGAGAAACGAGACTGACGACTTCTCTGTCTCTGGTGGCTGCAGACAATTGAGAATTAGAAAATATAAATTAGGGATTTGGCCATTTAGGGTTTCAATAGTACTTTATATACATAGGGTAAAAGTGTAAATATAAAAATTCTTAACGGATTAACGGTTTATCCGATAAGAAAATTGAGTTATCCGCCCTCAAACCGTTAAGCCGTTAATTATAAAATATCAATCGTTCATCATCCATTACCCCGATAATCCGATACCAATAAGCCAATAAGCTATCGATTCAGTTCGATTAACGGTTTCTGTTCGATTTTGAACAGTCCTAACCGAGATACCGATGTTTTGGATTGGGTTCGGAAGAAACAAACACAAGCATTAGTAATGCCTCGACGGCCTAAATTTGGTGATGTTTCTCAAAATGCACACTCTATTCAGTTAGACAGATATTTAAGAGCGTGGCTTAAAAGTCAATTAAATGGGTGAAATAATGCAAGAAAAGAGTTTAAATTTCAGTACAGTCAAAAATATTAGGTGATTTCATATGTTTAAGCTTTGACAGATATAATTACCTGATACTTATACTCGTGGGAACAATAAAAAGTTAGTGAATAATGTAGGTGGCGCACAAACTAGCCTCGACGAAAAAATATGTTGGAAGCTTTTGACCTTGCCATCAAACCATATTTTTTGGTCATTTACATCTTATAGACAATAAATTTGCGTCGAGAAAATAATCGAGATCGAAAAATATTGCAACAATCGTAGTATTTGATTTCAAACAATATGAGTGTATAATATCTATGAATCATCTCATTCTTCTTTCCAATAGTAAATAAATCCAAGGGCCTTTGAGCTTGATCTTGAATATGTAGTTTGTTGTCGCGAACGATGATTTTGAATTCAACTAGCACGAACTTTGATTTGAATTCGTACTCCTTGAATCTTGATTTTTTTTTCATTCTTGAGCTTGAACTTGATTGCTTGAAGCTTGAAACTTGTAAAGAAATTTGCGGCGTTTGATTCACGAGCTCTCTCTTTCTTATTATTATAACTTCTGGTGTCTTTTCTAGGTTATGAAGACCCATATTTATAGTTGTGGGATGAAAGAGTTATGATAAGAACAAACTCTTTCCGACCAATCAAATCAAAGTGTGACAAGGCCGTATTTGATTGGTCAGAACATGTCACTTGCACACATGGCGTGGTTTTATTGGCCCTTTAATTTGACTTGGCATCCTTGTCATTTTGACACGTGGCACAATCCTATTGGATCTTCCGTTCGACTTGGTGTGCCACGTCATTTGACGTGTGACACCAAACTGGGCCTCTAGGAAGATGACATCTTGAGCTTAATGAAGTGGGCTCATCACTTTAGCCCAATTGAATGGGCTAGCCTAATGTATTAAGACTTATTTATTTAATCCATATATATTGGACTTATACAACTAATTCAACTATATTAGCCCATAATATTTATTTGGACTAATATATCTTGAATTTAAAATATAGTCCAAATTATTTTATAGATTTAATTTTAATATAATTTATATGCCTACACATCTATTCAACATCAGTAAAAAATTTATTTTATTTATACAATAAATAAAATTTCCAGACTCTACCTATAGAAATATATTAGGTTTGTTGTTGTTGTTGTTGTTGTTGTTGTTATATACAATAAATAAACCTATTGCTGCATAATTTATCCCTGCATAATTCATCGTCAAACCAAACCACTGTATGCGTCAAAATCTACTTTTATTAAGATTTGGCACGAAGCGGTATCGTGGAAAGCGACATGGTCGAGGTCGATTAGTAGAAAATGGGGCTCGTAGCCGAGTAGTCAATAATGACCGAGGTCGAGTATCAAGGGCAATGCTAACGACTAGTTTTTGTAATAGAATATTCAAGAATATTCTTGGTGTATGTACTTTTAGGGTTGACTGGAGAATATCTCATATAAATAGAAAAAGTGAGGGGGAGAAAGATAGGTGATATTCTTTGATACTCTTTGAAAAACAGACTTTCTCTCTAGATAAAAGACAATCACTACCTTTCTAAAGAGATTCGATTGTCTACTATTCCACACTTTTTCCATTAGATCCGAGAATGGTCCCAACATTTTAGTATTTGCCTATCATTCACCATTGTCAGAAAGAAGAATCATCCACTTCATTTAGTATTGGGTGAATTATTTTTCTTATTTACTTTAATGTCATTTATTGTTATTTATTGCTTGATATTCCCCCATCATTAATGATCTTAAAACATTGAATGTACATCACATTTAATCTTCTTTCAATACTACTCTTATGTTATTTGTGTTAATCGATTATACATATGAAGTTATTGATAATAATTAGGTTTAGCCCCTTTATCATACAAAATTAATTAGTTTAATCAAACGTCATACATTTTTTGGTCAAACAACAACCCCTCAATAACAAGAGATAAACATATACTTTATGAAATAATTGAACTGTTTTCAAAGTTCAAACTAACTCGAATATTACTATTACTATTATTATGAAAAAAGAAAAGCACAATTTGAATAAATTTTAAACGTAAGCTGCCAAACACCAACCAGCTAACGTGTCACATCCAAGGACAAGGAAGCCCGCCTGCAAATGCAAATCATTGTTTGCACCTTTCCACTCTTTCCCTTTCTTCCCCTTTTCAACCCCCCTCTCCCCCTCAAATACTCAATTTTTTTTTTCACCTTTTCATATATATATTACTACTAAATTCGATCAAAATTCGATTTTGCTAGGCTCGGTATATATATATATATATATATATATATATATATATATATATATATATATATATATATATATACTAGATTTAGTGTAATCATACCTTAAATATTCCTTCCTCGAATTCCCCAAAACCCAATTTCTAGTTTTTCTTTTCCCTGTGTAATTGTGATCAAAATTCGATTTTGTTTCTCTTTTTGTATATAATTATAGATTTTGATACTTGGGTTGGGGGGATTTTTCAAAAAATTTGAAGAGAAAAAGATTAAAAAAAGATGAGTTTTCAAGATTTGGAATCGGGTCGGTCATTGGGTTCTAGAAGGTTCCACACAAATGGGAAGCAAGACCCGACTCAAGCAGTGGCTTCTGGAATTTTCCAGATCAATACTGCTGTGTCTACGTTTCAGAGGCTAGTGAATACACTTGGTACCCCTAAAGATACCCCTGAGCTAAGGGAGAAGTTGTAAGTGGCACTTAAAATTTCATTCAATTTTGATTAAATCAGGTTGTGTTAACGAACTTCTAATGCTTTTTATTTGTATTTGAGTATTATTAGCATGAGATTTTTTAAATGAATTAATTAACATGGTTAGTAATGATTCATATAGCCGATCCCACTTCGTTTGGGACTGAGTCATAGTCATAGTGGTAGTTATTCTTGTTGTTGTTGCCCGTGGCAGATGCTGCATTTTCACCAAGGGATTCAAAAAATAGAAAAAGTAAACACACGAATAATATAAGGGGATTCAACATTTAATATATTACATTGAAAAAAATTTTAACCTGTAATTTTCAGCGAATGAATCCCCTTCTGCCCGCCCAGTTCCGCTCCTGATTGTTGCTATAGGCTGAGTTACATAACTAGTGTATGTGAGAATTTTGCAAAGCATAGCTGGTGCGAAACTCGGTTAAAGGAGGAGGGTCGTTGTAGGTTGACATCAAACTGAAATAGTCTAGTTAGAATGAATTGAATTCTTTGAATATTGGAGCTTGAATTGATATTTAGATTCATATAGTCGGTTATAACTAGTTTGGGATTGAGGGTAGTGGACCGCATTACTGTGTTTTCCAATTTTAGTGCTTAGCGGCAGTGTCAAATGTTTCAATGGAGCTCAAAGATCTCGTACTTTTTAGCTTGTAGTTAAAAAAAATAGTAGTTATCAGTGGATGAAACATTTGTTTGGTGGTACTGGTGCTGATTTTGCTCTACTGCAGGCACAAGACAAGGGTTCATATTGGGCAGTTAGTCAAAGATACATCTGCTAAACTTAAGCAAGCAAGTGATACAGATCATCATGCTGATGTCAGTGTAAGTTTTTAAAGAGCTCATTGATTCTGCTAAGTGCTAACAGTCTTTTATCGGTATTGACGGGTCTGCACTTTCATATTATGCATATTTAAACACGTATCGATCAATTGATCAGCTTGTTTCTCTATGAGATTCTTTTATATTGATCTCTCATTCTTTTTTGGCTGGTCTTATGTGTATTTCCTGCTCTTATTTCCAACTTCGCTTGCACTTAAATTTAAGTTCATATACTATTTGTGCTCAGGCTAGCAAGAAAATAACGGATGCAAAACTCGCTAAAGACTTTCAAGCTGTCTTGAAAGAGTTTCAAAAGGCTCAAAGACTTGCAGCAGAGAGGGAGACGGCATATACACCTTTCATTCCCCAAGCAGTTCTTCCTTCTAGGTAATGTCAGTGGCGATGATTGTCTTTATAGAAATTATCATCAGTAAACACTAAACAGAGTTACCGGCATATGCAGAGCTACATAAAAAAGAAACTTATCGTGCTATGAGTTTACTCTACAGTCGCTTATTTATAGACTTACTGAATCATACCCTTTCTTTATATTTGTTGCCTCTCATTTTTACCCTTAATTTATATTACCGTGTGGTATACAGTTACACAGCCAGTGAGGTAGATGTTGCTGCCGATAAGAGTCCAGAACAGCGAGCTCTCCTTGTGGAATCGAGAAGGTGAGTTAGTCTTGTCCTATTATTTTTTTTTGCTGTTTGTTACTTCCTCCGCCGCAATTTATGTAATACTCATTATTATCAAATCCAGATATGCATTTAGTTAAAGAAACATCGGCGGTCGAATTGGTTGCTAAAACTAACTAGCAAGATAGCTATCAGTTATAGGCATACAAGGAAATGAACCTGACCTTTGGGTTGGACCCAAGGTAACTGTTTGGGTAGTGCAAATTAGATAGAACATTTATTTCTGTCGTATAAGAGAAATCAGATGACAATTGAAGCTTGGGGCTTAGGGTGTTGGGAACAAGAGTTATCAAGGGGTTTAAAAATGTTAAATTTACTTGGTGTTACTTGTTAGTGATGTCTTTTAATGAATTAAGTAGTGATACCAAAGTCCAAATTAGTTGATTAAAGAAAACATACTAATACCTACGTGTACTAGATTTTTATGTCTTTATTTGTTGGAAAAATTTGGGCTTGTTATTGACTGTGAGTTAGTGAGCAAAAGTAGCTCCTATACTAATGTGAAAAGAGGAGGTAGATGTAGCTATTTGGACATTTTATCCACGTAAAATCTGGGAGGGTAAATCAGAGGCCGATAAATTGTTGAATTCATTTGCTTCTACGAATCACAACTTGAAAACTTCCATTTGTTGGCCATGTCCTGAAGTTGCATTGACATCTTCTTATGGAACTATACTTGTGATGCGAATATGATCTAAGATCAATGGTTTTGCGTCCTTAAGACATGTATCTTCACTTCTCGTTTGGTGAAACTTAGCTTTTGTTTTGTGTTCCACGTGCCCCTTTGCTGCAGACAGGAGGTTTTGCATTTGGACAATGAGATTGCCTTCAATGAAGCTATTATTGAGGAAAGAGATCAGGGAATACAAGAAATACAACAACAAATTGGTGAAGTGAATGAGATTTTCAAGGATCTTGCCGTGCTTGTACACGAGCAAGGAACTATGATTGGTATATCACTCCCCTTTCATTTTAACAATCAAAATCTCTAGGTGACATTTACTTGATGTATATAATTCTCTTTCTCTCAGATGATATTGGCTCCAACATTGAGAATTCTCATGCTGCTACTGCACAGGGTAGATCGCAACTTGCTAAAGCTGCAAAGACCCAAAGATCAAATTCATCTCTGGTACTTCCATCACTTATACATCCTTTCTCCAAAGATAAATCTGGCTCAACGTGCTTAAGCAAGCTGTGTTTTTTTTTTTTTTTTTTTTACTTTTATATTAGTTTTTATTGTGCTTATATTCCATAAGAAGTATTGTGGCTAGTCTCTTGGATTGGTGAATTTAGCTGTGGACAAATCAGAAGCTGTTCTATCATTAAGATACTGCATCTTGCCAAGCTATGAACAGATGGTATTTAGATGCTCCAGTTACAGCATTGTTTAATAGAAGCGGAAAAGTAAAGAGTAGCTACATTATATTCAGGTGACTGCTGTATGCATCTACGCATAGTTGTGTCCAAATTTACTGTGCCATTTGAGGCAGTTGTCATTAGAAGCTTTAAATTTTTATTAAAGCAGTTGCCGTTAGAAGCTTTAAATTTTTATTAAAGAGTCATAATGACAAGTCAAGTCATGCGATTAGTTTCTTAGGTTTCATGTAGCGGACTATATGAGGGGAGGAAGGTTTTTGAAGGAGTATGGTAAGGTTGGATTTTTCATCCTGTGTAAGTGGGGGCAATATGGTTTGAACGAATGTTGATATCTTTTAGATGGCTTGAATATTTCAATCAAGCCACTTTAGTTTTACTTCCTCATTACCTCTTATCGGATGTAGGTGGAAAATACAAGTGTACTAATTTCCATTTCCTGTCACTTTACAGACAATCTTTCCATTTTATATTCCTCGCAGTGAAAATATATTGAAAATGACTTCTTGCGGATTATCTTCTGCAGACCTGCTTGCTCCTGGTGATATTTGGAATCATTCTCCTAATTGTGATCATAGTACTTGCAGCATGATCAGAAGATACTCAGATGGAGGAAAGGATCCTAAACTCTTCAGCAGTGGAATTGATCTTTGTGATTTTCTAGATGTTTTGAGGGCACCAGAGTATGCTCGTACCGATGCATGAATCTTTTTTTCATGCTAGAAAAGTTGTGAAACTGTGAATTGAAGTTTCATATGTTTGGGGGGGACTGTCAGTGTTTGTTTTAATATTATTAATTTGGTGTTTGGGGTTGCAAAGCATATTGCTACCATGTTATGGCTGGTTTGTCAATAAAATTTAATTCTTATTTGAAGGGACTATCTCTTCATTCTGCATTCTGATTGTTTATGTATAGCATTAACTGAAGAACTCCTCCACGTAGGAAACTTATGGCTGAGCTCGACAAGAAAAGTTTATAATTAATTCTAGCTGAGCTCCCAAGTGTAGATGGATGATTATTTATAATATCCTTATAACAAGGACCCAGTATAATTCACTAGTGTAGTCTGGGGAGGGTAGTGCGTACGCAAACCTTACCCCTGCCCTGGGCTAGAAAGACTGTTTCCGATAGATCCTCGGCTCCCTCCCTCTAAGATTTCTCCACCTTGCTCTTGGGGTGATTCAAACTCACAACCTCTTGGTTGAAAGTGAAGGGTGCTTATCACTAGAGCAACTCACTCTTATCCTTATAACCTCTATTGATAAAAATTTCTCACAGGTTGAACTCATTAATTCCTTCTACTGTCTATTTCCAACAAAGCAGTATGAAAGCATCATCAGTCAATTTTTTTCCTAAGGTTTCCATATACTACTATATTAAAAGTGGGAAGCCTCAAATTACCTATTTACCCTTTAAAAACTAATTACCCTACTTATTTCAAATTATAAAACGTTTAAACTAACTCCTACATGTTTCCGGGGAAAATTGATACCTCAGTGAAGGAGGACACAATTAAAGGGAACATAAAAATTAGAGCAGAATCCGGTTAAAACAATAAAGCGAAACAATAGATGAACTAAATAAAAGATATTAAAAAACTTACAACTAGGAAGATTAATATTCGGAAAAGTTTTTACACTTTAGTATATTCTTTTACGTATATTATTTACTCAAAACTCTGTTACTAATATTTGTATTGCTACTGATCAATAAAGAAAAGTATTATTTTCTTCGACACTATATTCAGTACCGATAAAATTTTATTGCTAACCCCATCATTCAACTTTTAGCCTTTTTTTTTCTTGTTTTTTTGGGGGGTGGGATGGGTGGGTGTGTGTGAGTTGCAAGAAAGCACTATTTTACAAAGTCGTGATCTGACAAACACGTGCAATGAACGTGCGGAGAAACTAGTTATATTAATAAACAAACAAGTTCTCTAAGGTTCGAATAAACAAGCAAGTAGCAGATTGGTACGAAAAAGAAGAAATAAATCTTTAAGGTTCAACTAGTCAAAACTGGAACAAAGTCAAGACTGAAACTGCACAGATTGTAGTGAATTAAACATACAAAGCAAATAAAAACCTAATCTGAGGAAAATAACACTTGCTATAACTAGTTCACAATCGTAATACATATCAGTTTTCAGGTTGCTGAGCAGTCTAAGGTCCCTATCGTCTCCTCTTCCGCTTCTTTCGTATATCATCACTTTCACTATCACTTTCTTCAGAGCTGGATGATGATGATTCTGACTCGGATCCTGAAGATTCAGAATCAGATGAACTCCCAGACTCATCCGATTCAGAAACAGGCTTCTGTTGTTGCATGATAAGCCTTGGCATGTTCTTGAGATACTCTCGCAGATTTTCGGTAATTCCGCCCAGACCAATGGAAGTGAAAAAGTTGATAGCAAACCTTGTATTCTTGGGATTATCCTTCGGGAAAATAGAGTCAAAGGAGTCCTGCATGTTGGGGTCGTTAAGACGCTCGTTCAACAAGCGGATGCCTAGGTGCTCTGACAACTCCTGCATAAATGACACATCTAGATTGAATTTGAAGCTAACAGAATAATGTCCTATTACTGCTGTCCCCCCAAGCACCCCCCGCCGTCTAAAAAAAGAAATGAAAACAAGAATCCCAGAAAAGAGCAGGAGAAAAGATGATGGACGTGGTCAAAATGCAACTTTTGACATGTGGTGATATATTTAGTGATAAAAGACTTCAAGCAGGTGGATAAATAGAAAGTAAATACTCGGAAACAGCAATTCTTTTAATATAATAGAGAGGGTCTAAAGAAATTAGGCCACAAAGATCAAACTAGCTATAACTTATTTGAAAGAAAAAAATGAAGCAAGCTGTAGAAATTAGAGACCAAATTATATACCTGGAATAGAATCTTGATAAATATACGAGAAGAAGATGTTGTGTCCTCCTCTGTCAGCCGTATATAAGCCAAAACATGCCAAGGCAGAGCATCAGTGCCAAGCAAATGAGCAAAAAACTTGGCTACGTTACGCAGTTTATTAGTTTCAAGCCGGTGGATCATGGAGTACTGCTGCACAAAACATTTTTCAAAGTTCTCCTGATGAATTCTGTTGATCATACAAAAACGCTGCCCCAGTAGTCCATAGTAACGAAGATAAGTCCTCTCCTGACTGCAGCACTCCAATAACATGATGCACAACTCCATCTGCATGGATCAAACAAATTTAAATCGGTTTTCTTTTCTTTTTGCCAAAACCAAGCAAAGAGTCACTCATTAACACAAGAATAGACAATATTCTCTCAGGACAAAAATGATTACAACGCCAAAATCATTTTCCATTTTAACCTGGCTCCGAGAGAAACCAAGTCAAGGTACCAGGCTACCAAAATAAGTTACTTATTGACAACAAGCAATAAACAAGTCAAAATTAATATACCAAAACTTAATAATCATCCTGATACAGTCCTAAGATATCAATATACTGGGAATACTCCCCTTCGATAAAAAAAATTGGTGAAAAGTTGTACTCATCTTATGAATAGAATAGTCCACGACCACACACAAAGGTGCAAATTTCCAGTTTCTCCCTTTTTTCTACGTTGCTGGATGTTCCACATGAGAACTAAGATTAGCTGGACAGTATACTGCTTGTATACGGGAGTTTTTCCCATTACAACAACTACTACTACTACTACGCCTCAGTCCCATTATTAAATAACTATTTAACTTATTGAAAAACTAACATTAGCTGGAATAACCTGATGGATTCCAAAGGAGAATATAAAAGAATCCACAAGTCAAAAGCTGCCTTGCAGTGAAGCAGCAGGTGACTTGTGTCCTCCCGATGACTATTACACATGAAGCATGAGCTAATTAATTCCTCAAATTATCAATGTTAGAAGTTGCATCATGGGCTACATGAATCTCCACCTACATTGACCACAAGGCAAGCCAATTACATAATCCCCCCACCTTCATTGCCACCTCTATTCCTCAACCATCATCTTAGCGGAACCACAGAAAAATGGTTTATGGTATGCACGGTTCACTGGCAATGTCCTTTTCTTGAGAATGATGGAATGGAAATGTCTCTACGCTATCCATGATAAATACGAGGAAAAATCAAATTCAACAAGAGCTTAAATTCTGGATATTTGTACTCTTTATTTTGTATCCAAAAATTTAAATTTTTGCTAGATCTTTTCTCAAGTTCAACTACGTTTTTGTTTTAATTTAATCTTTTCCATATAATGACAACCAAATCAAAAGCGACATTATTATCTTTCGACCATCAAAGCACATGAAAATCTATGTACAGATCAATCCATGTGAGCATGCATACAGTTATGCATAGGACATGGCTCAACAGGAGTAGAATAACGCCAAAAAAAGAAGAGAGATTAAGATACCAACCTCCTGACCAGGCTCTAGTTTGATTTTCAACAGCTTATGCCCTGCTTCTTCGAAGTCAACACTAGACATAATCGTCAGGTAGATCGTTCTCCGGAGGTTGATTAAGTTTGTCTCTGTCTCGTCCTTTATTTTCATTTGCTCCTCATCCTCTTCGTCAGACTCATCATCTTCATCTTCATCCTCTGATTCTGCATCAGACTCTCCTTCTTCCTCAGATTCTTCACCAAGTATTGCCTTCTTTAATTCTTCATACTTCCTTTCGTTTTCTAAGAAATTAGGATCCGGCTTGAAAATATCTGAGCATATAGACCAACATCAAAATCAAAATTCCATATAATTGCTCAAGAAACAAAATAGCAACAAAAAGCAGTCCATTATAATACCTCTATGAAAAACCAATTATAAAACATACCTAAAGTAATTTCTGGATCTATTGTATCTGAGAGAGAGACTTCATGTGTTAATTGATCTTCCTGCTCAACAAGGTCAAGTTCTGGACGCACAGCTGGGTAACCCTGAGGAGGATGCATGTAAGCGGTCTAATATTTCTCTGTGCTTTGATAAATAAGGAATCAAATATTTCTTCTTACTCATAAAACAATTTAAAACCAAACTCACCTGAAACTTTGCTTTTCGCAATGCAAAGAGGCTTTCAATTAAGAACTGAACTCGTTTATCTATTTCTCCTTCATGAAGAATACCACGGAAACGCTCAAAGATTCCTATTTAAATGCAAAAAACGTATTAGCATGACAAACACGGCAAAACTTTACATGAATAAACTAAAATAGAAATCGTGAATTACAGAACAAATTTTCAAGGTATACTCACCATGCAATCCTCGTGGACAGAGGTCCTGAAGCATTGAACCACATTCTGTAACAAAACCAACTGCAACCTCAACACTATCATCAGTAGGTTTCTCCAATAAAACTGTAAGCAGTTCAAGAGCAATAAGCTCATGAACGATTTGCTGGTTTACAAGATGAGCAATAAATTTGACAGCTGCTAACAACTGAGGCTGCAAGAGTAAAAATTAAGGGTAAGACAAATTATGAGAAGATTCGCATTATGAAACATGAATTTAATAACTAAACTAAATGGCTCGGCAGCACTCCCCCCCCCCCCCCCCCCAAACAACCATTTTTTCTTGTAGTGAGTGATATTCTCAAAGGAGGATTTTAAGGTATCTCTGTGACATCCAAATAAACCGTCTGTTCTCTGTCGTCCAAACAACAATAATGTACAAATATACATTATATTGCATAAATCAAAAAGACCTGCAAGCATAAAAGCAAGAGATATGAACCTTATCATTACGTTTATAAGCCCTTTGCAGCTGCAGTATGATCCTTCTTAACAAAAGATCACCCACTTCTGGGAACTTGGTGTTAACCACGGCAACCAACGCCGCAAAGACATCAGTAAAACCTGGAGAAGCCATTTGGGACTTCATACAGGATCTACAAAAGAGACCCCTCCCTCGAATCAAGTTTTCGGCAAATAACTCCGGGATAATGTTTTTGAGGTTTGCTGCATTAACTTTATTCACTAGCCCGTTAATGCTCTTCCTTAGAGCGTCCCAAGTCATCCTCTGGTACTCGACACTGCTCTTGTCCTGAACCTCCTTCATCATTCTAGCCAATTTGAATGGCGGAATGTAAACACCGCCGCTCCTGCCCAACTTTGATGTGTCCATATTCAAATTAACATCTTGCTTTTGCA
Organism: Nicotiana tabacum; assembly: GCF_000715075.1. Lineage (NCBI taxonomy): Eukaryota > Viridiplantae > Streptophyta > Magnoliopsida > Solanales > Solanaceae > Nicotiana > Nicotiana tabacum. The sequence goes on along the minus strand of NC_134094.1, from coordinate 11,143,474 downwards.
CCTTGGAATCCTCCTCACCGGCTTTCAAAGCCCCATCCTCTTGTGCATTAGCTTTCCTATTTTTATCTTTTTCATGCTTATCATCGACCCTCTTTTCTCTTTCTACATCCCTCCTCCTCTTTTTCCTATCCCCTTCTCTCCCATCATTATAACGATCAACCCTACCCTTGTATCTGTGCTCATCCTCCCTTCTATTAGGCACCTTCTCACCATCATCTTTCTGTCTCCTCCTCTCCTTCCTATCATCCCTTTCATCTACATTCCTTCGACTCCTCTCCATCCTATCATCCCTTTCATCTACATTCCTTCGACTCCTCTCCTTCCTATCATCCCTTTCATCTACATTCCTTCGACTCCTCTCCTTCCTATCATCCTTTACATCACCATCTTCACCTTCATGTCTTCTCCTCCTCTTCCTCCTATCATCCCCTTCATCATCATCATCAACAACTTGGCTTTCACTTTTTCTGCTCTCCTTCTTATCATCCTTTTCATCATCTTTCACCTTCCTTTGTCTCCTATCATCTCTTCCAGCGTCATCTTCGCGTTCATCTCTTCTTCTTCTCTCACTCCTAACAACCCTTTCATCCTCATCTACTCGTTCACTTTTTCTCCTCCTCTCACCATAAGCATCTCCATCATCGACACCTTCTCTGCGACTGCTACGACCATCGTCTCTTTCCGGAGGGTCCAATCCCTTCTTGAGAGCAACTTGTGAACCGGAAAGCTTTCTACCTGAATACCCACAATCATCATCGGAGTCAGCGTCCCTGGAATCACTTCCATCGTCAGAATATGAACTCTTCTGATGCCTCCTAGACGATGGAGGAGGGCGATTCCTTCCGCCCGTATTTGTTCTACCAGCAGCCTCCAAAAGCATATCAGTTAACTCTTCTTCCATGATCTTCTATTCCGCTCAGCTACTTGTCCAATAACAACTTCAAAAACTACATGGACAAAAAAAAGCAACTTTTTAGTTACTAATATTTTTGATAATTTAGACAAAATGAGAGCAATTTATAAAACACAATAATTGGTAGTTTGACAATAAACAGACCTAAAACAAAGGAAATATAAAACAATAAGTCTAAATCACCCAATTAAACCCTAAGGCTGTCTACAGAATACAAAAGAACAGGGAAATAAACTATGCTGATGAACCAAATAATTATCAATCCAGATCCATTCAACTCTATTAATCACTCAAAAATTCTAAAATCCAGCTCACTCGGCTATGTTGATTTCCTTTTAAACAACCTGAAGGAGTTCCAAAGTCACCATTCAGATTCACTAGCTTCTTTCACGGAGCAACTTCAAAGAATTCAGAAGGACTTTGAGAGCTTGCAACCTTTTTCTAGAGTATATTGCAGAAGGGCGACAGAATGACTCCGACAAAATTCATAGTTATGCTACACAATTGATTGGCAAATCATAGTTATCCGCTGCTCCATTGAGAATTAATGGAGCTAATTTCACTGGAATTAATCCTTTCCCGATGAAAGATTGGATAAACTGAAACCAACTGTGGCAAAGACACTCCTTTTACTGGGATATCACCGTCAGCGACATTGTAAGGTACTATAAGTCTAAATCACCCTAAGGCTGTCTACAGAATACAAAAGAACAGGGAAATACTATGATGATGAACCAAATAATTATCGATTCAGATCCATTCAACTCTATTAATCACTCAAAAATTCTAAAATTCAGCTCAATCAAGCCTAAAAATTTAGCATTAAAATAATTGCATAGAGAATAACTGAAGGGATAACAGCTACGGGATACATACAATTTGATACGGCCGGATTATGACGAGAACGTGAAGAAGTTCGCCGGAGGGAGATGAGAAGGAACAAATTAGGGCGAGAATGGTTGGCAAAAGCAGTAAGCGGTTCGGATTTAGGGTCCGTTTGTTTGTTTTTCGATTGAACTCATTAGAAGGAGTTTGGGCTTGGGGCAAAAGTTCATTATATTTTTAAAAAATAAAACCGATTAGGAACCCGGTACAGAGTTTAAGAAAAATAAGGTAATTTTTTAAATTTGTGGTCAAACTATGCTTTCAAAATATTAAGGATAAAATAAAAAATATAAAATAAATATATATTTTTAGCCGCTTTCACAAATAATAGCCGATAAAATATATATTGTTTGTATATATGTATAATATATATATATCGTCTAGCAAATTCTATTAGTTACAGCCGACCGGCCATTATATATTTGCAATATATATATTTTATACGTTTTTGACTAGCGAATATAATTAGTTCTGGTCGATCAACCAATTTTGTATTTTTTTTTTCGAAAAGGAGTTTTGTGAAAGTTATTGCTAAAATCTTGAATAAATAATTTGATTTTGATTGGAAGGATTACGAAAAATAATCCACATAATTCAGTATCTAATTTATCTTATAAGAGCAAATAATTAGAGGAAGATCTAAAATTTTAATTTGATTGGTATGATCGTAAGATTTTTATCACTAAATCTCTAAATCTATCATATTTTTGAAATTATATGTTCAAGATATAATATTTGTTAGAATTTTAATGATTTTAACACATGCATATATGTACGCTCGTGTCGAAAACGCTGAATAATTATACCCTCCATTTGCCGCGGCAAATAATTCTTGTATAACTAATATATTGTTCACTTGGCGATAGTAAATAAAATTCGTATTAAATTATGCAAAAAGATATACTAATTTATGCAAAATGAAAATAAAACATGTCTTTCAACAACGCTTCTCTGATTTAACCATAATTTATTATTACTATAAATCATTGTTATTTTTAATTTAAGCATGTCGTTTATTTAAAGATATTTTCTTACTCGTCCGAATGTGTTTATACGTGTGGTGCATGTTGTATAGTAAACTTTAATATTTAAAGATTTAAGGAATGTAGTGTGTACGCAGACCTTACCCCTACCCTGGGGTAGAGAGGCTGTTTCCGATAGACCCTCGGCTCCCTCCCTCCAAGAACTCTCCACCTTGCTCTTAGGGTGACTCGAACTCACAACCTCTTGGTTGAAAGTGAAAAATACTGTATATAAGCAACGAAGTAGAATAAAAATAAAACAAAAGAACAATGAAGTCGATGTAGCAAACGATATAGTACAGTTTATACTGAAGTACAGTTTACTAGTGTAGCACAAAGAAGAGAGGGTAAAAGGCGCATCAATTGGAATATTGACAGCATAAAAAGACAGCAAAAAAGCCTATTGATTCATTACATTCTGATGGGATGCCAGCTTATATCACATCAACAACTGGAAAAACACGCATAGATTTACATCTTTGTGTGCATGAGTAAAAAGAAAGGGGGAACTGGGAAGGGGCAAAAGAATCGTCGATTCAACATAAACTTAGATCCATTCAGCTTTATGTCAAGAAGAAGAGAGAAATCAAGATGACCGAACACAGGGTAAACTAGAAGCTAACAAAGTCCCCTATGTGCAAAGAGCCGAGGGATAAAAGTAATAACACATATTAGCAACTCTCTTATGGGCAAAGGTCAAGTGACTTACGATACAAAGTAACAAAACCCTACCTGAATTTTCTAACATAACACATGTACATTTACTTTGATAACCAGATCATACTTTTTGATTGTTTGATGTTAGTAGCCCCATTTGTTCAGTAAGATGGTCCATGTGCTGAGTTTTATCCCATCCATTTTCTTGTGGCTTGGTTTCATTGGAAATATCATCCATTGCAGCAAGGTCCATCTCCTCTGTCTCGCCAGGGGAAGGGCTTTGAAGAAACTTTTCCCAGAAGGGGTCACCGACACTAGGAAGCTCTCCTATATCGTCCAGCAAACCAGTCTGCCATTCAATTTGAGGATCAGGAGAGAAACTACCGATATCTAATGGCATTTTTTCGTCTACTCCAACTGAAGAATCCATGAAAGAATCATTCTCCATCTCAGATCTGATAATATCCATATTGTTTCCGGGCAAAATTTCTTGTAACTGTGATAACTCAGGCATAATCATATCTGACGCAGAAAGCGAAACAGGAGGCAAATCGTGAGCTCCTACCAATGAGCTTATCTCTGACAACTGGTTATTGGTAATTTCAGAAGATGAACTTTGACCGGCAATTGCTGAAGCTGTACTCAGCAAAGGCTGGCCAGAAGTTGGTGGGACTTCCTGAAGAGTGACTCCTGAAACACGAGTAGAAGATGCATTAGATTGGGGTGAACCATCACCAATCAGGAAACTTTCAGGACTGTTGCTGAAGTTCTCTAATCTAGGAGAAGAGTCCAGTTTTGAAAGCTCCCTAAGCATTGCCTTTGCTGACTCATTCATCACAGGTTGGTACTTCACAATCTGTCCATCCGCAGGGGTAACCGAATGATCCTGTGATTCAATATCTTGCTTAATCCTCCGTTTCTTGCTGCCTTCAGCTATGCGCCTATTACTCTCATTTTGCTGCTGTACAAACTGTGCCAAGAATCCAGGGCTGTTAACAGCTTTTGCCAGAAATGACATCATCTGTTGTTGTCGTTGTTCCATACCCTGAAGGCGCTGCACCATCCCTTGCAACTGATTGTCAGTAGTTTGCTGCTGTTGTCTGAGCTTAACCAGCTCTTGCATAAGCACGTTCTTGTCCCTTTTCAGCCTCTCAACCTCTTCTTCAAGTCCAAATTTCCCAACCTCAACACAAGCCCCAACAGATGCACTCTGTCCATGTGGCTGCTGCTGTTGTTGAGCATGTCCATGAGCAGGTTTACGCCGACTTATACTTCTAAGCAGGTGTTTCTGACCTCTTAAGAATCCCTCGTTAGCAAATTCCCAGCGGTCTGGATCAACCTTTCTAAAACCCTGTTTTGTCAAAAAAAAGACCAAAAGAGAAAAATACAAAAGCATGAGTAGGAGTTTGATAAGCAGCACAAAGATCATTGCAGCAGTTTTTTGAATTAAAGGTAATTAATCAACAAAGAAGTTTACCAAATAGCTTTGTTTGTCATCAAGATCACTTGTCAGGTTTCCTTGGCAAACAGAAAAATATCAATAAACAATTCAAATCTCCACCCACAACTTCGTTTCCTTTTAAGTGGAAAACTAGCATAACAATATCATTTGGTGCGATGAGCTTGTCAACATGAAAGATGGGATCTCAATAGTAAATCAAACTCAATGACAGCGAAAGGGAAACCATCCCTGCAACCGCATTCAGTACTAGACAGTAGAGTCAGCCCCGTAAAAAGGTTGTGCTCTCTATTTCTAACAGGTCTTACTGTGCTCTGTATTTTGGAGAGGAATTTGTCTACTCCTTCAGTAAGCCTCAAGATCAGTGTTAAAAATATGACGCAGTGGTTGAAAGAGTTCTAAACTCTACATTGGAGGATAATATGACTTCGTTTTTGAGTGGCCTAATATCATTCATTAATAACACAGATAAATATACACGAGCTCTCTGTCTTCATACTATGTGCACATATTTTGACATACACATAAATAACATAAGTGAACGTTGCAAAAGTAAAATACTTGCATATGATAATCTACCTATATACGATTGTGTGTATTTACCAATTTGCCTGTTCGCTATAGCACTACAATTAAAAAACGCCGAACAGGTTATGGTGTCAGGAAATAGAAAACATTAATTCGAAAACAAGCTAAATGTTCTTTTGTTTGAAAGATATTGATTCAAGACCACAAAGAATAGATGCATTGCAAATTCCATGTCCCCATTTTGAGCAATCAATGTTACTTGGGTCCATCATTAAAATGCATCAAGCTAATCTGATTTTAAGGCAACCAATTTCACGACCTTCCACAAGAAAACAGAAACCTTAAAGGAATACAACAGATGTCTCCCTCGGTAGCACTTCAAAAGACAAGCATCTTGCTCAATCTTCATAATACTAAATATTCAGAAAATGTTATTCTATCAACTAAGATCAAGCAAGGCTAAACAGATCTGGTCTTGAAAGAAAAGTCTACATGACAAGAATGGCATGTACACCAAATTATTGCCCTATGTTTTTCAAGTTATCTGATTTTTAAATTTTATTTTATTTCACTTTATCTTATGCGAAAAAGTGAGAGAATATCTTCCCTAAGTTGGATAAGATTAGATCTTTTTGTGAAGGAAAAATAATATTTGCCGAAAAGTATTTCTTACTTAGTTTGGGTACATTTCTTTAGTACTTCCTTTAAAATTGTATCGAAAATAAAACACAGGAAGAAACTAATGCATATGTATTTGTTAAGAAAATATATTTAAAAGGGATTATTTCGAGACACATCACTTTAGTGGCAAATATAAATTTATTTTTCGTTTTTTCTTTCTTTTTCATTCCCTTTTTTTTCTTCATTTCCTTCTCTTCCTCTTGTCACATTTTTCGTCTCTTCACCGTGGATTCCTGTTTCGACCAATAACCCATAACTTTCCCCTCTTTCTTTGTCTTCCCAAGAAGCTCTCATATCTTTCAATCACATCTTTATCACCTTTTTGTCCTTCCAAGACTTCTTTTGCTCTTCTCAAAAACTCATCCCATCACGTCTCTATCGTCTTATTGTCTTTTCAAGACTTCTTTTTCACTCTTCTCAAGAACTCCTCCCATCTCCAATCACATTTTTGTCCTCCTAAAACTTCTTTTTCCTCTTCTCAATAATTTTTCTTTTCATCATCACATCTCTATCACCTTTTTGTCACCTCTCTCTCCCCCAAGACTCTTTTTATTCTCAAGAACATTTCATTTCACCATCATATCTCTATCACTTTGATATCACAAGAAGAAGAGGAAATGAAATAACTTTAAACAATCTTTACTCTTCTATCAATTAGCCAAGAAAGACCAAAGAGGAAGAGCTTCTCGTAATGAAAACCACCACAACTCGCATAGAAACACACCAAAAGAGCTTATCACTCAGAGGTCATTTAACCTTAATATCTTATCACCTTTTGGGCACATTTTTGTCTTCTTAGTAATCATTTTTCCACTGTTTGGAATGATTGAGAGTTGTGGTAGAAGCTATTCTTCTTTGATGGTTGTTCTTAATTGATTGAAGAACATCTGTTAAGGAAATTACCAATGACCAAGTCTTAATATGAAGCTATTTCCTTATCCACTTCTTCTTTTGATATAATGTGATAGATATGTGACCGAAAGAATTCTTGAGAAGAGGAAAAAGTAGTATCTGGGAAAAAAGTAACAAAAAGGTGATAGAGATGCGATAGTGAAAGGAAGATTTCTTGAGCAGAGGTGATAATAAAAGGAAGATTTCTTAGAGAGGGAAAAATGTCTTTGGGAGGACAAAACGGTGATAGGATTGCACACAAGAAGTCTTGTAAGACCAAAAATAGAGATGTGATGAGAGATGGGAGAGCTTTCTAAAGAAGATTGAAAAAAAGTTTTAAGCATGGCAAAAGATTTTATAGATCACAAAAACGCATGATAGAAGATGTGAGGGGTTCTTTGGAATACAAAGAAAGGGGAATAATAGATGCTATTGGTAAAACAAATCACGGTAAAAAGTCGAAAAAAGATGACTAAAGGAAAAGAATGAGAGGAAGAAAGAGAAAAGGAAAAGGAAAGCAAAAGAAAGTAAAAAGAATAGAAAATAAATTTTATATCCGCCACTAAAATGGTGTCTTTTCAAAATAATCCTTCTCTAAATATATTTTCTTTACAAATATAAGTGCACTAGCTTCTTTCTTTGTTTTATCTTCAATGAAGTTCTAGAAGTACAATTGTACAAATAATTTACCCAAACTAAGTTAGAATCTCAAATAACCTTGATCATGAGCCATATAATTATCACTATAAATAAGAACCATAATTCCAACAGTAGTGATCAATATTGACATAATAGATGTTAGTGGGTCGATCAAGTATCCAAAGTCTAAAGAAAAATCAATCAACAAATAATTTTATACTTTTCCTTCATAAAACATCTGAACTTGAAACAAATATTTTCTTTCATTTTTGCATAAGATAAACTTAAACATAGTACATATTCAAGAATTAAATAACTTAAAAAGGGGAGGGTAAAAATAGAGTGTCTTTGGGCACATAAGGAATAACAAATATTAAAATCATCCACCCCATCTGAATAAGCATTATGCACACAAGCATGCAAGAGAGAAAACCTTTCTGTTCTGGACATGATGATTAGCACCAAAGCAATAGAATGACAAGTCTCCTTGAGTAATTATTCAACCTAAAATTCACACTTTTTTTGATGTACTAATGAGGCCGAAATTACAGAGGTATAGAGATATAAATTTACACCTTTTATTGTTGTCGTTCTTCTTACCTTAGCGTCTACGGTGATGTTCCAACTATACCACAGTTTCTTTCCTCCCTATAACCACCTAAAATCTTAACTCTTAGTTAAACTACAGATACTTTTAAACAAGTTACTTTTAACCAGCCAACATTGTACCCCATGGGACAAAAGGTCATCTTGCTTCTTCTCAATTTCTATTTTGACTCCACATCTTGCTTCCTTCTCAATTTCTATTTTGATTCCACTAACAGTCGAGGAATCTACAGATATTCAAGTATCAACCACTTCCTGATTTCGGTTCCTTGATTCATGTTGTCTGCCATCTTTGAAACATTTATTTTGCTTTGATTACAAAATATTAGCAACTTATTTTTGAAACTCCAGAATTACACCATATTGGAATGAAAGGCAGTCTTGCTACTTCCCAGACTTCTTTTTTCATTCCATTAAGAATCAAGTGTTTTCCTTTTGGGTTCTCGTAAATGGAATTACACTATATAAAAGGGACTTCTCCTACAGATATCTTACATTAAAGAGACTGTAACTTTTTCTACCTCTTTGTATCTTTTAATCAGCACAAAAGTTGGAGAATGTCACAAGATTAACCTTACACAAATTTTATTTTCCTTTCCTCGGAATACTTTCCCCCCAATAGATCTGCATGTGACAGCATCAGTAAGGATGCTTTATGATAGGCTTCTATGACTAAATGGAAAATGTCAAAGAAAAGAATTTGAGAAGAGAAGCGGAAGTTCAGAGAAAAGATTGAGAGAGTTAAGATTTCACATTCTCATCAAGAAGTCCTATCATATGCCTAATATGCTAAGCCTCTTTCGTGATAACAGGAATGAGCAGATAAATTACAAAATATCTAGCGTCACTCTTCACCAGTAAGAATTCCTTTCTTCCAGTGATGAAGGATCATCCCTAGTAAAACATGGAGATTAAATTTATTGACCACCAAGGCAGGACACAAGCATCTAAGATATGGATGCTCAGCAAGAGCATCAAAGGATTACTAAGAGAACCATGGATGAAAGGGCACCTGTTGAAGGTTGAAGGCTAAGTGCAAAAAGTCTTAACCTTGACCATTTACCTAACAATCTAGCGAAATCTCATCTTTACATGATAGTTAGAGATGAAAGGCCTCCAAACATCTTTACCTCCAAATTTGTCTATTTGCTTCCTCCAAACATTCCTCACTCGCTTTGGCATCTTCAAAGAGGATTCCTACTATAGATCAAAGGCCTCCATATATCTGCTACACAAACTCATTCCCCTTCAGCCCCTCCTGCATCCCCCCTCTCTACACAGCTAATCAATCACCTTTTACAACCTTTAAATCCACAAAAAGCAACATAACCACCTTTTCTGTGGAGAAAGAACTGGAAACAAGGTCAAGGACCTTACTTTATCACTGAACTAAAGAACTGGAGACAGGGTAAGGAACCTTACTTTATCACTCAACTTTAGTCCAATTTAGATCATCAAGCCTCGAAGTGCACTAGGGAGTAGGGACAAAGATATATAGACATCAAAGAGCATCAAAAACTGAAGCTACTATATCAGACCCCCTTTTCAATATGGAAAGGCAGCAATAACAAGATAAGTTATCATTGTCAAAACATGATGCAGATATTGACAGTCCCATAATCAGTTTTATTGTGGTCCAGAAATATACATGCTTCCTGATAGATTATCTACTTGATGACACAATAAGAGCAACTATTTTGGATGATCGATAAATTCCCCAGGGCTAGTGGTGCAAGGTTCGCAATTCGGTGGATAAAGGATCTGTCCCTCTACCTTTCTCCACTTAAATACCAAACCTTTATCTGTTCAACACCGTGACTTGCGCCTAATCCACACATCACACATTGCGCTCTACACTAGACCAAACCCTGGGGCAACAATAAGCACAACTTCAATGTAATATTTTATATTATATTAGGGGAACTAAATCCTATATTGATCTTAATAGTAAAAGATTGAAACTCAATTAATCCACGAAGTTAGATTGCACTAGGCACTAGCTATAGTTAAAAAATATATATATGTTGCAAGGCACAACACTCAAAGATGTCCTCAAGTTGATAATTGAGGAAATAAGTCACAAAAACAATGCACATGATATACATAGCAAAACAAATGACATGTCCTCGAGAACATCATTCTTTAATGCAACAAGATAGTTGATTAGATTTTAATCACAAGGTTGAGCATAATGATTCCAATTAGCATCCGCAAAACAACAGGAAAGAAGAGACCACATAGCACAAGAAGTTGGAACATTTTCAGCTGAAAAGAATCTAAATTTCTGGAAATAACAATATATTAAGGCCCAACTCAACATGACTCAAATGAACTACAACAAGTACGCCTCAGTCACAAACTAATTGGGATCAGATATACACGTTTTCCACATACATTTGGCTCAATTTAGACAAAACAACTAAACCTATGCATCATATCAAAAAGGATTTAATCCCCCATAAGCTGATTTATACCTATTATAGCAGGTTGTTTACCATTTACTCTAGGTTACTAACCAATGCTTATTATATACAATTAACTACAGTTACCTATTAAATGACCTGATAATGTACATATTATCTATGTACACCGTCAATATAAAGAACTTAAATGGAACCCAATAAAGAGCCAACGGCTCTATAATTTTACACCGTCAGCGCATATATACAATGACGGTCCAAAGATTTTTTATACCATCAGGTCACTCAAAAGTAATTGAAGGTAATTTCATTTAATAAGCATTAATTAGTACCTATATACAACAAATGTAAGTAACTTGATCTAGCAGGTTAAATTATCTTTACACAGTTAGTGCATCAAACTGAAACTCATCATAAAGATGACTCATGAAACTCAATAAAAGGCAAAGGGAAAGAAATGCATACATAAGTATTCAATTGGCGAACGAAGCTGGAGAAGTTATTGTGCTTGAAGTACTTCGGAAGAAGGTCCCTAGCAAACTCCGGTGGGTCCCAAACCACGAAGCTATTGTTTGCTGGGCCCCACGACACGATCTTATCCGTACTCGGGTCATCCACCATGTCATACGTCTTCACCAGAAATGGCGGAGGCGCATTCGCACTTGGCATAGGCGCCGGCGCCGGCTGTGACGGCGGTGCTCCTCCTCCTCCTCCGTCCGCGGCAGCGGAAGAATTGGACGTCATTCACAATAACTACGTCGGCGCTTAAGATAAAATGATAATAATAAATCAAATCAAACTCTGGATAATAAATAAAATACACATTATTATATATGAAATGATATGTACAATTTGTACGGAGAGATGTTTTTGAGGGATTAAGTAGGGTTTGGAATGTCAACCATTGATGGAGGTGGAAAGAAAAAACCCTAATTTTTAGAGAGATAAAGAGATAGAAGTGTGTGCGAGTGAGTGAATTTAGAGAGAGAAAAGGCGGGGAACCGGGGGGGGGGGGGTTGGAGTGCGTGTGTGCGTGAGAAAATTGAATAAATTTGGACAGGTGGAGGAAAATGGGACGGATTAGTTAATTTGTGCAATGGCAACGAGCCCACGACAGAGGTAAAGACGAAATGACTAATTTATCCCTATGTTTTGTTGTTTGGACCGGAATTCACGGGCAAAAGTGAAGCCGCTCACTCCCCTTTGCTTTTGCGTTCTTTATTTCTTTTTTCTTTTTCTTGTGTGTTGTGTATTAGGCTCTTCGCGAAAGCTTCTTCTGAGTCACAATTTTTTTGTTTTTTGGGGGGTTAAAAGAGTTTTTTTCTAAAATTAAGTTGTTTTTCCAAGATTTTGAAAAGAAAAAAATATTTTTGAGGATAAGCAGTGGCAGTTTTAGAGAAGAAGAAAGAATTAGTTTTTTCTTCAAAAGCACTTTTTTGAAATGCATTTTTGAGAAAAATACACTTAGAAACAGTTTTTGAAAACTTGGTCAAACACTAATTGCTGCTCAGAAATACATTTCAAATAAGCTTGCCAAACACAAGCTGTTTCTCGCCAAAAGTACTTTTTTTTAAAAAAAATGAAAAAATAATAATAATAAAAAAAAATATTTCTCAAAATAAGCTGATTTTTACAGCTTGGCCAAAGGGACTAATAATGTCTAATATGACCGAGAGATAGTGCCCTCAATCAAGGGCGGATGCAAGGTAAAAGAGCATGGTTCAACTGAAATCATAAATTTTTACGCATGATATAAATGTATGTGTAAAAATTTATTAAAGTTGAAACAAATAATAGATCTGAACTCATTTTTTTAAAAATATAATGGGTTCAATGCTAAAACCCTTAAAATTAAATTCATAAACTTTGAATCATGGATCTGCATCAGCCATCAATAGTGAATTAAGGAAAGAATGAACATAATTGATTGAGAGTTACACTTAGGTCATTTGATTGTGATACTGGCCTTATTAATCTCCACATAAAACTTCACATAATAATGCAATATTTAATTAGCAGCATTATAAGGAATAATCATTGCATGATTGATGCGATATTTGATTAGCGGTATAAAATAATATATGTATTGTATTAATTTATGTGAAATTATAGAGTAAGCTATTTAAAGATAAATTTTGTGTCTTTAATGTATATTTCTTAAGATGTTAGAGAAACTAAATTTTGTTATATTAGACTTAGTATTTTGGGTCTAGAATCTAAGGAAATAGGGAGATTGATGATGACGTCACTCATCATATTGAAGCGAAATAGATGAAATGGAGGCTTGCATCCGACGTGTTGTGTGATAAGAAAGTGACGCTGGGACTTTAATGTAAGTTCACACAAAAGCTTATTAGACCGACTATGTTGTATGGGGTGTTGGCCAGTTAAGACCTCTCATATTTAGAAGATGAAAGTAGCAGAAAAGATGATGATGATATGGATGCATTGGCATATTAGAAGATATAGGATTTGGAATAAATATATTCAGGACAAGGTGGAAGTGACCTCCGTGGTGGATAACATGTGAGAGGGGTGACTGAGATGATTCGAATATTTGAGAAGGAAATGCACATATATCCCAATGAGAAGGTGTGATAGGTTGGTTGCGGTGGGGTCAAGGAGAGGTAGAGGCATGCCGAATAAGTACTGTGGAGAGTTGATTAGGCAGTGCATGACACATCTTCAGCTTATCGATGACATAACTCTTGATAGGAGGGTGTGTAGATCGAAGATTACTGTAGCAAGTTAGACAGTTTTCGACATAAATCCTTTTTTGTACCTGTAGTATCAATGGATCCTCGTATTTTCATTTCTTAAATTTCTAATACTATTTTTGTTTGCTCCGGTTATCTTTTCTTACTATGATTTATGTTTCTCTTTACATTAATCCCCTTTTGTCGTACTTTCTTATCTTATTTGATGTGATTATGCATTTTTTAAGTCGGGGTATCTGTGGGAAACATCCTTTTTACCTTCTCAAGGTATGAGTAATGTCTGTGTATACACTACCCTTCGTAACTCCTACTTGTGGGATTATACTAAATATATTGTTATTGTTGTTATTGTTGTAGACTTAGCAACTTGAATAGAGTGCATAAGAATCATATAGCCAACTCTAAATTACTCAAATTGAGGCACGATTATATTCTTTTAAGAGAGGAAATTATCTACCATGATATAATATAAAATCTCTTAGTCTTGCTAATTAGTGTTTGAATGTCTTTAAAAAGTAATACTACATAGAAAAACAGGAAGAGAGAAAAGGAAAAGCATAGTGGGAATTGAAGTCACAAATTTTGCATGAAAGATCTGACTATAAGTGGGCATTTGGATATAAGTATTGTAAGATTTCAGAAAAAAAAATGGGAAAAAAATTCAAGTGAAAATGGTATTTGAAAATTAGAGTTGTGTTTGGATACGAATATAATTTTGGATTGTTTTTGAATTTTTGTGAGTGATCTGAAGTGAAATTTTTGATAGTTTTTTGGAGTTTTTCAATTTTTCGAAAAATTCCAAAATTGATCTTCAAGTGAAAATCGAAATTTCATGCCTAGACACTTACTTCGAAAAAAGTGAAAAAATTCCAAAAAGAGGAATCTTTTTTTTTATGGCCAAACGGGCCATAAATCTCGGTGTTTAAATGTTTGTTAATATTCCTAATTACTACTGTTTGCTAATAGTTTCTCTATCCTTAGAAGGTAGGGATAAAATCTCCGTACACACTACTCTTCCAGATCCCACGGTGTGTGTGGGACAAGACCGGGTATGTTGTTGTTGTACTGTTTGCACGTGTATTTTGTACGGCATAACAAAATTCCAACTTGGGTCAGTTGAACCACAATAAAAATAAAGGGATAAATCAACGTGGACATTTCTCTTTAGGTAGGAAATAGACAAGAACTAAAAAAAAAAAGAATGGGATCATACGAATCGGGGGGAATTGAACCCGACGTGAATCGAACACGCAACCTTCTGATCTGGAGTCAGACGCGCTACCATTGCGCCACGGATCCCGAATGTTAAGATCTGCCTCCTAAAAGTAATATAACATTATGTTAGTCTAACATTAGAACTCCTCAATTTTTGTTATACAAAATTCCTTAAATACTAAAATGTAATCCTAGTAACACTTGGACCTAACTTAGTCATACCTACATGATTTAAAAAATCCATTTGGTTATTTTTTTATAAGTTTGCATCAGTATATTTATACTAAATTCACACACATATTCATAAAAAAGTAGTGGAACAATGATATTTTCATCGTCTTAAATATATTGTTTAGCTTGCTACACAGATAGCAATGCATTGGTTTTGCAATATAAAATGTCTTTGACTATGAAGATTTGTTTCCGCTTACACCTTCGTAGTGTATTAGAACTTTATCAAATATTATTTTAATTTATTCATACATTATCAAAAAATTGCACTTATTAAAACAACCAAAATATATAATCATCAGTATATACTATATAGTTGTCTCAAACAAAGGACCTTTTAAAAGAAAATTAACATGAAATATATCAAATTTGAAATAACTAAATCGTCGATTTTCAAGATATTATTGAATCTTGCTGGTATGAGTTTACTCATGTTGTTTGGGCGAAATAATGGTAGACAATGTAAACTATTCTAACCTATTATAATTTTCAATTGAAACATGTACTACACAAGTACAGATAAAGTTTAAAGCAACTGAGATTTGTATTACAATCAAAAATATCATTGTAAGCTAGTATTCTAATTCAAATAAACCACTCCCTCTCTATCCACAACAATAAGTATACACACAGAAATGGTTAAATTTCTGTAGAGCCAATTTTGACAGCCATATGAAGGAAAAAAAGAATATGATAAAACTTATGCAACTATAAGCACTCTCAACAGCACTCTTTTACCTTTGGGAAGGAAAAAAAACTGTGGTTAAAATCTGCTTGTGCCGGCATCGTTCCTACTGTCAAGATGGCTAATTCTGCCTCAGTTTTTGGATGAATTCACTTGCACAAAATCCTGTGTACGCTACAATTTGTACTTACTTACAATAGCTTTGAATATGAAATACATCCCACGAGAAGACCTATCCGCAGGCAACAAGCTAGGATCGTAAACATCAACCTTTGGCATAAGAATGTACGAGGCCTCAATGAACAAGAACAATAAAGTTTTCAGGAAAATCCCCTTGAATTGAAACGTTTCTTTCCAACTATTCAGCAGTGTGTTGTTTGCAGCCCTTAGGTCCATAATGCTGGGATCTTCGCTTCACTATCGTTCTACAAAAGTACAACACCAACAACATACTTAGTGTAATCTCACAAGTAGGGTCTGGGGAGGGTAGTGAATACGCAGCCTTACCCCTACCTGCACTGAGAGGCTGTTTTCGATCGACCCTCGGCTCAAAGCGGGCATCTTTCTACAAAGGTAACAATAATAATTCTGGCATGCCCAGCAGAATATGTGATTCTTATTGCCAACCTGTGACGACGACAAGGAAAAAGGGGTACAACTTGGTTACAAAAATAAAACAGAAAGCGGGAAAATGAAGAGAATAGATCTGTTCAAAGGCTGTAAAAACAGATTTTCAACTACAAAAGCAGATGAGGCGAAGGTTCCTGTGACTAAAAAGAATAGCTGAATGCCGATAAGATTAAGAGTTCTTACATAAACTCAATAGAAGGAACCAAAATTGCTTACGTATATGCAAGAATTTCTATAAAGCTAGTAGCAGTGAAGCTTGGTGTGCGCTTCGCCTAGCGTAATTGGCGCTTCAGTGTAGGACTGTAGGTGGACTGATGGGTTCTGTCTTTAAGTACACAACAACTTACTTAAAGCTTAATTATAGTTTTTTCATTCTTTTGTCCAATTAATTATTGTTTGTGTTTATAGTTATATTTTCTTGCATCCATTTCTATTTTTTTATTTTTCTTCATTGGTAATTTTTTGCTAAAGCCCACGCTTGTATTGCGCTTAACGCTCCAGACTTTGGCGTGTCTGTACGCTTTTCGCTTTTGACAACTCTAGCGTGTTTGTGCGCTTTTCGCTTTTGACAACTCTAGCTAGTATATCCAAAAAGTTCTTATGCTAGTTTTATGAGCTCTCCGTTGGGGAAAAAAAAAATCCTCCTAATATCTTTTCAATATCAGTGCGCCATTTTCCTCTCCGTGGCATTGTGAAACACAATTTCATAAATAAAATGTAAAAGCTAGTCCTTTATCAAAGATTTTTATTTTTGTAAAAGCTAGCTTCTTTGAGAGCTCCATATAAAAAAAAAAAAGCATATGAAAGAAAAGGCAACTCTTGAGTATTTTACAATTGATACAACTGCTGGAATGGGTATTGGTCAGAGAAATAACCCAAAATTTCAAAAGAAACAAAAAATCTGAAATTAGTTGGGTTAATATACTTTTGCAATCAATAATGCACACAACACGTGTAAAAACTAGTTATCAAAATGCAAAACAGTGCTTACAGAATAATCAAGGCAGAATACATCGGCAGACCATTAAACTTGTCCTCCCTTTTCACTTAAGCACTCTATCTTAAATCCGTTCCATTTGAACACTCCAACTACATCTCATAAGTGCCATTTAGACACAAAATTTGTAGGCAGCCAAACACAAAAGATGCGTGTAATTCACGCACCAGACTGACGAATAAGACAAGGACATGTGGATTTAACTTAAATAATTTTTTTTTTTAAAAAAGAACCTGACCCACCCCTTGGTCATCTTCCCCGACGATACTCCTCCTTTCGCCTTCTTCACGACTACTCCCCTACTTTGTTTTCGAAAAACTCTCCACCTCCTTCGTTTTCTTCCCCATATCTGATGTGAAACGAGAAAGCAAGAAATGCGTTTAGATCTGATAAAAAATTCTCAAATCTGAAACGACTTTGCAAAATTTTCAGATTGGAAGTGAACTTGTTCGGCCAAAAAACTTTCACGTCGTTGGAAACTTTGTAAGTTGCAGATCCTTAAAATTGCCCCTAAAAGCCAAAAACCTTTGTAACCCACGAGTAACCTTTATAAGTTGTAGATCTCCTTTGCGATCATTCATTTTCTCTCTTCTCACGGCTCGTCGGAAAGTTCTCCATCGCGTTCGTCGGAATACAGTAGGCCTGGAGGAATAGAGGAAGGGGTGAGTAGAGGAGGTGATTATATCAGTGGAGATAGAATGGTGTGAACAATGAAAAATTAAAAGAAACATTTATCGGAAAGTATTTCTGGTAAAAACTATTCATTTTCCGGCAAGAAAGATGAGGTGCTTGTTTTTTGGACCATGTCACGCGCTTGGAAAATGTGAGTAACACTTGCCTTGCCATATAAGCTTTTTGTGTCTAAATGGCACATATGAGATGTGGTTGAAGTGTTCAAATGAAACGGACTTAAGATAAAGTATCTAAGTGAAAAGGGAGGACAAGTTAAATGGCCTGCCGATGTATTCTGCCAATAATCAAATACGACAACTATGAGTATTGACCATCATACTACTCAGGAAAGAGTGAGGCAAAAAGAACTCAGAATAAAATCATCTCTAGTTATAGGCCAGACAATTAAGAGGAGTGAAATGTTCCAAACAAAAGTGCCACGTCTTTGAAGGAATCGATGTTTTCAAGTTCTGTTTTAAAGTGAATTACCAAAATTCTACCCTATTTTCTTTCTTACTTATCTAACAGGCATAGGGTCTTGGAAAACTCATGTTATCAAATTTATACAAACACTTGCTTCCTACCTCTATGTATAATCTACTCATTCGACAATGAAATTTTATCATCCTCAAATCCTCAAATCAAGCTGAAGTGCTTCTTAAATCTATCAGTGAGACTATTTTGATAAGTATTTATCATAAACTGATCCATAAATATGAAAAACTACATACCTAGAAGTAGCTTCTCAAGGAGAGCTGCTCAACACTAGTTCTGTCTTTGATCAATTTTACCAGGAAAGGAATGAATAAACAACCAAATCCAGTGATGATGTTTGTCCAAGTGCTATCTACTTCTCCCATACAAAGCCTACATACATTTGAGATGTTTCTGAAGCCAACGGTTTACTTTACAGTGTCTAGAACAAGCTCAATTACGCAGACACTCATCATTTCCTTTTCTCCAACAGTGTATATAACTCATTCTTCATTATCATTTCAACTTCAAAATATATGAAGAGTTATGATGCAGCGGTTTTAAGAAAAAAATATTGAGAACTCATCTTACCTTTGCATTCATTTGGCAATATTTGGGCACGGATGACCATAATCTAAAAGAGACTTGAGCTTGAATCCGACCGAGAAATTGGCTCATTCTCTTCCCACATCTGAATTGCTTCTGGTAGAAAAAGTTCACATTTCCCCTCCCTTTAACAAGAAAAAGCTCTTCAAATAAGTATACAAATGAAATATCAAGGTCACGGACTGAGGACATACGATATATGTGAAGCCATTCTACAGTCGAAATTTGTACCAACCTGAAGTGCTCATATCCATCAATCGCCTGATTACAACGATAGCAGAAATATTGTCCGCAGTTATTGGACACCATCTTATTGCAGCCCTCAATTCACGAATCACAGTGCCTTTGGTCATCTTTCAGTTGGGATGAATTTTGTCGCTCCTGATGCAACAGATCAAAAACATGAAGATATAAACGTCAAAGTACCTTCCAAACAGACAAGTTACGGAAGCAGAATAACAATAGCCTCAAGTGCAGAAATTGCCGCATACAAGTAAGCCACCTCAAGTAGAGAAAAGTATAGCAATTGATTGACAACAGCCTCATACAAATAAAGCCAACCAACTTATCACTTGATCGACAACAGCCTCATACAAATAAAGCCAACCACCTTATCAAGAAATAAAATACAAATAAAGCCAACCCAAGTAGATGAGCTTTTTTTTTAGCCAAGTTCTCAAAACAGTTCCCGAACCTTAATATTCTCGGTTAAGCGCAAGCTGTAACAAATTTACGTATTGAACTTCGAAGCAAAATGAGCAGCACTCCTATAAGACAGGTGGTCCGCAACACCATCTTGATTGTTCTTGATAAAGTCTAAAAATTCCAAAAGTGATGTAATGGCATACATATCGCTTAGCGGATCATCACTATCAAATTAATAGCATCAACTAATCATCTGGTCAGCTACTTACATACTGAAATTGCGGTTGAACTACAGTGTTGTGGTATGTCGCAGCCTCACTACATCTTTGCCTGAGTAACATAAAACATAGCACACCCAATCCACATCCGACCATTAGGTTGGGGTTCAAATCACCAATGGAGCAAGCGGGAAAGCCACAGTTGGTCCGGGGGAAGAGGGGGGAAGGGGGGGGAGGGGAAGGTTCTGGGGTTTCCATGTCAAAACTCATGTGTGGGGGCCTACTTATACAGCGCACTACAGCTTTTCAGCCTCCTGCAGGTCCCTTCATTCCCTCCGCCTTGCACAGACTTAAAAGAGTACCTACGCTAGAAACCACAACCACGATGTTCCTTTGCAGCCTCCTTTAAAAGGTATGTTATACACTCAAACATGACCATGAGGTGTATGTCAAGTATTGGTGTCAGAACCACAGCTTCTAATAACCAATATTTTGGGGTATGTGTAGACATCCAAGAACATCCATATGTGCAGATAGATTTATTAGATCACTATATCTTGGTAATTATTAGCACAGCAATTCATAGAAAAGAAAATTGATTGGAATCTGAATCTAAAAAAAGGAAAAGAAAATAAGAAGAACAGCTTCACATGCTTTGATGCAGCCTACAATAAACTAGACCCTTCCAAGGAGATAACTAGTATAACTAATTCAATAATTTCAGTTTTTTTTCTCAAAACGAGGACAAATTCTCTTTTTGTTAAATAGAATAAAGGTATCATGCACTTAAAGTGAAAAATAGAAAGCCGCCAAGTAAAAAGCTGAACATGGACAGCATAACACTTTTACACCATATAGCAAATTCAAAAAGCATGAATACAAAATGTTAACATAAGGACGCTATACATTATTTCTCATGTTAAGAATACAATAACATCTACTATCCAAGATAAAGAGCGACAACACAATCAAAATTAAGAAGTTATTTACCTTCTAAATAATCTATCAAGAAAAAATAAATTACCTCCTCAATAGATTTGCCTGGAAAGCTCAAGTAATGCTCCAATTGTCAGATTTTCAGTTTCCCCAATTGCATTGCATGTGACTTCATTTCCAGAGGAAAAAAAGAAAAAGACTTTCACTCTAACGATAATGTAATTGAATTAACCAAGCAAAATAGATATTAAATTCTAATTCTCTGGGATAAAATCTGATATCAAGTCAAGCAAAGAAGAATCCTCTGCAATAATGTCTACCAGTAACTCTAGTGTAGTTGAGTCAAATGAGAAGCTCTTCCCAGCCATTTCCTTTAAGAAAGCCTTCATTTCAATAATTTTATTACTTCTGAGAAATCCTTGCACAATAACATTGTAAGTTACTCTGTTTGGCAAACAACCATTGTCCTCCATTTTTCTTAGCAGACCTTTAGCTTCATCTAACAACCCTTCTAGACAAAATCCATTAATCATAGTAGTGTATGTTATCACGTCAGGATGTAAACCTATTAGAGGAAGTTTCTTAAAAATAGCATGAGCCTTGTCAAATTTTCTATTTTTGCACAATCCATCAATGACGGCATTATAGAGGTCAACATTAGTATCTTCTCTCTTTCTTTCCAACTTATGAAATAGCAACATAGCTTCGTCAACAAGTCCATTCTTAAAATAACCATCAAGCAAAATGCAATAAGTGACTGGACCAGGTATTTGCCCTGCAGATAGCATCTCATCAAAAAACTTTTGCACTGCGCCGATTCTTCCAACTTCAAATAGACCTTTCAAGATAGTATTGCAAGTAAAAATATCAGGTTCAAATCCCTTTCGAGAAATTTCAAGAAACAAATGCATGGCCTCATCCAATTTTTTTTTCTTACAGTATCCACTTATTACTATTTTATAGCTAATATTGTCAGGCTCAATGCATTTATCTTTCATGGAACCAAAGATTCTCCTACATCTATCAATTTGACCACGCAAGCAATATCCATCCATTATCACATTGTAAGTGACCACATTAGGCTCTACACCTTTTTCGATCATGTGTCTCATTACTTCTTCGGCATCTTTAACCTTCCCTTCTATGCATAGTCCATGTATAATTGTGTTGAATGTGAATACATCCGGATAAATATTAATATTTACCATTTCAAAGAACAAATTCCTGACCTTTTCCCACTGACTAAACTTAGAGAAACCATCAATCAATGAATTATATGTGAATACGTCCGTAGGAATGCCTTCAGTTTCATCTCGTTCAAAAGGTCGACAGCGACATCCAGATTTCCATCTTTGCAAAGGGCATCTATAACAATGTTGTAGATGCATGTAGTGGGCTTAGTGCTCCCTTGTTCCATTAACCGGAGCAAACCAAAAGTTTTTTCAGTATGACCCCTTTTACTAAGCCCATTCATTACAGTTGCATACATGACTTCGTTAGGCTCACAAATATTCTCTCTCACTAATTTTTTAAACAAATTAACTGCATCTTTCACCTTATTTTCAGCAAAGAGTCCCCTTATTAGGATGGTTAAAGTGACAACATCAAATGGAATGCCACACTTAAAGTAAATGGCTAACACTGAAAATCCACAATCAACACGATGCATTAAGCAATAACTGTTAATCACCATACTCAACATGACTTTATCAATCGGGATACCTAATTTCTGTATTTCTCCCAAATTAGAAACAACAACAGAATAATGCTTCATATTTATCATAATCTTAAATAATTTCGAGAAGTCGATAACAGAGGGAAGAGGCTGTGTTCTGACCATTTGATTGAAGAGACTCACAGCATCAGCTAAACATTTGACATTCTCAAACTTGTTAGTAACCCTATGTTTTTTACTACTACCATTTATGGAAATGGATGTATTGCTATGATATGAAGAATAATCTCTAAGTGTAATTGCCAAACCAGAATGTGAAATAGCAAAGGATGAGATCAAGGAAATACCATTAAGAGAGTAACGCACAGAAATTCTCGTCATCTTCAAGGAATTTCCCCAATTTGGGAATAATAAGTGAATTGGTGTGCTATTTCGTTGTGCCCTAATTTTGTAGGAAACTAGTTTAGTCCTATTGAATTATCTTTTATTTTCAGTCCACGAATATATTAACTCTCAGTGACGTTACCTATTGTATTGTACCATATTGTTACTTTACAACAACAATATCAACAACAATCTAGTATAATTTTTGGGAAGGATAGTGTGTACACATAACTTACCCTTACTCCGTAGGAGGAGTGAGACTGTTTTCGATAGACTCTCGGCGCATGACGATGGAGAGAGACAGTGAAACAGTAACACTAAAGGAAGCCAGAAAGATGTGATGACCCAAAAGGTAATCTTATATTTTAGAACTCGAATTTGTGCTCTTAAGCCTTAAAAATCTTATTTTTACTCTTATCGATTTGCGTGTGCAGTCCGGACAAGTTTCCGGAAAGCTTTTATGTTGAAAACTAATGAAAATAAGAATTTTTACCTTAAAAGTTGATTTTAGTTGATTTCGGTCAATATTTTTGGTAAACTGGCCCGAATACGTGCTTTGACGGTCCCGGTAGGTCCGTATCGAATTATGGGACGTGGGCGTATGCCCGAAATCGAATTCGGAGGTCCATAGCTTGAGTTATGAATTTTTGATGAAAATTAAAAGTTTAAAAATTATTTATTTTTAAGAATTGATTGATATTTGGCATTGTTAGTACCGGGTCCGTATTTTGGTTCTGGAGCCCAATGGAGGTTCATTATAATATTTAAGACATGTATGTGAAATTTGGTGAGAAATAGAGTTGATTTGACGTGATTCGGACGTCCAGTTGAGAAAATAGAAATTTTAAAGTGTTCTTGAGAACCTCATTTTAATTTTGGTGCTAAATTTAGAGTTCTAGGTGTTATTTTGGCGATTTGATCGCGCAACCAGGTCCGTATGATATTTTTAGACTTGTGTACATGTTTGGTTTGGATCCCCGAGGGCTCGGATGAGTTTCGGATAGGCCACGGGATGTTTTGGACTTAGAAAATTTGAGCTTTTTGCTGCAACAGCTGTTCTGGTGTGCCCTTCTTCGCATTCGCGCAGGTAGTGTCGCGAACGCGAAAGGTAAAGTGGGGGCATGGGAATTTTCTTCTTCGCGAACGCGATGGATTGGTCGCGAACGCGAAGCGTTGGGGGTGGTACCCTTCACGAACGCGACCTGTCTCACGCGAACGCGATAGTCTAAGGGACCTGGGGGAAGGGAGTCATGTTCTTCTACGCGAACGCGTCCACTGGGTCGCGAACTCGAAGGCTTGGGGGA
This sequence comes from Nicotiana tabacum, assembly GCF_000715075.1. NCBI lineage: Eukaryota > Viridiplantae > Streptophyta > Magnoliopsida > Solanales > Solanaceae > Nicotiana > Nicotiana tabacum. The sequence continues at coordinate 11,119,384 of NC_134094.1, read as the reverse complement.
GCTGCCTTACGCGAACGCGAAGGCTTGAGGGGAGCTGCCTTACGCGAACGCGTAGATAGACTCGCGAACGCGAAGGCCTTAGGCCGCTGTGCATCGCTATCGCGACAGGCCACTCGCGAATGAGATGAAGGCCTGTCCAGTGACTTAAAACATACTCCAAACACGAGTTTAAGCCATTTCTTCAACATTTGTTCAAGAACCAAACGGGTAGAGGCGATTTTCAAGAGTCATTTTCTTCCCCAAAGTGTTGGTAAGTGATTCTAAACCATTTTTTTTCAATTACCCATTACATTTTATGAATTATCAACCTAAAAATCTAGAGTTTTCATGGTAGAATTAGGGGTTAGGGTAGAAACTAGGAATTTCAAAAATTTGAGGATTTAGACCCACAATTTGAGGTCGGATTCCAAAACTAATTACATATTCGAGCTCAGGGGTGAATGGGTAAAAGGATTTTAGTTTGAACCTCGGGTTTTGACCAAGCGGGCCCGGGGTCGATTTTTCAACTTTTTAGAGTAAAATTTGGAAAATTTAATTTATGAAATATAATTGATTCTTTTAGCAATATTTGATATTATTGGGTTATTTTTGAATAGATACGATTGGTTTGGATGTGAATTCCAAAGGAAAAGGTGTGATTGAGAATTAAGTAGCCTTCAGAGTGAGGTAAGTGTCGTGTCTAACTTTGGCTTGAGGGAATAGGTATTACATGTTCATTTGCTACGTGTTTGGTTGTTAAATACGATGTATAGGTGAGGTGACGAGCATCTATGTGTCTTTGTCGAGTCATAGCATGCGAGTGAAATTCTATTCTTGTCTATTTTGTAGGCTTAAATTCTACTATCCATGCTTAGCGGGTTATTTGAAATGTTGGGTGACTCATATCTGGTTTCACTAAGATTTGGTAACTTTCTAGGTTGAGAGTAAAAATACGAAGGGTGATGCCGTGCAGTTTCCCTTTGCCGTTTTAATTGCTCAGTTCGTTTAAGGATTTTTTGTTTAATTCTGTCTTTTCATTATTCTCACTAGTTATGTTGTATTCTCCATTATATGTCCCCTTCATATTATTTCTGCATTATTTCTTTATTTACTGTTGTTGCCACCAACATGATTATATTGTTCAGGTTATATGTGGGTATCTTGTCCTAGTCTCGTCACTACTTCGCCAAGGTTATGCTCGACACTTACCAGTAGATGGGGTCGGTTGTACTGATTCTGCACTCTGCACTTTCTGTGCAGATTTTGATATTGGCTCAGGTTGATCGAGATTTGCTATTGGTCCGTTGTCCAGAGACTCAAGGTAGATCTGTCGGCGTTCACAGACCTTGAAGTCCCCGTCTATCTTTTATGTCCTAATGTTTTCTTTCATTCAGACAATTGTATTTTTTTTCCAGACTATTACTTGTAGTAAATTCTAGAATGCTCGTGAATTATGACTCCAGATCCGGGTGGTAGTAATTAATACAGTTTTATAATATTCCGTACTTATTATATTTCATCTTAGTTAATTATTGTTATTTACTGAATGGAAATAAGGAATTGGTTTAACGATTTTCTAATGTTGGCTTGCCTAGCAAGTGAAATGTTAGGCGCCATCACGGTCCCGTCGGTGGAAAATTTCGGGTTGTGATAGTTGGTATCAAAGCCCTAGGTTGCTTAGGTCTCACGATTCATGAGCAAGCTTAGTAAAGTCTGGAGTATCGGTATGGAGACGTCTGTGCTTATCTTCCAGAGGCTATGAAGTTTAGGAACAAGTTTCACTTATATTCTTCTTTGTCGTGCGATTTTGCTTTCTCAATACTGATTGAACTCTTCTACTCTTATTCTCTCGCAAATGGCGGGAACACGTACCGCTTCCTCAGCTGAGCAACAGCTAGAGCCTCCAGTGACATCTCTTATGGGGCAGAGGTCGAGGCCGTGCCAAAGGCCGAGGTAGGGGCAGGGCTCAGCCTAGGGGCCGAGCAGCAGCCCCAGCAGTGGAGCCTCAGATAGAGCTTGACGAGGAGGTTCCATCCCAGACTGTTCCTGTTGGACCAGCTCAGGTTCCGGAGGGGTTCATTGTTACCCCAGTACTTCAGGATGCTTTGGTCCGTTTGGTGGGCCTTATGGAGAGTGTGGCCCAGATTGGCGCATTTCCCATGGCACCAGCAGTCTCTCAGGCTGGAGGAGGAGCCCCGACTCCCACCACTCCCGCTCCGGAGCAGATAACTCCCCAGTATCAGGCTCCAGCAGCTCAGCCAGTCGGATTAGTTCAGCTGGTTATTGCGGCACAGTTTGGAGATGGGCCAGCTATGTCTTCTGAGGATTTATAGAGATTGGATAGGTTTATCAAGCTCTTTCTTGTTCACTTCAGTGGTACTCCTTCAGAGGATCCCCAGGAATATCTTGACATCTGTCATGAGGTTTTATGGAATATGGGTATAGTGGAGACCAATGGGGTTGATTTTGCTGCATTTCAGATGATTGGTTCCGCCAAGAAATGGTGGAGAGATTACTTGTTGACCAGACCAGCTGGGTCGCCTGCTCTTACTTGGGACCAGTTCTCTCAGCTCTTCATAGAGAAATTTTTGCCTATCACATTGAGAGAGGAGCGTCGCCGTCTGTTTGAGCGTCTCCAGCAAGGCAGTATGACTGTTACTCAGTATGAGACCCGTTTTGTGGATTTGGCCCGTCATGCTATTCTTCTGCTTCCCACCGAGAGAAAGAGGGTGATGAGGTTTATTGATGGACTTGCTCAGCCTATCAGATTGCAGATGGCTAAGGAGACTGGGAGTGAGATTTCTTTTCAGGCGGTTGCTAATGTCGCCAGACGAGTCGAATTGGTTCTTACTCGGGGAGGTCAGGGGTCTGACAAAAGACCTCATCATTCCGGTGAGTTTAGCGATGCCTCATCTAGAGGCTGGAATACTTTTGGTAGAGGCCATCCTCCTAGGCCGTTTCATTCAGCTCTCCAGGCATCCCACGATGCCTCAGGTAGTCGTGGCCCTCATATGCATTATTCCAACCAGCTAGCCTACAGTGCACCACCAGCTCCTATTAGTACACCTCCACTCCAGAGTTATCAGGGTGGTTATTCAGATCGATAGGGTCAGTTTTAGGGTCAGCAGTCACATCAGCCGAAGTTATGTTATACTTGTGATGATCCGAGGCACATTGCTAGATTTTGCCCTCGGGCAACGGGCAGCTCACATCATCAGAGTTCTCGTGCCATGGTTCCGGCACCAGTTGCTGCACCACCTGCTCAGCCAGCCAGAGGCAGGGGTCAGGAAGCCAGAGGTAGAGGCCAGACTATTAGAGATAGAGGTCAGGCCGTTAGAGGTGGAAACCAGCCAGTTTGAGGTCGTACTAGGGACGTAGTTCAGGGTGGTGGGGGCCAGCCCCGGTGTTATGCTTTCCCAGCCAGGCCTAGGCTGAGTCATCTGACGCTATTATCACAAGTATTGTTTCAGTTTGCAGTAGAGACGCTTCAGTTCTATTTGATCCGGGATCTACTTACTCCTATGTGTCATCATATTTTTCTTCATATTTGGTTGTGCCCCGTGATTCTTTGAGTGCTTCTGTGTATGTGTCCACACCAGTGGGAGATGCTATTATTGTATATCGTATTTATCGTTCATGTGTGGTCACTATTGGGAGTCTTGAGACTCGTGTAGATCTCCTACTTCTCGACATGGTTGATTTTGATGTCATACTGGGTATGGATTGGCTGTCACCTTATCATGCTATATTAGATTGTCACGCCAAGACAGTGACCTTAGCCTTGCAGGGGTTGCCTCGATTATAGTGGAGAGGAAATCTTGACCATTCTGCCAGCAGGGTTATCTCTTATGTGAAGGCTCAGCATATGGTCGAGAAAGGGTGTCTATCTTATTTGGCTTATGTCCGCGATTCTAGTGCGGAGGTTCCTTCCATAGATTCAGTGCCGGTTGTTCGTGACTTCCCAGAGGTGTTTCCTGCAGACCTGCCAGGGATGCCACCCTACAAGGATATTAATTTCTTCATTGATTTGGCTCCGGGTACTTAGCCTATTTCCATTTCGCCATATCGCATGGCCCCGCCATAGTTGAAAGAATTGAAGGAGCAGTTGTAAGATTTGCTTGATAAGGGCTTCATTAGACCTAGTGACTCGCCCTGGGGTGCACCTGTGTTGTTTGTGAAGAAGAAAGATGGACCGATGAGGATGCGTATAGATTATTGGTAGTTGAACAAAGTCACCATCAAGAACAAGTATACATTGCCGAGGATTGATGGTTTATTTGATCAGCTTCAGGGTGCCAAGGTGTTTTCAAAGATTGATTTGAGATCTGGCTACCATCAGTTGAGTATTAGGGCATCTGATGTTCCTAAGACAACTTTTCGGACTCGGTATGGGCATTATGAGTTTCTAGTGATGTCATTTGGGCTGACAAATGCCCCAGCAGCATTCATGGATTTGATGAACCGAGTGTTTAAACCCTACTTGGATTCCTTTTGTGGTTGTGTTTATTGATGATATCTTGATCTACTCCCACAATCAAGAGGAGCATGAGCAGCACCTTCGAATTATTCTTCAGACTCTGAAAGACAACCAGTTATATGCTAAGTTCTCAAAATGCGAGTTTTGGTTGAGTTCAGTTGCTTTCTTAAGTCACGTTGTATCAGCAGAGGGTATTCAGGTGGATCCTAAGAAGATTGAGGCAGTTCAGGACTGGCCTAGACCCACATCAGCTATAGAGATCCGTAGTTTTCTGGGTTTGGTAGGTTATTACCGTCGATTTATGGAGGGGTTTTCATCCATAGCAGCCCCGTTAACCAGATTGACCCAGAAAGGTGCCCCGTTCAGGTGGTCAGATGAGTGTGGAATGAGCTTTCAGAAGCTCAAGACTGCTTTGACTACGGCACCGGTATTGGTGTTACCCACAGGTTTAGAATCTTAAACAGTATACTGTGGCGCCTCCCGTATTGGTTTGGGTGCGGTATTGATGCAGGGTGACAAGGTTATTGCATATGCTTCACGGCAGCTGAAGGTTCACGAGAAAAATTACCCTGTTCATGATCTAGAGCTGGCAGCCATTGTTCACGCGCTGAAGATTTGGAGGCACTATCTTTATAGCGTGCCATGTGAGGTATTCACTGATCATCGGAGCTTGCAGTATTTGTTCAAGCAGAAGGATCTCAATTTGAGGTAGAGGAGGTGGTTGGAGCTATTGAAAGACTATGATATCACTATATTATATCATCCTGGAAAGGGAAACGTGGTGGTCGATGCTTTGAGTAGGAAGTTAGTAAGTATGGGTAGCCTTGCATATATTCTAGTTGGTGAGAGACCGCTTGCATTGGATGTTCAGTCCTTGGCCAACCAGTTCGTGAGGTTAGGTATTTCTGAGCCCAATCATGTTCTAGCTTGTACAATTGCTCGGTCTTCTTTGTTTGAGCGCATCAGAGATCGGCAGGATGACGATCCTCATTTACTTGTCCTTAGATACATAGTGTGGCACGGGGTTGCCAAGCAGGTTAATGTTAGAGATGACAGAATTTTGAGGATGCAGGGTCGTATTTGTGTGCCTAATGTGGATGGACTTCATGAGTTGATCCATGAGGAGTCCCACAGTTCCAGATATTCTATTCATCCGGGCGTCGCCAAGATGTATCAGGACTTAAGGCAGCATTATTGGTGGAGGCGAATGAATAATGACATAGTTGCCTATGTAGCTCGGTGCCTAAATTACCAGCAGGTAAAGTGTAAGCATCAGAGACCTGGTGGTTTACTTCAGAGGTTAGATATTCCTGAGTGGAAGTGGGAGCTTATCACTATGGATTTTGTTGTTGGACTCCCATGGACTCAGAGGAAGTTCGATGCAGTTTGGGTTATTGTGGACAGGCTGACTAAGTCAACGCACTTCATTCATGTGGCAGTTACCTATTCCTCGAAGCGGTTAGCAGAGATTTATATTCGGGAGATTGTTCGCCTTCACGGTGTGCCTGTGTCTATCATTTCTGATCGAGGTACGCAGTTTACCTCGCACTTTTGGAGGGCAGTACATCGTGAGTTGGGTACGTGGGTTGAGTTGAGCACAACATTCCATCCTTAGACGGACGGGCAGTCCGAGCGTACTATTTAGATCTTGGAGGATATGCTCCGTGCTTGTGTTATAGACTTCAGAGGATCGTGGGATCAGTTCTTTCCCCTTGCAGAGTTCGCCTACAACAATAACTACCAGTCGAGCATTCAAATGGCTCTCCGTGAGGCATTATATGGTAGGCGGTGTCGGTCACCAGTTGGGTGGTTCGAGCCGAGATAGGCTCGGTTGTTGGGCACAGACTTAGTACAGGATGCCATGGATAAGGTCAAGATTATTCAGGATCGACTTCGCACAGCTCAGTCCAGGCAGAAGAGTTATGCGGACCGTAGAGTTCGTGATGTTGCACTCATGGTCGGAGAGAGAGTGTTACTTCGGGTATCACCCATAAAGGGTGTAATGAGGTTCAGAAAAAAGGGAAAGTTGAGCCCTAGGTATATCAAACCTTTTGAGATTCTGAACAGAGTGGGAAAGATGGCTTATAGGCTTGCGTTGCCACCCAGTTTAGCAGCTGTTCATCCGGTATTCCATGTGTCCATGCTTCGAAAGTATCACGGTGATCCATCCCATGTATTAGATTTCATCTCTGTCTAATTGGACAAGGATTTGACTTACGAGGAGGAGCCGGTGGCAATTCTAGCCCGACAAGTTCGCCAGTTGAGATCAAAGAGTTACCATTCAGTTCAAGTGCAATGGAGCGGTCAGCCTATTGAGGCAACTACTTGGGAGTCTGAGCCCGATATGAGGAGTAGATATCCCCACCTTATAGATATCCCCACCTTTTCACCAGCCCAAGTACTTTTATGTCCGTTCAAGGACGAACGATTGTTTTAGAGGTGGAGAATATGATGACCCAAAAGGTCATCTTATATTTTAGAACTCGAATCTGCGCTCTTAAGCCTTAAAAATCTTATTTTTACCCTCATCGATTTGTGTGCGCAGTCCGGGCAGGTTTCAGTAAAACTTTTATGTTGAAAACTAATGAAAATAAGAATTTTTGCCTTAAAAGTTGATTTTAGTTGACTTCGGTCAACATTTTTGATAAACATGCCCGGATCCGTGCTTTGACGGTCCCGGTAGGCCCGTATCGAATTATGGGACCTGGGCGTATGCCTGGAATCGAATTCCGAGGTCCCTAGCTTGAGTTATGAATTTTTGATGAAAATTAAAAGTTTGAAATTTATTTGTTTTTAAGAATTGATTGATATTTGGCATTGTTAGTATCAGGTCTGTATTTTAGTTCCGGAGCCCGATGCAGGTTCATTATGATATTTAAGACGTGTGTGAAATTTGGTGAGAAATAGAGTTGATTTGACGTGATTCGGACGTCCAGTTGAGAAAATAGAAATTTTAAAGTGTTCTTGAGAATTTATTTGATTTGGTGCTAAATTTGGAGTTAGGAGCCCATGGCTCGACATAATGTGTACAAAATCTTAACAAAATATATTTCACATAAATTCTAGGTGACAATCACACCTATTAATCATATAGAAATATTTTCAACAAACAAGGATCTAGGCATGACAAATAGAGGATTTAATAAGTGCCAATAATTTCCAATTTAATACATAAGGGCATCTAAGGATTTTTAATCAATGAAAATCGAACGTATAAACCAAGTACGTACTCGTCACCTCGTGTATATGATTTTCAATTACACAATTTGCACATAAGACTCAATGCCTAAGGGGAAATTTTCTCACTCGAGGTTAAGCAAGACACTTACCTTTTTGAAGTTGTAACGACCCGGCCGTTCGTTTTGAGAATTTAAGTCCTATCCGATGGCATAAGGCCCTGAGCAGCTTCGTATTATGTGCTTTGACTTGCGTGCGTGCTTAAATTCAATTATCGGGTGATTCAAAGGGGATTGGGACACTTAGTCCCTAAATGAGAGCATAAGTCTTAGAATTTGGACCGTAGTCGGAACTGTATGAAGACGGATACGGAATGGAATTCCGTCAACTCCGTTAGCTCCGTTGAGTGATTTTGAGCTTATGAGCGCATCTAGAATATGTTTAGGAGGTCTGTAGTAGATTTAGGCTTGAATTGACTAAAGTTAAATTTTAGGCGATTTCAGCCGATAGTGGAAGTGGAAATTTTGATATCGAGATCGGAATGGATTTCCGAAAGTGGCTGTAGGTTCATAAAGTCATTTGTGATACGTGTGCAAAATTTGAGGTCATTCGGACGTCGTTTGATAAGTTTCGGCATCGGTTGTAGGAATTTGAAGTTTCAAGTTCTTTAAGTTTGAATTGGAAGGTGATTCGTGATTTTAGCATTAGTTGATGTGATTTGAGGGCTCGACTAAGTTCATATGGTGTTTTAGGATTGGTTGGTATGTTTGGTTGAGGTCCCGTGGGGATCGGGTGAGTTTCGAGTGCTTAACGGATCAAGAGTTGGATTTGTGTTACTGCTGAAGTCTTCAGGCATCTGTCATTTTCGTACCTGCGTTTGGGGAGACCGCGGGTGCGTGATCGCAAGCGCGAAGAGGCAAGCGCAGAAGCGGATTTGGGATGTGTGGTCAGGGGTCGCAGGTGCGAAGGGAAATACCGCATCTGCGATGCCCGCAGATGCGCTAAAGGACACGCAGGAGCGGAGGAGATCGCAGAATCGGACAATAGTCCGCAGGCGCGCACTCGCAGGTGCGGCCCTTTTTTCGCAGAAGCGGACCCAGCCCTCTTAAGTCATTTCCGCACCTGCGAAGGAAATTCCGCAGGTCGCAGGTGCGACCCAAGGTCTGTAGATGCGGAATAACTGGGCAGAAAAGGGGCAGATTCGAGGGTTTGAAGTTCACTTCACAAATTTGATTGAGAGCTCGGTAGAAGGCGGAATTTGGAGAGATTTTTGGAGGAAGTTTTTGGGTAATTATTCTTAACTCCCTTATGGTTATATTCCACTAATCTATGCTCAAATTCATCGTTTAACTTCGAATTTGGGGTGAAAAATTGAGAAAAGTTCTTAGGCCGAATTTTGGGATTTTGATCGAGATTTTGGTGTCAGATTTTAGTAAATTTGATATGGTTAGACTCATAAGTGAATGAGCTTTCGTATTTTATGACTTTGACCCGATTTCGAGAAGTGGACCCCACGGACGATTTTGAGTTAATTTCGGAATTTTCGTTAAAATGTTGATTTCGTTAATTAGATGAGTCTATTATTGTTGTAATTATGATATGGAATTACTTTTGGCTAGATTTGGGCCATCCAGAGCCGGATATTCGTGGAAAGGGCATTCTTACGGATTGATTGAGCTTCACTCGAGGTAAGTATCTTGCCTAACCTTGTGTGTGGGAACTACCCCTTAGGATTTGAGTCATCTATGTTGATTGTAGTCTGTGTACGCGAGGTGACGAGTGCGTGCTCGGACTTATTTGTGAAAAGTTGGCCTTTTAGGGTTCTTATTCTTTGATTAGAGATAATTGCTTTAGGATTCACTCTTACTGTCTATTTGACCCCTATTCGACTTAACCAAAGATTTTACCTCTTCTGTCGTCGTGCTATATTTTTCATAATTGCCTATCTTTAATTGAAATCATTATTTTCTCACCCTATAATTGTTTAGTCTTAATTGGAGTTATGATTATCTTCCACTGCTTATCCTTACTTGAATTGTTGAATTTTTCTCGTAATTGCTCAACTTCAAAAGGAGTTTAGATAACCTATATCTTAGTTGACTTGCCATTATTTGGAACTACATTTATATTTTTTTTTCCGGATTGTGGAATCGTTGTGGATTGTGGAATCATTGCTACATTTGTGTTTTGTTTTTCCCTTGTTAAGTTGTTCTCCTTGTGCCTAACATTCTTTACTGTGGTTATTCCTTGCGAATGAGTTATACCGTTCTTGTGATTTAAATTCTTGAGTTGATTTGCTCGCCGTATTTTGCATTATTGTCATTGTTGCTTTTGTACTCGTTGTGGTGATTTACGAGGTTTCTGTCGTGTTATAGTTGTTATCTCTATTGTTTGCGCTGCATATTTAAATTGGGACTATAGACGTATTCCGGAAGATTCCCTTATCTTGCATATTTACTTTGGGACTACGGACGTATTCCGGGAGATCCCCCAGCACTGCATATTTAAATTGGGACTACAGACGTATTCCGGGAGATCCCCCAGCACTACATATTTAAATTGGGACTACGGACGTATTCCGAGAGATCCCCCAGCACTGCATATTTAAATTGGGACTACAGACTTATTCCGGGAGATCCCCCTGTCTTGCATATTTACTTTGGGACTACGGACGTATTCCAAGAGATCCCCTAGCACTGCATATTTATTTTGGGATTACGGGGCAGTATTGTCACTCCCCGAACCTGGGAGCGAGACCAGCACCCGGTGCCTCACCTAACCTGGCATACCAAATCGCGACTAAGGGACTCTGAACATATAATTTTATAATTCGGCCATGGGGCCACCTTGCAAGACAATTTGTGAAGAAAAATATAAAACTGAATGGAAATTAGCGCTAACTAAATATCAATATAAAGCTAGGCCGACAAGGCCATCATAACTACTACAGTTGACAAACCACCAAAATATACATGCCAGGCCTACAAAACCAACATACTGCACTAACCAACAGGATATGTCTACAAGCCTCTACTGATAGATATATTGTGATTGGAACAGGGGCCCGACCTACCCATAATATATATACATATATACAGAATATGTACACGAAAACCTAGACCCGATAACTCTGAAGGATGTGGAGCTTATCGATCAGGATGAACTCTGGAAACACCTACTGAGGAGGTCTACCCGTCTGTCTATCTGAACCTGCATGCATGAAATGCAGCGTCCCCAAAAAAGAGACGTCAGTACAAAATAATGTACCGAGTATGTAAGGCAATAACATAACTGAAAACTGAAACTGAACTGATAATATAATAACTGGAAGTAACAGGGAGTCAAAGATGATTTGGAGATATACTTACCTGCTAATACTGACTTAACTCCTTCAATATATTAAGTAAAATAAATATCTGGCCCTATAAGGCTTGGTACGTGTAACTGCTCGGCCGTAGTAGGCTCGCTTATAGGCGCTCGGCCATACTAGGCTCTATATCTCGGCCATCCTGGGCTCGCTCATAGCCGCTCGGCCACAGTAGGCTTGGTATATATAACTTACCATCTGATCAAAGGTTGCCCAATAGGGGCCTGTCCACCGATTATAGCTCGATGGTGGTGAAAATACTGTAATACTGTATATGTATAGTCTCTCTACTCTCTTGACTGAAAGAAGACAATACTAAATTGAATATAGAGTCTCGATAAGGAATAATATTGTAACTTATGAGACTAGAATAATGTGAATAAATTCATGAATACGAACTTCTCTTTATGTCTTATTATTAACACATGTAGCTACGAGATCATGCCAAAATGAAGGAAGGGCTTAGTCTTAACATACCTTATCACAATCTTTCCAATCGCCAATTTGAACTCGCCTCTTCTCACCTTAATCTACAACAATGATAATAATACTATCATTTAGTTACGAAACGTATAACTATCGCACAACGAATGACATGCTTATTTTGTATTAAAACAGACATCATTTCCCCTATAATCCTTACTTCCTCCAAATTCAAGATACACCAAAAACTCCAAAAACAACAATAACAACATATATACATTATTTTATAACCTTATGTACACCACACAATACTACAAAATAGCCTAACACACCCCAATCTTTTCATACACAAAACGACCACCGTAGTAGTGTCAACAACTAATGTTACGACAAATGACTAGCCCAACATCCTGCATTTATGTGGTGTTTCTCCACACCCTTCATCCTCCAAAACTCCAAAAAACAATAGTAAATCACGCATCCCAACAGCAACACCAAACAGTCCACAAAATAATCCATAAAACAGTTCGCTAGAAGTGAATAACTCGAACTCGGCTTCCGATCAACGCCCCGTGAGTTCTTACAAATATAGAACAACTTACCATGCATCTACAACTGTAAAGAATGGATGAAAAATAGAAGTAAACTTACCTTATTTGTGGGATAACTCAGCTCCTATCTTGGTTCTTCAAACTCTAGGCTTTACCTTCAATTAGAACTTAAAAGGGAGAGAAAATCAATTGGGGTTTGTGGGGAATTGTTTGGGAGGATTTTTGCAGAGATTAAGTCTGGTTATTTTTTCCTATTATCATGCTAATATATGAAGGGGATAGGCCTTTAAAAAGGCCTCTTTGAACGACCCGAACTGGCCCAATTTTGGATTCTCGTTTAAGCAAGTAGGTGACAGTCTGCGTAGGTTCGCAAAACTGTCCATATCTCTCTACTCCAATATCGTATTGACAAATGGTTTAATGCATTGGAAAATAGACTCAGATCTTTATTGTCATGGTGGACCATCCCATAACTCTATATATATTGTGAGAAAATCACAGTTATATTTGACCCAAAGTTTCAGTAAAACTTATGAACGTAACTTGTGATGACTTTCATCGACTTTTGTTCCACCACTCGCTTGACTTCAAAATATAACACACGAATATCATACGAATAACATAAATCATAACATAACCTCATTATCATATTAAACACCCTGGTCTCACCCCAAAAGTACATGTTATAACATTCCCAACTTGTCGTCTTTCGACGAAACATTATTTTCTTGAATTCCTTTAGCTTCTGAACCTTCGAACCCTCTTTGTACTTGTTGTTTATGATCTTCAATATTTGTAACTTCCAAGGTAACATGATTAACTTGTTTTATATATTTTCAAAGATGATCTCTTTTTTTTTTGGGTCCTACATTAGTTTGCTCACGACGCAGTTTTATGTACGAAAATATAGGGTGTAACAGGTATTCCGGTAGATTTTCCCTATGGTTATATCTGTGTTCAGAGTTGCTAATCTTCCATGCTTAGGTGTCACAGAGTGACTTATGCTCGAAGGATAATATTTGAAAAGTATTTATCTTGAAAGAACTATGTTTGAAGGCTAATTATTTGAAGAGTTTATATTTGAAATGTTTTATCTTGAAAGAACTATGTTTGAAGGCTAATTATTTGAAAAGTTTATATTTGAAATGTTTTATCTTGAAAGAATTATGTTTGAAAGATATTTATTTGAAAGAAGTATATTTCAAAAAAATAATTTCTTATTGGAAAGTATTATATTCTAAAGACCTCAATTTTTAAAAAAAAAATTACGGGTGAAAGTTTACACTTGAAGGATTTGACTAATTTATTGGGGTTGTTGGCTGAGACCTGATGTGAAAACTATTGCAACTGCTGAGTTACTACTTGCCTTTACTGTATTATGATTTTTGGATTGGGTTATGTTTTCGTTCATTCTTCTGTGTCTTATTCTGGTGTTCCGCTGTTACTTGCTGTTTTTCCTTCCTTATTGCAGTTGCTATGTCGTTAGCCATATCGCGGGGTCCTTAGATAGATGTCATGTTCTGTCATCCCTATACTTATACTTGTTCAGTTTATTAGACCAGTGGGTGTCTTGACTAGTCCTCGTCACTACTTCACCGAGGTTAGTCTTGATACTTACTGGGCACCGTTGTGGTGTGCTCATGCTACTCTTCTGCACATTTCTTTTGTGCAGATCCAGGTACTTGTTCGTTAGCTATCTGTGTGGACTGTTACTTTGGAGACTCAAGGTAAACCCGTTGTTGCGTTTGCAAGCTTCGGAGTCACCTTCAACTTTTCATTTTGCACTGTTTATTCTTATTTCTAGACAGTTGTATTTAGAAGTTTTCTAGCAAACACTCTGTAGAGCTTATGACTTGTACTACCAGTTTTGGGAGTTTTAAGAGATTCTATTTAAATAATATTATTTTAATTATTGTTAGGCTTACCTAGTCTCTAAGACTAGGTGCCATCACGATACCCACACATAGGAAAAATTGGGTCGTGACAGAAGTTAGGCCAATATTCCAAAATCGCCTTCTTGCTTGAATTGACCTCCGGACGGCTCTAATCTTTCTTGAGCCTTCCTTACATTTCTATGAGGTTCCGAAAATTCTAGCAACTTCAATCTATTTAGAAGCATAACAAAAGTGAACCATAATTAGGAAGATTTTTATGGTTTTAGCTCATTTGAGCATTTTATAAAACACTAGGTGTGCAAATTTGGTTACAAGGTTCTTCTACAAGATTTTTCTTTATTCCACAACCCAATATTTACTTATTTGGTCTCAACAATCTTCCCACAAACCTTATTGTTACAAGAATATATACATAATACTCTTACACCCAAGAATCATACTCCCAATCACCAATCATTTACCCCAAACTCGAAATTGAAGACTAGGAGTTGAATCTTACCTCTTTGATGAAGATCTTGTGATAGCTTCCTTGATTCTTGAAGATTGGATAATTAGAATGTTAGATTCCCTCATCCTCTCTCTAAAATGCTCTCACCTCTCTCTAAAACCCTCAGAAAAACACCCCAAAATAAGCCCAAAGCCTATTTATCAAAATGGGGTCGAGTTATGAAAATAAAAAAATTAATCCTCCGAAAGCAGGTCTGCGGTCGCATAATGGACCGCAGAATGGGTATGCGGGCCACAAAACTGATCGCAAAATTGGTTCCCAGAACTGGGCTCTTCTGGTCCATTCTGCGACCAGTTTTGCGGCCGCAGAAGCAGTTTTGCGATCGCATAATTGTTTTGCAATCGCATAATTGGTCGCAGAATTGCATTTTTTCCAGACTTTGGTAATTTGGTCATAACTTCGTGTAGGAGTGTCCAAATGACGAACAGTTTGAAGAGTTGGAAACTAGACACATAGAACTTTATTTTGATAGGTAACACACTATATAACTATTCATATCAAGAGAGGTATGGTCGTTTGAAGTTAGGTCTTATGCGAACTCACTTGAACTTTAGTCTATTATGAAATTTCCAACTTCAACATTCGATGCCGAAACCTATGGAATCAAGTCCGATTGACCTCAAATTTTGCAGACAAGTCATAAGTGACATAACGGACCTATTCCAATTTCCAGAATCATATTTTGACCTCGTTATCAAAAATTCAACTTTCGATCGAACGTTCCGAAAATCGTCTATTTTCCAACTTTCGCCAAAATGCGTCGAATTGTCCTACAGACTTCCAAATCCAAATCCGAATGCGCGCCTAAGTCCAAAATCACCATACGAAGTAATTAAAATCATCAAAATTCTATTCTGAGGTCGTTTGCTCAAAAGTCAACTCTTTCGTCAACTCTTTCCATTTAAGCTTCAAAATGAGAATTTCTCTTTCAATTAAATTCTAAATCTTTCGAAAATCAAACTCGACCACACCCGCGGGTCATAATACATATTATGAAGTTGCCTGGGACCTTAAGTCGATGAATGGGGCATTAATTATTAAAACGACAAGTCGGGTCGTTACATTCTCCATCTCTTAAACATACGTTCGTCCTCGAACATGCCAAGAATTTTTCTGGGGACTTTAAATTACTGAGTGTATTCTTACACACATACTTGTAGGTGATTCTACATTCCCGCAATTTAACACGGGTCCGACGACACCATCTCAATTGAGATTCTTTCTCCATTCTTATAAGCTTTAAAGCAAATTCCCTAACTCTCCAATCATTTCCAAAAGGCCTGAGTTTCACTTCGACACACGGTATTAGTCTCAACTGGTTATAGTAACTCGTGCCTACACACACATCAACTTTCTTGATAGTGTTGAAGTACTTCAAAATGGTTTTTTCGGGTTGCTACATTCTTCCCCGCTTAGGATCATTCGCCCTCAAACACATAACATATTTATCTCTTTCTTTGTAAATCTCAATCCTCCAAATTTTACTAACTCCCAAATTTTTCAGAAATTTCGGCAGAGTCCCCCTACTGTAATTGGGCCTATCCACCTGCCAGAGTAACACCAAAACTACTCCTAACAACAAATCCACAAGCTAACAAAATACCACAAGGTATATATCAATAGCACCAATCTCAGCATTACAAGCACTGTATTATCATAATGATATCAGGACATGAAGCACATCATATGTATGCTCATCACCACATCTCTGGTGTTAAAAGTTGTTCATAATTAATTCCAGTATCATCAATTAATCTCATATTAACCACCACCTCATTTCAAATTTTCACAACACCGACAACAGAATGTAAGGCATGAAGACCTCATGATTGCTTACTCAGATTGATGAGTCACATTTAACGCCACCTGGGCACTCATCTCGTAGGTTAAAACTCAATGTTTACAGCACGAAAATGACTGAATATGCACATAAAATATACAAAAATTATCAGATAAGCCTAACATGCACGACTCCCTATTAATATTATTGTACCATTAAATTTCACAAAGTGAAAAGTTTTTAACTCATAAGTATTTCACCACAAGGATCTCGTCCTTATATAACTTCCACCAAGACTTGTAGCCCGGTTTAAATATTTCACATCATATATACAATGCGAGGATCTCGTCCTCAACTCCAAATCACAATATTTTGCACAGTGTGCCAACTGAAATTTCAATTTCCTTTCTTTCTTCTTTTCAGTATATTTTATAAACAGTTTTCACAACACATAATGAACCCTCATACAGGTAGGGCATATAATTCATAAAATTAAAATCAATTATTCCGAAATCACATCAAAACTCACAGTAGTGAGAAATAAAAAGTCACGTTTGGACTTATAGCCCTCAATGATGTACAAAATAAGAATGATAGACACAGGCTAACATCATCAAACCTCCCAACAGGGATACACATGTGAGGGGTTCACAAAATTTTGAACCTTACCCATAAGTAGAGCATAATAGGAGAACTCACCTCAATATTCGGATTCGAATCAAATTAAGAGAAAATATTATTTTATAACCAATCGGGATCATACATGTAATGACACCATCTAGTGTATCGGCCTCAGCCAAAGCATATCGATTATATCAACGGGTCGGACCTCCACCTCTCAAGCGCCCACTACCCGCCCGTCCTCCACCTCTAACTGACTGTGCATGTGGAGTATTAACTGGAATAAAGCTTGTAACTGGAGTGCTCTGATGAAATCCACCCTCCCAAGTCTGGTACAATCTCTCATGATGTGCCTAGTGTCACCACACTCATAACAACCCATATGAGGATTCGGCTGCTCACACTGAGTCTGTGCCGAATAACTGGAATAATCATTATAGGAACCCCGTGCTGGTGGTGCATTAAAGAACTTACTGGAACACTCCGAGTATTCTGAAATTGTTTTCATGACCCAGTTGATACTGAAATGTAGAATTATTAACGACGCGGGGATACCGCAAGTCCCAGCATCATCCCATACTAATCTCAGCTCTTAATCATATACAAGTTTCAGAGAACCTTTCAATACCACATAAATACATCTCAGGCCGAATCTCATATAACACATGACCCCTCAATCTGATCGTTTATAGTGGACTCCCTCATTTGTTGCGGAGCCATATGACACATTCCGATGATCCACAATACTAACCTTCATCGCTCGTAGGACACCAGTCATAAGACACCTCAAGCCAATTATTTGGCGCATGTCATCCTCGTGACAGGTAAACTCGCTTCCTCCAGTGCCTTGGTTGCGTATGTACCCTTCGCTAAATAGAAATCTCATACTAACTACATAGTCTCTAATATCACCAACTATTTCAGATCTACATCCACCTCGTGACCCTATCACAATTGTGATGATTAGGTAATTAATTAAACCTTCTTAATATCATACTTATCAACCAGATGTCAGAACCTACGGCACCTCAATGTACACAACTGAATGATCTCTCAATACTTTCACATCTTCGATCTGGACGACGCGTTGTAATAATGGTTGAGCAACCCTAGCTCCCTTATAACCCCTCTATAGTATCATGAACCATTGGCGCATAGTTGATACCGAGTGCATAATTTCATACACGAGTGGATACAAAAGGACATAAGATATATGCTTCAAGCCGAATAAATGCCGCACGATAAGGAATGAAAGAAGTAAAATTTCCTAACAGTTCTGTAGCCTCTCGAAAATAAGTCCAGACATCTCCGTACCGATCCGCAAAACTCTACTAAACTCGTTCGTGACTCGTAGAACCTATGAACCTAGAGCTTTGATACCAACTTGTCACGATCCAAAATCCCACCACAAGCGTCGTGATGGTACCTAGTCTCTAAGACTAGGTAAGCCGATTTCCATTACATTTCAAAGCCATTTTTTTTGTTTACTTTGTTTTTATAAACGAAACCAACAACGAAAATAATTATAACAACCTCCCAAGACTGGCAGTACTGAGTCATGAACTCTAACATAATACATGAAATGATCTCAATGATCGAATACTCAATACTGTTTGATTAAAAATTAACAGTACAATAAAATGAACTAACTCCAATGGACTGCGACGACCAAGCAGCTCTACCTTGAATCCTTGCGATCACACTCTAACTTTGTCCAGGTCCGATACCTCCAATACCTGGCTCTGCACAAAAATGTGCAGAAGTGTAGTACGAGTACACCACAGTCGGTACCCAGTAAGTATCAAGACTAACCTCAATGGAGTAGAGACGAGGTACAGTCAAGACACTCACTAGTCAAATAACCTGTACAATATAGCAGTATACAATAGTACTGGAAAACAACTAGTAATGATAACAACAAACTCAACTAGTAATATAACAACAAGGCAATAAGAGCATCATAATTATTACTCAAGCGAATAAGGAACACAAGTACAATCAACAAGTCAAGTCCTTCAAATATAAATCCTTCACATATTATTCTTTAAGATAAATATCTTACGAATATACTTCTTTTGAATAACTATCTTTCAAATATAATTCTTTTCAATAAATATATTTTCAAGTAAAAGTCACCATGTGATACCTCATTTCACAATCATAAAAACTACGGGTCTCAGCCCACCTTCATATTTTCCACGGCACCTCGTGCCCATATTTCTATCACCAGCACACCGACAATTCACGTGTCAATAATAAAATCATTATATTTTTCTCCGGCACCTCATGCCTATATTATTTTCATAACTGTACGGACAACTCACGTACCAAAATATCAATGTATATAAGATTCGCATGATCAATTTATTTTCAATAAAGTAAGGTTAAAAATCTTTAAATCAAGTAAGAAATCAATAAAAAGATAAGTTTATTTTAGAAATCGTTTGAGTGAGGAAAAATGACATTTCCATTAAAATAAAGCATCAACTAAACTACTGATTTGGATATAGAATTTATTAAATTAAACATACTAGAAAATTTTCTTTTATTTAAAATAACTCAATCATCAAAAATAAGTACAACCCAAAAATACAAATCCTCAAAGTCTTGTACGAAAAAGTCAAGGTCAACACAATACATCAAGAAATACAAAACACTTAATATTAAGTCAAATAATACATCACGAAAAATACAAGAATTTACAAATTACGGAAAAACAAAATAACCAAAGGCAAATGCATCCATAGAAAAAATCAACAAAAGGGCACTCCTGAAGTACCGACTCGTAGTCCCAAAAGTAAATATGCAAGACAGAGAGAATCTTTCGAGGTACCGCCTCGTAGTCCCAAAAGTAAATATGCTGGAGAATCTCCCGGAATACCGTTCCGTAGTCTCAAAGTAAATGTGCAGGAGAATCTCTCGAAATACCGTTCCGTAGTCCCAAAGTAAATGTGCAAGGGAATCTCCCGGATACCGTTCCGTAGTCCCAAAGTAAATGTGCAGGGCAGGGGGATCTCCCGGAATACCGTTCCGTAGTCCCAAAGTAAATATGATTTCAACAACTGCACATCAAGTGCTCACATATCACAACTTGCCACATAAATCAACAATACATCATTTTCCACAATAAGGAGTCCATGGCTCGACCATAATGTGTACAAAATCTTAACAAAATATATTTCACATAAATTCAAGGTGGCAATCACACCAAATCATCATATTAAAATAATTTCAACAAACAAGGATCTAGGCATGACAAATAGAGGATTTAATAAGTGCCAATAATTTCTAATTTAATACATAAGGGCATCTAAGGATTTTTAATCAATGAAATTCGCACATATAAACCAAGTACGTACTCGTCACTTCGTGTACATGGTTTTCAATTACACAATTTGCACATAAGACTTAATGCTTAAGGGAAAATTTCTCCACTCGAGGTTAAGCAAGACACTTACCTTTTTGAAGTTAGGTCGATATTCCAAAATCGCCTTCTTGCTTGAATTGACCTCCGGACGGCTCCAATCTTTCTTGAGCCTTCCTTACATTACTACGAGGTTCCGAAAATTCTAGCAACTTCAATATATTTAGAAGCATAACAAAAGTGAACCATAATTAGGAAGATTTTTATGGTTTCAGCTCATTTGAGCATTTTATCAAACACTAGGTGTGCAAATTTGGTTACAAGGTTCTTCTACAAATTTTCCTTCATTCCACAACCCAATATTTACTTATTTGATCTCAACACTCTTTCCACAAACCTTATTGTTACAAGCATATATACATAATACTCTTACATCCAAGAATCATACTCCCAATCACCAATCTTTTACCCCAAACTCGAAATTGAAGACTAGGGGTTGAATCTTACCTCTTTGATGAAGATCTTGTGATTAACTTCCTTGATTCTTGAAGATTGGATGATTAGAATGTTAGGTTCCCTCCTTCTCTCTCTAAAATGCTCTCACCTCTCTCTAAAACCCTCAGAAAAATATCCCAAAATAAGCCCCAAAGCCTATTTATCAAAATAGGGTCGAGTTATGAAAATAAAAAAATTAACCCTCCGAAAGCAGGTCTGCGGTCGCATAATGGACCGCAGAATGGGTATGTGGGCCGCAAAACTAATCGCAAAATCGGTCCCAGAACTGGGCTCTTCTGGTCCATTATGCGACCAGTTTTGCGGTCGCAGAAACAGTTTTGCGATCGCATAATTGGTCGCAGAATTGTATTTTTTCCAGCCTTTGGTAATTTGGTCATAACTTTGTGTAGGAGTGTCCAAATGACGAATGGTTTGAAGCATTGAAAATTAGACACATATACCTTTCTTTTGATAGGTAACACACTATATAACTCTTCATATCAAGAGAGGTATGTTCGTTTGAAGTTAGGTCTTATGCGAACTCACTTGAACTTTAGTCTATTATGAAATTTTCAACTTCAACATTCGATGCCGAAACCTATCGAATCAAGTCCATTGACCTCAAATTTTGCACACAAGTCATAAGTGACATAGCGGACCTATTCCAATTTTTAGAATCATATTCTGACCTCGTTATCAAAAATTCAACCTTCGATCGAACTTTCCGAAAATCGTCTATTTTCCAACTTTCGCCAAAATGCGTCGAATTGTCTTACGGACTTCCAAATCCAAATCCGAACGCGCGCCGAAGTCCAAAATTCTATTCCGAGTTCGTTTGCTCAAAAGTCAACTCTTTCCATTTAAGCTTCAAAATGAGAATTTCTCTTTCAATTAAGTTCTAAATCCTTCGAAAATCAAACTCGACCACACCCGCGGATCATAATACATATTATGAAGTTGCCCGGAATCTTAAGTCGTTGAATGGGGCGTTAATTATTAAAACGACAAGTCGAGTTATTACAGATTAGTAGGTTAATTCCTTGTGGCATTTGACTACAGACTTGTAAATCAAATTATATTTGCAACGACCGCTAGAGTTATACGCGATGAGGAAGTAACACTGCTAGAGAGTTATTGACAAATTCGAACAAAGAGTAAAATATATTCATGTCCATTGTCCACACTGAAATTTCTGTGCGGCAAATTTCGACAGACATATAAAAAGGATATGACAAAACTTCAGAACTAAAGAATACAGTTGTACGAGCCAATAGAATAGGTTCTGTTCTAGTAAAAGACCGTAAAAGAATACGACAAAGCTTGTGGGATTGTTTTACCTTATTTAGACATGTCCATTTCCACTATTTAATGACTAACGATTTTCTCACACCAAAAGTTCCGAACAATTTCTATTGACACATGAAAATTTGAACACTAACGTGAGGATATTGAAACATGATTGAGCCTTAATCTTCGTTAGTTACTTTGGTTATGTGCAGTTGCGAAGTCAGGAAATTCAATAAGGGAATTCAAATCTTTATCAGTGGGTTATGTAAGGGTGTTCAAAGTCTATTTTAATCAAATATAAATAAAAACATCCTTTAAAAGTCGGAAAAATTTCATCATAATATGCTGGAGTTCGAATTTTTTACATTTAAGATTCCAATATAATGTCCTGGAATTTCATAATGTGATGGAGTTCCAACATAATATGTTGAAAGTTTATACGCGAGAACTCTATAATTTAGTATATTATGCTGGAACTTTCCGTATTTTAACTAAAATAGTGATTATTTTTTAATGACTTTACAAACGCCAGCTATTTTTTAATTATCAATCCGAAAATTGGCTCGCCCATATTATTTTCACCTTTTATTTTGTTTAGTTTTACTGCAGTAGGGGGACATTTGGTTTAAAAACACGTTATGCATTACAATAACTATTTGAGAATCACCTTTACATATTTTGGATGAATACATTAGTTATATTTTTGGTTTCGTTTCCTTCTTCCACCATGTCATATAAAGGCTCCCAACAAAGCTAATGTAAAAGAGAACAAAAATTCTTTGTGAATACACTATAATTACATGTCCAATTTAATTATCAACAAATAAATTAAAAGTAAGGCGACCCTTGAATTGCCAATGTATCATCATAAAATAATATTCTTCTTTTCTTTTGAAAGGGAGTTTTGGCGTAATTGGTAAAGTTGTTGTCATGTGACCAGGAGGTCACAGATTCAAGTCATGAAAATAGCCTCTTGCATAAATGCAGGGTAAAACTAGGTACAATAGACCCTTGTGGTCCGACCTTTTTTCGGACCCCACGCATAGCGGGAGCTTAGTGCACCAGACTGCCCTTTTATTTTTATTAATGAGGTTAGAGTAAGCATAAGCAAAAGTAGGGCAGGGTCTTAACGGGGCAGGCAGGGGCGGAGGGAAAGTATTATCTTACGGGTTCGGACGAACCCAGTAACCTTTTTGCTTAGACATTATATTTGTATTAGAATATCTATTAAATATGTATAGATACTTAATTGCGAACCCAGTAACTAACGAGCTACAAATTTGATTGCAAATTCAGAACCCATAAACTTTAAATTCTGTAAACGGTCTATGAGAGAAGGGCAAGGAAATATTTAAACGGGACGGGGCAGGGAAATACTTAAATGGGGCAAAGCAGGGCAAGGTAGGGTGGGTCAAAAACAAATTGTAAGAAACTCTTGTTTCTATAACTACGAAATTTGAATGCAGGGTCTGTGCTATGCAAAAATGAGTTGCTTAATGGGCAAAGTATCAATAACTTCTTAGTTTGCTTTTTTTTTTTTTTCTTTCTTTCTTTTTTTAATTATTTATTTGCATTTTAGTTTAATATAGGCTTAAATATTTTATTAATTCTTCAAATTAAAGTTTCAAGAACGGACAATTATCCTGTAATAGTCTCTTTTGTAAAATATATTTTTTTTCTCCATGCAAGTCTTTGAAATGATAATACTACAATATTTTGGACCAAAAAGAAGATAATATTGCCATATCTCCTTTTCCAATTTATATTCTGGCACTTTTCACTCTAAACTTCCCTGAAAATTTGTTGAGTCAACCTAATATTTTTTTCGGAGGAAGCAAAAATAGTTCTTTTGACCGACGTACTCTAATATTTTTCAATTACTTGTATAATTCCAAGTAAATATAAATCTTATGAAGTACAATCTTTATTTTCCCTTTAATAAAGCTTGTACTTCATAAGATTTATATTCCCTTTAATAAAATTGATAATTTGTTTGTTTGTTAAAATTCTCTTATGTTAAACAGTTATCACATTTTAAAGGTTATTAAATTTTATTGGCATTGTTTTGTTTCACTTTTGCCCATTGTAACATTGATATTTATATTTATACTAAATAATATTACTTTTTTAATATACATAGACAACTCTTATTCACATGTTAATTTTAAATATTATATTAAAAAGGTCAAAAAATTAATAAAAATTGAATAGAATATTACAAAATATAAAAAATAAAAAATAAAGGAGAGTCTAAATGGGGCGGGACATGGCTTGATAGGGCGTATGAGGGCAGGATAAAAGTTTAAAAAATTAGTAAATAGGACAGGGCAGGGCGGATCAACAACTTATATCAGGACAAAACTTATCTCGTCTCTTTAATTGTTTTAAATTGAGATTGTATCTTGAATCTGAAATAGGTTAGCTTATATCATTATAGTTGTTACCCTTTTATATATGCTTTCCCAGGAAAAGAAAATTTAGAAAAATATATTTTCTCTAATTTTGCATCATTCTAGAAATTTTGGCAGACGCTTGCAATTTTCATGTTATATATAGGAATATTGGTTTTAATCTAGGATAAGTAGGTGATTTGAATTTCTTTTTTTCATTTTCCTTCCCAATAAAGTTAGTTAATTTCCATTTTTTAAACTTCATATTTATCTTGGTTTTTCGAAATTAGTAAAATGAATGGAGAGAGTACGTTAAAAATAAAGGAAGAGAAGACAAAAAATAAAAAGATACTGACTTTTACAGAAACCTATGCTATGCTTCTCAGCATAAAAGCATGCAAACTTTTACAGGGACAATAAGTATTTCCTTTTCTAGCTGTACCAAAAAACTGAAAAGCACCAATTTCTGTCTTACTTAGAGCAAACTATAAGTGAAGTGGGTATTGTCTCTGACATTTTGGTATACCAATTTGACTATTCTACTACTACTAGTTGAAAGATGCTCTTGTCTAAAAAAAAAGAATATATATATATATATATATATATATATATATAATAATAATAATAATAATAATAATAATAATAGATTTTATTAAAAGTGTCATATCAGAGAAAGCTACTACTCCTACTTGTTTAAAATTCGAAGAGCTTTCCTTTGTTTCATTAATTTGGATCCATTTTCTTTTTTAAAACTATTGATGTGACGGATCGTTTATATAAATAGTATGTTCCCACAATACTATCCGTCTATCCATAATATATCAACCCTATATTCTTATGGTCTTGAATCTATCATGAATGAATAAGGTATGGTATTCAACTAAGCAAGATTATTAGGTATATTCCTATCCTATCTGCGAAATCTTTCCCCGAGCCATGGGTTCAGAAACAAGCTCTCTCAAATTCTACTCTAATCTAAACACGGCTTTCCCAAGCATAGCATAGATAGTAAATAGAATAACTCAACTGATGGCCAACAATTAAGCAATTATACACAGAATTAAAGAAACAACCAAAGATGATAACTCGAATTAACGGTAATATAATTAATAAATTTCAATATCCATGACAACCACAATCCTAGAACGTGAAGTTTAGCTCCACATAGACATGGTAGCAAAACAACAAATCACCAAGAAAAAAAGTAAAGATTACTAAATCTGATGGAAGAAAGATGGGATCTGATGAATTCCGGCCTCCACGGCGGCTCCGTGCTCTTCCTTCGTCAAAAGTCTCTCCAAAGTTGGTCTTCTCTCTCTAAAAATAGTGTTTAATGACTATTTATATGTGTAAGAAAAAGACCTAGACGAAATAACTAAGTCCAAAATAAAAAAAGAGATAAAATAGGCTTGAAACCCGAAACACACTCGCCGCATACCGCGCAGCTCAAACGCTAGCTCCATCTCGCTGCAGCCCTGGCGACGCGAGCTGTTTCGCGAGAAAATTCCTTCGCTACGCCTGTTGCTTCATCAATTCAATTCTGCTGCCTAACTCTTCAAAGTCACGTTTTCTCTTCTTTTTCAAAAATCCTTTGCATTATTTCCTAGCCATAGCCAATCATTGCCCAATTCCAATGACTTTCGTTTCTTAACTTTCCAATTCATTCTTTTGTCTTTTTTTTCTCTTTTTGTTTTTAAATAATATTAACCTTAAATCATTGTACAATAATTAAATACTCATCTACCATTCTTGTAGTGTATAAAATACACATAAAATCTCAACTTTGATTCCAATTTCGTCTTCAAAGAACCTACACATGAAATAAACTCAATTAAGCACAAATATAATATAGTTTAACATTAAAGCCCCAAAATGTAAGGAAAGTAATGCACTAAAAATATGAAATTATAGCCAAACATCACATATACACATACTTGCTTTCATTTCCTTTGCATATTTGTTTCCAAATTAATAGACTCTATTTTATCTCAAATGATGATACTGATTTTTTATAGATAAAAATTGGCCGTAATATAGTTATATTAGACAATTGATAAAAATATATTAAATGTAAAAGAAGAAAGACAAATCTAGCAAACTTTTTATTTTTCAAAAAAAAAAAAGTAGCAGACTATGCTAAGGTTGTGCTTTCTTGGCATAGGTAAATAATGATGGTGGCTTTTGGAAGGAGACAAATATACAAAAGAAAATGTAATAATAATGAATAAATGCAGTACAAGTAAACTCTAATTCTTATAAAAATACGCATATTTGTTATTTCACAAAAGATAATTGTTTGACCAATCTTTACTTGGAAGTTGGATCCTTTAAAGACCGTATCTCATGGCTATGAGTAAGTCAGAGTGTTAAGCAGAGAGACCTTATCCTTGTCTAGTAAGGCAGAGAGATTCAAAATATAAAGAAGTAAAAATTTAATGAATTTACATACATAATAAAATTAACAGTATAATTTTTCGACTAATTTTTAACTACTGAACTTTGTGGTCACTCAGCTAATATGTGCAGTAATCGGGACCTTCTATTCTTTCATTACATCATAGTACCATGCAAAAAGTTGCATTTTATACTTCATTATTTCTATAACTCAAAACAATGTTTTCATAATAAATGTATGCCTTTATAAATTTAATAAGATTTTTTGCATATAAAATAATTGTCAAAGAATATAGTAGTAGATAACAATATAATGCACGTGCGTAAAAACTTGTTATAGTTAAATATGTAGATAAATTGAACTTTCATTGAAGCTACGAATTGTCAGCAGTTTTTCTAAATGAAACAATATTGAAAAAGTAAATAGATTGGAGGAGTTGATTTCTTTTACTCAAAATAATACTTAATACAAATAAGGAACGAAGATGATAATACTAGTAAATTTAAATGTTGAGAGAGAAAAGTCTAAAGCTTTTCACCTTAGTACTACTTTAATGTTAAGCACAGAGCCTTTGTCCGCGATTTTCAGCAAAAAACTCAGAGCTTAGTTAAGACTTAAGAGGTAAAACTTTAAAAGGCTGACATATATTTGACTTGGTTAAAGTAGTTTGACTTGGTTCCAAATTGAATTAAATTGATTTAAAAGGTTGACATGTATTTGATTTGGTATTGATACTTAAACATCAAACTAAACCGATACATATATATATATAGCTTAAAAACTTTCGGCTCAATTAAGCAAAATCACAACAGTTATAATAAAGAATTCCACTCCATCTTCATAAATTCTAAATAAGGTGCTCTTTTCTCTCCTTTGCAAATATATATATATATAATCAAAGACAACTCCATCTTCAACTCCAACTGTATAAATTCCAAACAAAGTGAAAAATTAAATAATTTTTAAGAAAATATTCGCTTAGTCATATTTCGATCTATTTTTGGGATTTAATTATTTATTGTATAAGTATTGTAAACTTTCCATGCTTGATTCTAATGTATATGGTCACTTTTTTATCAAGTCTTAATTAAATACTCTAATATAGCTCTTTGTTCTTTCAAGCCAGAATTTTTTTAGCTCATACATATGGTGTATATATACCTTTACCAATTTTGAGATATTTTTTTATTTACAATCTTAGAATAAACGAACCATATTATCTAGGAGTCTGTCACGACCCAAAATTCTAGCTAAGCTTGAAATATATTAATGTAAAAATTTTGTTACATTTATGAAAAAGAAGAATTATCATGTATCACGAATTCTTTTTGTCATAGATCCTGACCTACCATCCTCCCATGGCCTTATCCATTTCGTCTCCCATTGTGTTTGCCTAAATTATATATTTTCAAAAATATTTTTTACTACCTAACCAAACGTCAAATCAAAATAAGTAAGTTCTAAGGAAAATATTTCCCAAAGGTACCAAACAATCCCACAGTTGATTCAATTTTCTTTTTGATGAAAAGCGGGAAAAACAATATAATTTGTTTGAATATTCTATGTCTTTCTATTTCATCTTAGAAAAATCATGTGCATGCACGTATGTATACATGCATACATATGCACACGAAAATAAACACTATTTTTACGTAAACCCCAAAATGAGTTTGTCTTAAACATTAATGAATTGAGCCAGGGCAGTCGTTTTCAAAATTAAAAAAGTTTAACCACTAAATTTGTTCTGTATCATTTAGAATTGAAGCGAGGAAATAGTGTTGGAATGTTTACGTACACATACACACACACATATGTATACACACAAATAGCATATAAATATAATTGAAATTAAATACGCATGTACGTCCTTGATTATCACTAAGAATATCTCCAATAATTTGATCTAAGAAATTTTAACATAAATATTAAATTAAGTATTGAGGGGAAAATCAATCTGGTTGTTATACTACTTTAGAATATTTATCTTATATGTCTTTCTCTATTTTTTTCCTTAGGAGATGGAGTATGACATAGCTCAAACTGTGTAAATACTTATTATGTCTAGTTTAACTGATTTTTAAAAAAATATATAATTACGCCTAAGGTGGCGTCCCCCTTGTATTGAACACCAAAAAAAGAGAGTTTACAAATTACAACAGCCCAAAAGGAAAGAGAGTTTAACTGATTAAAAGTCATAACAAACGGCTTAGTATTATTTTTCAAGATTACAATAACAACAAGAAGCCATTAAAATTTTACAAGTAGGGTCTGAGTAGAATAGTGTATACGCAGACCTTACCCCTGCTTCGGAGGAATATAGAGGTTACTCCATTGAGTGGTAAGCTCTCCTATCTCTCTCTCTCTAGAATTGTTTTTCAAGAGCTTCTCATTTTTCTGAAGCTCAATGTTTCTTAGTTGAACTATTAGGTTGACAAAAATGTTTGATTGATTTTTTTTATTTTGTTTTTCTGAAGCTCAATGTCTCTTCACTTTTTCCATTTTCCAAAGCTACTGAGGTTGAATATTTTCACCATTATCAGTTTAGTTTGGAAGATTAACAAGGTACCCAAAAAATATTACACATTTCTAGCTAAAATCTAAAATACTCCTAGCATGCGTAATTTGAGTGTATTATTTTGAACCAAAATCTACATTATCTCGCTTTTCTAAGCTCAATCTTTCTCATGCTGCACCTTTAATTTTTTTTAGGGTTTGCGACCTGGAATCTGATCTGTTTCTTGACGACCACTAAGAATATTGTAAGAAATATTTTTAATGGATTTCTTGTAGTGTCATAAAACTCCCCATTTTTTTCTATTTTTAAGAGCTATAGAATCTCCTCATAATCTCTGCCCGTTTTAGAAATATTTGAAGCAATTTAATTTAGACAACTTTTTACGTTGATGATTGTGGTTAGGCCATACAGATAGATGTCTTTCCAAATATCAAAGAAAGAATGTTTTAGGGGAGTTATAAACCACTGTTCTTAATTAAATATGGTGTTTTACAAGATTTGTAAAAACAAAATAGAATTGTACAACCCCTATAACGTCCTACTACTTACTGCACAAAATTCCGTCCCTTGCATTGCAGACTTGCAGTTGCAGTCCAGAAAAACCATCACCTTCTCCTTTTAAATTTTACTTCTTCTCTTTGTTTCTGAAGCTCAATCTTTCTTACTTGAACTTTTGGGGTTTGTGAGTTTATACAAGTTAGTAGAAACTTTTAGGTTGACAAAAATGTTTGTTTTTTTCGAAAATCTGGAAAACAGAAAAAAGTGATGCAACATACTTACCCATGTTGCATCCTGGAAACTGATCTGTTTGCCAAAATATTGTTAATGGATTTCTTGTAGTGTTTTGGTACTAAGGGGTTTCATGGTTTGGATTTATAAAAAAGGAAACAAAACACACCCTACATCGCTTCATGATTTTCTCTTTTCTTAAACATACTTACCCATTTATGGTGTTTTTCAAGAATCGTTTCTTTCATTTT
The DNA here is from genome assembly GCF_000715075.1 of Nicotiana tabacum. Taxonomy (NCBI): domain Eukaryota; kingdom Viridiplantae; phylum Streptophyta; class Magnoliopsida; order Solanales; family Solanaceae; genus Nicotiana; species Nicotiana tabacum. Next base: position 11,089,180 of record NC_134094.1, on the reverse strand, counting down.
CTGTGTTGTTTGTTACGTTCTCCTTTTTCTTTTGTAGTCATAATGGCAGATGTAGAATTTAGTTTGAAAGATAGTGGGATACTTCTTCCGAACGTCCGAAAACAAGGCAGGATGAGTAAGTATGACCTATGTTTATGTGATAAATTAAATATCAATTATTTTATACTTTTTTAATACGAATTGATGGGTTGAGCAGTACAGTTAGACGTGAGATCAATTTAACTCATTAGGTAATTATATTAACCCACTATTAAATAATCTTGAAGATTTATGCAAACTGATAATCATACAAATTTTATAGTACTAGTTAATTACTACTAAGATGGTTCCGATCGAGTAGATGCACTAAACCAGACAAAGATATGTTAGCTCATTTTTTATCCATTTTAAATATGGGCACGTCCAATACTTATATATTGTCCATTTTACATAACCCGTCAACCCGTACATATTTGACCCGATCCGACCTGATCCGCATATTTTCTGCTTTAATGTTCTTATTGCATGTGTCTGTTGATGCCCTTTTATATTTTGTTATATGGCGATTGAACTCAGTTTTTTACCACACAAACTAGCTTTGTGCTGCTGTTTTGAATGAAATGTTACCGTTCCTCAAAAGAAAATTTTCGCTTCATCACAGTTAGTTGACTTTGTTTTAATTAGTTTCTATTTTAATTTTATAGATGTGTGCTATGCATATAGCACGGGAGAAGCCGTATCGGCTCTATTTGCAAAAGAATTCAGTGAACCTCCTGTTGAACTCTCTATACAACAAATCGCAGATCTATTGCCAATAAACTTTAATTACGAAAATAGACTTCACAGAACAGATGAAGTCGGGTGTTATTTTGGTTCGCATGTTGATGCTCTTCTATACGCAAGAGACTTTGGTTTGTTCAAAGAATGTGACTATCCCAGAAGAGGGAGTAGAAATAAAGATGATATCCCTCCTATCCCTGATGTATGTATGTTTCTTCCTCTTCAAAAATATTTTATATTCTGAAAATATTAAACTTATTTCTTTATTTTTGTAACACATGTTAGAAACCGAGATATCGAATTGGACATGCCAATCGTGTGTGTATTGCTGGGGATCCACATAGGAAGGATTCTGAGAGATTAGTCACTGCAGAAGAGATTAATCGAGTGTTGGCATACCAACCTATGGTTGGTGCAATCGATATCTATGACAGTTTCGCCAACTTCAAGGGAGATGTATGTACTATTTTTATTCTTATACATAGTATTTAATTGTTAAAAGAATTACTAAATTTGTTTTTATTATGTAAGCTAAATTTAATTGTTTTCATTATTGTAGGGTGTCTATATGGGACGCATTGCTAAGGAAAGGAATCAAGGTGGACATTCTATTCTCATAATAGGATGGGGCATTAAGGATGGAATAGAATACTACTTGATTAAGAACACATGGGGTGAGAACTGGGGGGACGGAGGATATGCTAAAGTAAGAAGGGACTTAGTATACATGTTGACTTATCCTGAAGGCGTTGATAAAGTTGGTAACCATTATGAGGATTATAACAGCAGTGAAACCAAAAAGGAGAAGGGAAAATGTGCTCCTGGCAGCAGTGAAACCAAAAAGGAGAAGGGGAAAGGTGCTCCTAGCAGTGGTGGATCCAGAAAAGGGAAGGAGAAAGCCCGATAGATTATTGTTTTTAGTATATGTTTATGTTTAAGTTTATGTTTTTGTTGTTAGAGCTGGTACACTCTTACTATGCATATTGTTATAGAAACTAGCAGGTAAGAATCAATTGTGACAAAATATTTAAGGAAGCAGGATATTTCCCTAAGTTTTTTTGGTGCTACGTAATGATGAAAAACACATTATTCTTCGTAAAAGCAAGGTCTTTAATAATGTAATGACGGGGAGTTTTAGCTATGTCTTGAGAAACAACCATTTTTATTTTTCTCTTGAAAGTGGATGTTTGTTTTCTTGCTATATGTAGGTCTTCCCATGTCGCTACATTTTGGTATTTGTTCAAATTTTTGCTCCATTTCATGTCTTATGTCTTCTAAGTGCTGTTGAACAAGCACATTCACCTCAAGATCGAAGCCTCTTGAAATAATTTTAATGCTCAGTTCAAATCATTGCAAGGACTACTTTCTGAAAGATTTTGATTACTTTCATCAACTATTTGAGACTTCTTAGGACGAATTTCATGTCTTCTCATTATCCTCGTCTCTTCTTCAATCTCTCAGATAAAGAGCAACAAAAGTGCCGGATAAGCGTTCCAAGTTTGGCTATTTTCACAAAAAGAATTGACTAAATTTTAGCTCACAACTGTTGACAAGATTATATTAAGTATTAATGTACCAATAACAAAAATATTTCAGGCAACAGTAAAACAATATTTTGCCAATTTATTTATATTTTGGTAGCTTACTGCTTAAAATCTCGGATGAATTTAGTTTCGATAGTAGTAGAGAATCCATCCCAAGGTTCAACGTCAAAATTATTAATGCTTTGTCATTTTTAAACTTAATACATATAATATATTTTATTCATATAAATTTATTCGACTTTTTTCAGTTTCCTTTTAGAAAAACTAACACAAATATAACCGAACATCAAAAGTAAACTTCTGGTCATTTTTTATTTGAAGGGTCATAAGTTTAGAAAAACCAACGTGACAAATTCATAATAAACTCCAAAATCCTAAAGATGATTCAAAGCAAAAATATTAATGGAGCTTTCTGCTTTTATAATAGTATAAGTATACTTATTTATCCTTAGCCAGAGGTCTCGGCTTCAAGCCCTAAATATAAGGTCGCTTTACCCCCAATATGCAATTTTTCGGCACAAATCCAAATTTAGTCAGGCTCCAATGCGGATACAGAACAATAACAACAACAACAACAACAATCTCACTATATTCCCATAAGTAGGGTCTAAGAATGATAGTGTGTATGCAAGTCTTACTCCTGTCTAGTGAAGATAGAGAGGTTGTTTCCAATAGACCCTCGGCAATGCGGATACAGAACACCTGGATATAAAAAAAATTTATTAGGAAGCGCTTTACCCCAATATACAATTTTTCGGCATGAATCCAAATTTAATTAAGCCCCAATAAGAATAAAGAACACCGGGTGAGAAATAAAAAAAAAAAAAAAAAAAGCTATTGGGTACCGAAGTTAAACATGTTTCATGTAGAAATGACACTAGCTAGTCGGTCTAGAGGGCTATTATTTAGTATTTAGCCGGTCTATCTGCGTTATAACCCTATGAATATTCTAGCGAGCCTTTTTCTTTCCCCTCCTTTCGGCATTCACTGCTATAAGTTAAGTTTCATGTGAAAACTTCCATGTTTCTTTTAGTTCATGGTCATTTCAGAAAACACGTCTCAATTGCACTAAGATCACTCTCAGTTTTGTAGATTAGGGATAGCTACATTTAACAAAACAAAGTCATTAAAAGGCCGAGAATTTTCACTTTTTAAGTTTTATATACTCGATCCAATATGCTCTTGCTTGGAAAATTTGAAGTTCCAGATAACATTTATTTACACATAAAAGATTCAGTATCATTAGTTATTTTTTGAATTTTCGGCTTAAACAGAGAAAATATCTCATTTTAACAGTTGAGGTGTTCAAATGATTATATAGACTACACTCAACAGTAGCTATTTTATCACACCATCCACGTACTCATGATTAGAATAAAATTTAAGGCAAAGTATAGACATCTCCCTGAAGTTGGCCACTATTTTCGTTTAGCTACTTCAACTGAGTCTCGTACCTTTAGACACCCCAACCTCACTCAATATGTGTCTAATAAACAACTTGGAGCAGTATAGTATAGGCCAATTTTAGAGAGCCAAAAATTAACCAAAATAGTGTACTACCATAGATCAAAGCGAAACAACCAACCATCTACAGAGGATTTCTCAACACCAAGTTACTCTAATAAAAGCTTCCTCCTCAAACATAACCAGAATCATAACATCGGAGCACATTTTTCCTTGTCTTAGTAATAAAACACAGATAACCCTACATTCTTAAAGACATAACTAGGAGCGTAGATGACAAATCACAACAATATGTTTTCATGTCTTAGTAATAACACAACTAAATGACACTACATTCTCAATAATAATTAAGATAGTAGATAAGAGTTTAAAGAGATGACTAGTTCACTGAGTAGCTTTCACATCGACATTGGAATCAGGAGGCCGCTCACCACCTGCCAAAAATAAAATGATAATTACAACAAAGAAAAGCAGAGCAGGGCAGACCCAAAATAAATTTAAAGCATCAATTTTCTCATCTTTCTGTATATAAAACAATTTGGAACTTCCAAACTGCACAAAGCAAACACCTTGAAAGCTTGACCAGAAAATGCAGACCTTGCGATCGAGTAGACAAGTTGCAATGACAAGGGAGTTGAATGTTTTAGGTATAACATTATTTTGATGTGAAACAAAACTTCTGTCCTACTAAAGAATTTTCCAAAGGAACCTAACTATACTACGCGAAAACAGACTATACCCACGAAGTCGCCATGAAATCAAGGGTTTTTCGTGACGACATATAGTTGCATGAAAAGTAAAGAGTTTAGACCTGAAAAGTCGTCACATGTCATCGAGACTATAGGCTAAATTTTTGTCCCCTGAAAACAAAATATTTTGAAATATTCGGCATGGAAAGTTTTCGTGGTGACCTGCTGAAAGTCACCACAGATAGGCATTTGGGGTGACCTAGTCCCTTCGTTTGGTCCTTGTTTCCAGTTAAGCTGGAATCTTTTCACCAATGCAAGAAGCTCTTGCAATGAATCATGTACTCTTTGAGTAATTTATAACATCAGATTCCCTAGGTTAGAAAACAGTTTTTGTGAGAATCTGAATGAGTAATCATTTCTTGGTAGATAAGAAAAATGAGATGGGAAAAGAAGCAACACATTCTCTTAGTTCGACTCTTGAATGAATTGTTTCTTTTCTTCAGTACCAAAAGATCATTGCCATCATCAAGGAAAAAAAAAAGTGGAGATCTTTCATTTGGTTCTAGGAGGGTATAATCATGATGAAAATGAAAAAAATAGATTATGGCAAGGACAAGCTCAAACTCATAATAAAATGAGAAATTTTTGACAAAAGACAAATAGAAATACACATTTATAGCAAAGAAAGAGGGAAGTGTTATGAGGAAAGAGTTTTTTTTTTTTTAAAAAGACAGCCCGATGCACAAAGTATCCCGCATTGACGTAGGATCCGGGGAAGAGCCGTATCCCCAAGGGGTGTGATGTAGACAGCCTACCCTAATGCAAGCATTAGTGGCTGCTTCCACGCTCGAACCCGTGACGTACAGGTCACACAGAGGCAGCTTCACCATTGCTCCAAGGAGTGTTCCTAAAAATTGTTGTTCATGGGAGACTTGTAATAACAACATCAAAACTGCAGCTAAAAGTGATTTTCTAATTCATTTCTTGACACAACAAAGAATGGCAAAACAAAGAATAACACATATCACAACAGCATTGATCAATGCAATCATGTGAATTCTCTTATAAACAAGAATATTCCCAAGGGCACTTATAGTTATGGTAAAGTGAAAAAATGTAGATACAATTTCTAAGTACTAAATTCCCCAGATCAATTTGACCATAATACAAAGAAAGAGGCTAAGTCTAAGTCTATAAGATCCTCGAAAGCTTTGTGGTTCTCTTTTTGTGTACATACAATTAAAATGTATTATGAAGTTTCTCTATAATGATAATGTACTATGAAGTGTTGTGTACTCTATATCATGACTTTTATCATAAAAGACTTATTGAGAAATGTCTGCAAATCGGTGATGGTCGCTGGTATATTGTTGGGCAAACTAATAGGAACATACAGTTGATATAAATTAATTAAAATGAAATTGGTATTTGGGGCAACCCGCAGTCGCCACCAAATGTATGCTACAATAAACCAATAAATACCGCGTGACGGCATGATCACATAGGATAGCCGCTACAGAGGTTTATTTGTGGCGACTAGGGCTGCCACTGAAAAGGAATGTTTTTTGTGGCGACTGATGTCGTAGCTAATATATACTTATTACACAAGTTGCCACTAAAAGCTACTCAACTATAGCGACTGCATAGTCACCACTAAAGGTCATTCGAGGCAAGTTTAGAGTTTCAGTAATGACTTAGTTGGCACAAAAGCCCTCATCTCTTGCAGTGCAATTAGACGAGGTAAGGTCAAAGACAACTAAAAGAGCCATCAACAGTCCAAGACATCACACTCAGCTGCACCCACGACTTTTATCCACATGGACATGAATTTTCAAGAATCTCAAGTCTCCATAGCAAAAGAAGGCTATGCATTAGATTTCGAAATTGTGAAAGAGACCAAAGACTTCAAATGCCTTTATGAGTTCCTATACCGACCAAACAAATATATCCACCAAGCCAGATCAAACCACGAGTATCGAAATAGTCCAAAATGTCAGTTGCTTGGGAAGCCATTTTGATAGAAGATATTCCACAAAGATGATTTCACTTAAGTTAGTCTTTGATGAGCTAAAAGATCATGGAGATGTTAATTATTTGATGTTAAACTTATCGCCAAGTGGACTACTGATACCTTTTTCGAATATAAAAGATCCAAATGGAGTGAAATGGACAGCGATATGACAGACCTCAGGATTGAGACATAGTTGTTGTAATTTGTTGTGTAGCAAAATGCACATGCATAAATCAATGGGTAGTAACATACACCACACACCTCCCCCCCCCCCCCAACCCAAACACACGCCGGTCAATGCAAGAAAAAAACCCCACAAGGGACAAGGTAATCCTAAGAGGGAACAAATATTGGAAGTTTATATATATTTAGCATAATCACGTTGCATATAAAAGCATTGTAAGTAACAAGGGAGAAGATGCATATTAAAAGGTTTACCTTCACCACTGGATTGTTTCTTAAGCCTGCAAAATATAACTTCTTTGTCTCCATCAATTCCCCACCACGCCAATGTTTGAAAGGTCTTTACAGCATCAGAAGCATCAGCATCCCTGGCTTGAAAGGTGATACGACACCAAAACCCAGCAGCAAGTGATGTGTTCACAGTCAAATTTTTGACAAATTCGTACCTTTTATTCTAACAAATAGAAGAAAGCCAAATTAAAAGGGACAGACAGAATAACATTTTTCTCCAAGGATAAGGCAATTATATAAGAAATATTTACTTACATTCTGTGAATTGAAATCGCCAATGGCCATACGAGACAGCTCGGTATATCTTGGGATGTTCTCGAAACCCCGTTGTGGATTAATTGGAGCCACCATACGAACCCCCAATGGCAAATCCAAATTGATATCAAAACCCTATTTTGCATAATACACGAACAACAAAAAGGACAAATCAAAAAAAAAAAAAAAAAAAAAGACAAGTAGAAAAAGCATTGGTCTGGTCTAGTAGTCAATAAATTGGAACGAGAACTATAAGGTATAAGTATGAAAGGAGGGCAGGGTACGCACCTCGCTCTCATCCACCTGCCGATTATATTCCTCCCGAAGTTTCCGGGACATACTGCGACCGTCGACATACATACCATAATCGTGATCAGAATCAGAATCGGAATCAGCGACATTTGAACCTACTCCATTACTGCTCTCCTCTTCCAACTTTTTTTTCCCTCGGCCATCAATCTCTGGAGGTGCCATCTGCAATCGGAATCGGAAGCTGCTGAAAATGCGAGAGAGAGTGTCTTCTTAACCCTAACCCTAGAAACCTCTTTCCCAAATTCTGTAACGTTGAGATTTCCAATATATTTCGCTGGCAAGGGGGGTGGGGGCGGGGATGATAAGTATTTTCTACATGAGCGGTTCAAATGTTTATGTTGAGTTAAAAGAAAAATAGAAATATATCATAATATTTGTTGTATGGTTTAAAATTTGTGATGCTCTTTTTTATAACATAACTATAAAAGTTTTTTATTAAAGGTACAATAAAAAAATTTAAAAGTTAAAGTTATTTTAAATTTTGAAAAATATCATTCCTTTGGAATCTAGATGCCTTATGTTAGGGATGTAGCTTAGTGATCAATAAAGTGGTTGAGAATCATAAGATCTCGAGTTTAAATCCTAGCAGAGGTTAAAAATATTAGGTGGTTTCTTCTCGTCTATCCATAGAGTTACATGGTACTTGTTGCTGGTGGGAGGCAACACATATCCCATATAAATTAGTTTTTAATTAAAAATAAGTGTGAACTTTATCGAAAATATTTTTTTGTTTTATCGTATATAGAAGAAGTGTAATTTTTCTATATAATCCACCAAAAACCTATTAAATCTAACCAAATTAACTCAAAACAACTGAGCGGAATCGAAGTAAAGGTATCGCTACATAAAGTGATCTTCTTCAATCTCCGAGTTCGAAGGGTAGAACAAGGGAAGGTCAAGGCTTTCCTCTCATTACTCTTTCCATAGCAAAGTCAACATCTTAGCCTGAAGAAAATCTCAATTTTCCGATCAAGACAATCAAAAATAGCGGGCGGGGTGCAACTTATGCACTTCTACTAAAGTTAAGGCTAGTGTAACATACACATGAGACGCACCAGATGCATTCAATTTGTGGGCTCCCTTATGTTGAGAACTACTAACAACTTAGTGTTCGAATTATCTAATAAAAGAAGCCAATTTTAATTCTTTTACAAATTGACTATATATAACTTATTTAACACCTAATAATTTAGAGGGTAGTAATTGACCATAAAAAATTTAAGAAATCTAATTGAGTGATTTTTTAAGTACAATATGCATAGTTAAATGACTTTTCATTTATAAACAAAAGAAGCACGATGTTACTATGTAATTTCCAAGACGGAACGTGACTATTTGAATAATGAACTCGAGATACGAGCGTACCCAAATACTAGTAATAGTATTATAAAGTTTTGTTCATACTATCAAAATCAGACACAATAATGGAGGACTGTTGTAGTAAAACAAATGAGACTCGTTACAAACAAAACTATATTCACATCCCTAGTCTTCTTATAATTAAATTCATTGTTAGTTACAATTTATCTTTGTTGCAAATAGTAGAATTGGTCTATTTTTTATCATTCCTGAGCCGAGAATCTATCGAAAATAACATCTCTATTCCATCGGGGTAGGGTAAGGTCTGTGTATACACTACCATCCTCAGACACACTTGTGAAATTATACTGTATCGTTGTAATTGATCTATTTTTTATCAAACACGTCCACTTTTTATTTTAAAATTTGTTCATTTAGACGTTCAAACATAAAAGTTAAATCACAACTGGTAAGCAATTTCTAAATGAAGAAGCTCCATTGGTCCAATAGCAAATAAACCATGTTCACATATTTCAATTCGGATGTTATCAATTTGTCACTTAAAAGTTCACATAAATAAACATATCCCTCTCCATCCGATAAGTATGCAACACAGCATTGAAGATATTTCTCTCGGACATTAAATTGATGACCACAAAAAAAAAAAAAAAAAATTACAGTCTGGTACACAAGACATCTTCTTCACGTAGGATCTGAGAAGGGACACACCCCAAGGGGTGTGATGTACACAGTTTACCTAAATATAAACATTAGTGATTGATTTTGGGGTATAGGTCATACGGATACAACTTTACTATTGCTTCAAGACAGCCACAAAAAGTAAAAAAGAATAATGGTAACTTGTGACACTGAATTATATGAACCTACCCCAAAGATAATTTTAAACTCAGCAAAACTCTTATCTCTTGAAAAAAAATCAGTGGTTAAAATCTGATGGTTCTGCCGGCGTCGCCCTTACTATGCCTCAAGTTTTGGCTAAATGAACTTGCACAAAATTCTGCGTACGCTATTGTATCCACTTACAACTGCTGTGAAAATGCCATATAAATCACACAGGAGAAGATGAGTCCTTCGGTGATAGCTACGACCCCACCTTTGCCACATGTCTTTATATTATTGGTTCTTCTTTACTTGATCCTACATTTCTTTTAACCCTCGTTATGTATAATTAACCATGTCTAATCCGATAAAATCCAACCATCTTTTAACCCAACCCCTAATTCCTTGTCACGACCCAAAATTCAACTAGTCGTGATGACACCTAACCCAACCCGCTAGGTAAGCAAATTAACAACTATCCAATTTAATGAAATTTTTTTAAAAACAAATAAATGATAAAATAACTTATTAAATCTCAGTGAAAAATATATTAAGGTTCAGTTATTTTATCACTCCGTCTCTATCCACATTCTACAACAAGTATGCACACAGAAATGGTTAAATTTCTGTAAAGCCAATTTTGACAGTCATATGAAGGAAAAAAAGAATATGATAAAACTTATGCAACTATAAGTACTCTCAACAACACTCTTTTACCTTTGGGAAGGAAAAACAACTGTGGTTAAAATCTGCTTGTGCCGGAATCGTTCCTGCTGTCAAGATGGCTAATTCTGCCTCAGTTTTTGGATGAACTCACTTGCACAAAATCATGTGTACGCTACTACAATTTGTACTTACAATAGCTTTGAATATGTAATATATCACACGAGACGACCTTCCTCAGGCGACAAGCTAGGATCCTAAACATCAACCTTTGGCATAAGAATGTACGAGGAACATGGACTTCAATGAACAAGAACAATAAAGATTTCGGGAAGATCCCCTTGAATTGAAACGTTCTTTCCAATTATTCAGCAGTGTGTTGTTTGCAGCCCTTAGGTCCATAATGCTGGGAGCTTCACTTCACTATCTTTCTACAAAAGTACAACACCAACAACATACTTAGTGTAATCCCATAAGTAGGGTCTGGGGAGGGTAATAAATACGCAGCCTTACCCCTACCTGCACTGAGAGGCTGTTTTCGATAGACCCTCGGCTCAAACCGGACATCTTTCTACAAAGGTAACAATAATAATTCTGGCATGCCCAGCATAATATGTGATTCTTATTACGAACCTGTGACGACGAAAAGGAAAAAGGGGTACAACTTGGTTACAAAATAAAACAGAAAGAGGGAAAATGAAGAGAATAGATCTGTTCAAAGGCCGTAAAAACAGATTTTCAACTACAAAAGTAGATGAGGCGAAAGACGGTAGATGTGACAATTTCTTTATTGAGTATTCTTTTAAAACCAAAGACGGTATGTCGAAACTTATTTCTAATATGTTTAAGTGTCCTAAATGCCCTGCTATTATTGATAAAAAAATAATTAAATTTAGGCTTTAAATATGTTTGGGGGGGGGGGGGGAGTGACATAGTTGTTGTTACTTGGAAATTTGATCAAGAAGAGTGTAGGAAGGCGTTATGTCGTATGGTAATAGTTGATGAACTTCCTTTTAGCTTTGTTGAGAAATAAGATTTTAGAGACTTTATGAAAGTGGCGTAACCTTATTTTCGGATCCCTTCCCATAGTACTATAACTAGAGATTGTTTTGATCTTTTTAATGAAGAAAAGCAAAAGTTGAAGAGGTCTTTTATAGAAACGAAACAAAGAGTATGTATTACCACTGATACTTCGACTTCTATACAAAGAATCAATTACATGTGTATCACTTCCCATTGGATTGATAGTGAATGGAATATGCATAAGAGAATAATTAATTTTTGTCCTATTGTTAGTCATAAAGGTGAAGATATGGAAAATGGTATTGGTAGATGCTTACGTGAGTGGGGGATAAATAAGATCTTCACTGTCACAGTTGATAATGCAAGCTCCAATGATGTGATAGTAAAAGAATTGTCTAAGCAATTAACAAAAATGGGAACTAATTTGATGAACGGTAATCACCTTCACGAAAATATACGAAAATATACGAAAATATAGGGTGTAACAGGTATTCCGGTAGATTTCCCTTGTGGTTATATCTGTGTTCAGAGCTGCTAATCTTTCATGCTTAGGTGTCACATAGTGACTTATGCTCGAAGGATAATATTTGAAAAGTATTTATCTTGAAAGAACTATGTTTCAAGGCTAATTATTTGAAGAGTTTATATTTGAAAGGTTTTATCTTGAAAGAACTATGTTTGAAGGCTAATTATTTGAAAAGTTTATATTTGAAATGTTTTATCTTGAAAGAATTATGTTTGAAAGATATTTATTTGAAGGAAGTATATTTCAAAAAAATAATTTTTTATTGGAAAGTATTATATTCTAAAGACTTCAATTTTTTTTTTTAAAACTTACGGGTGAAAGTTTACACTTGAAGGATTTGACTAATTTATTGGGGTTGTTGGCTGAGACCTGATGTGAAAACTATTGCAGCTGCTGAGTTACTACTTGCCTTTACTGTATTATGATTTTTGGATTGGGTTATGTTTTCGTTCATTCTTCTGTGTCTTATTCTGGTGTTCCGCTGTTACTTGATGTTTTTCCTTCCTTATTGCAGTTGCTATGTTGTTAGCCATATTGCGGGGTCCTTAGATAGATGTCATGTTCTGTCATCCCTATACTTATACTTGTTCAGTTTGTTAGACAAGTGGGTGTCTTGACTAGTCCTAGTCACTACTTCACCGAGGTTAGTCTTGATACTTACTGGGCACCGTTGTGGTGTGCTCATGCTACTCTTCTGCTCATTTCTTTTGTGCAGATCCAGGTACTTGTTCGTTAACTATCTGTGTGGACTGTTACTTTGGAGACTCAAGGTAAACCCACTGTTGCGTTCGCAAGCTTCGGAGTCACCTTCAACTTTTCATTTTGCACTGTTTATTCTTATTTCTAGACAGTTGTATTTAGAAGTTTTCTAGCAAACACTCTGCCGAGCTTATGACTTGTACTACCAGTTTTGGGAGTTTTAAGAGATTCTATTTAAATAATATTGTTTTAATTATTGTTAGGCTTACCTAGTCTCTAAGACTAGGTACCATCACGATACCCAGACAGAGGAAAAATTGGGTCGTGACAAAAGTTAGGCCAATATTCCAAAATCGCCTTCTTGCTTGAATTGACCTCCGGACGGCTCCAATCTTTCTTGAGCCTTCCTTACATTTCTATGAGGTTCCGAAAAATTCTAGCAATTTCAATCTATTTAGAAGCATAACAAAAGTGAACCATAATTAGGAAGATTTTCATGGTTCTAGCTCATTTGAGCATTTTATCAAACACTAGGTGTGCAAATTTGGTTACAAGGTTCTTCTACAAGATTTTCCTTCATTCCACAACCCAATATTTACTTATTTGATCTCAACAATCTTCCCACAAACCTTATTGTTACAAGAATATATAAATAATACTCTTACACCCAAGAATCATACTCCCAATCACCAATCATTTACCCCAAACTCGAAATTGAAGACTAGGAGTTGAATCTTACCTCTTTGATGAAGATCTTGTGATAGCTTCCTTGATTCTTGAAGATTGGATGATTAGAATGTTAGATTCCCTCATCCTCTCTCTAAAATTCTCTCACCTCTCTCTAAAACCCTCAGAAAAATATCCCAAAATAAGCCCAAAGCCTATTTATCAAAATGGGGTCGAGTTATGAAAATAAAAAAATTAACCCTCCGAAAGCAGGTCTGCGATCGCATAATGGACCACAGAATGGGAATGCGGGCCGAAAAACTGATCGCAAAATTGGTTCCCAGAACTGGGCTCTTCTGGTCCATTCTGCGACCAGTTTTGCGGCCATAGAAGCAGTTTTGCAATCGCATAATTGGTCGCAGAATTGCATTTTTTCCAGACTTTGGTAATTTGGTCATAACTTCGTGTAGGAGTGTCCAAATGCCGAACGGTTTGAAGAGTTGGAAACTAGACACATAGAGTTCGATAGTAGTAGAGAATCCATCCCAAGGTTCAATGTCAAAATTATTAATGCTTTGTCATTTTTAAATTTAATACATATAATATATTTTATTCATATAGATTTATTCGACTTTTTTCAGTTTCCTTTTAGAAAAACTAACACATACAACGAAACATCAAAAGTAAACTTCTGGTCATTTTTTATTTGAAGGGTCATAAGTTTAGAAAAACCAACGTGAAAAATTCATAATAAACTCCAAAATCCTAAAGATTATTCAAAGCAAAAATATTTATGGAGCTTTCTGCTTTTACAATAGTATATGTATACCCCTTCATCCTTAACCAGATGTCTCAGCTTCAAGCCATAAGTTTAAGGTTGCTTTACCCCCAATATGCAATTTTTCGGCACAAATCCAAATTTAGTTAGGCTTCAATTCAGATACAGAACAATAACAACAACAACAACAACAACAACAATCCCATTGTATTCCCATAAGTGGGGTCTGAGAATGGTAGTGTGTACGCAAGCCTTACCCCTGCCTAGTGAAGATAGAGAGATTATTTTCAATAAACTCTCGGCAATGCGGATACAGAACACCTAGATATAAATTTTTTTTATTAGGAAGCACTTTATCCCAATATACAATTTTTCGGCATGAATCCAAATTTAATTAAGCCCCAATGAGAATAAAGAACACCGGGCGAGAAATCCAAAAAAAAAAAAAAAAAAAAAAACCTATCGTGTACCAACGTTAAAAAGGCTACTATTTAGTATTTAGCCAGTCTATCTGCGTTATAACCCTATGAATATTCTAGCGAGCCTTTTTCTTTCCCCTCCTTTCGGCATTCACTGCTATAAGTTATGTTTCATGTGAAAACTTCCATGTTTCTTTTAGTTCATGGTCATTTCAGAAAAGACGTCTCAATTGCACTAAGATCACTCTCCTCAGTTTTGTAGATTAGGGATAGCTACATTTAACAAAACAAAATCATTAAAAGTCCGCGATCAGTAACATTTATTTACACACAAAAGATTCAGTATCATTAGTTATTTTTTGAATTTTCGGCTTAAACAGAGTAAATATCTCATTTTAACAGTTGAGGTGTTCCAATGATTATATAGACTACACTCAACAGTAGCTATTTTATCACACCATCCACGTACTCGTGATTAGAATAAAATTTAAGGCAAAGTATAGACATCTCCCTGAAGTAGGCCACTATTTTCATTTAGCTACTTCAACTGAGTCATGTACCTTTAGATACCCCAACCTCACTCAATATGTGTCTAATAAACAACTTGGAGCAGTATAGTATAGGCCAACTTTAGAGAACCCAAAATTAACCAAAATAGTGCACTACCATAGATCAAAGCGAAACAACCAACCATCTACAGAGGATTTCTCAACACCAAGTTACTCTAATAAAAGCTTCATCGTCAAACATAACCAGAATCATATCAGAACACATTTTTCCTTGTCTTAGTAATAAAACACAGATAACCCTACGTTCTTAAAGACATAACTAGGAGCGTAGATGACAAATCACAACACTTTTTTTTTTTCATGTCTTAGTAATAACACAACTAAATGACACTACATTCTCAATAATAATTAAGATGGTAGATAAGAGTTTAAAGAGAGGACTAGGTCACTGCATAGCTTTCACATCAACATTGGAATCCGGAGGCCGCTCACCACCTGCCAAAAATAAAATGATAATTACAACAAAGAAAAGCAGAGCAGGGCAGACCCAAAATAAATTTAAAGCATCAATTTTCTCATCTTTCTGTATATAAAACAATTTGGAAGTTCCAAACTGCACAAAGCAAACACCTTGAAAGCTTGACCAGAAAATGCAAACAATTTGGAAGTTCCAAACTGCACAAAGCAAACACCTTGAAAGCTTGACCAGAAAATGCAGACCTTGTGATCGAGTAGACAAGTTGCAACGACAAGGGAGTTGAATGTTTTAGGTATAACATTATTTTGATGTGAAACAAAACTTCTGTCCTACTAAAGAATTTTCCAAAGGAACCTAACTATACTACGCGAAAACAGACTTTACCCACGAAGTCGCCACGAAATCAAGGGTTTTTCGTGACATGTAGTTGCATGAAAAGTAAAGAGTTTAGACCTGAAAAGTAGTCACATGTCATCGAGACTATAGGCTAAATTTTTGTCCCCTGAAAACGAAATATTTTGAAATATTCGGCATGGAAAGTTTTCGTGGTGACCTGCCGAAAGTCACCAAGATAGGCATTTGGGGCGACCTAGTCCCTTCGTTTGGTCCTTGTTTCCAGTTAAGCTGGAATCTTTTCGCTAATGCAAGAAGCTCTTGCAATGAATCATGTACTCTTTGAGTAATTTATAACATCAGATTCCCTAGGTTAGAAAACAGTTTTCGTGAGAATCTGAATGAGTAATCATTTCCTGGTAGAAAAGAAAAAATGAGATGGGAAAAGAAAAGCTACACATTCTCTTAGTTCTACTCTTGAATGAATTGTTTTTTTCTTCAGTACCAAAAGATCCTTGCCATCATCAAGAAGGAAAAAAAAGTGGAGATCTTTCATTTGGTTCTAGGAGGGTATAATCATGATGAAAATGAAAAAAAAAATTGCCCGTCAAGGACAAGCTCAAACTCATAATAAAATGAGAAATTTTTGACAAAAGACAGATAGAAATACACATTTATAGCAAAGAGAGGGAAATGTTATGAGGAAAGACAACAACAACAACCCAGTGTAATCTCACTAGTGGGGTCTGGGGAGGGTAGTGTGTACGCAGACCTTACCTCAACCCTGGGTTAGAGAGGCTGTTTCCAATAGACCCTCAACATCCTTCCCTCCAAGAACTCCCCACCTTGCTCTTGGGGTGACTCGAACTCACAACCTTTTGGTTGGCAGTGGAGGATGCTTACCATCAGAGCAATCCACTTTGTTATGAGCAAAGAGCTTTTTAAAAAAAAAAAAGAAAAAGAAAAGAAAAGGCAGCCCGATGCACAAAGTATCCCGCATTCACGTAGGATCCGGTGAAGAGCCGTATCCCAAGGGGTGTGATGTAGACAGTCTACCCTGATGCAAGCATTAGTGGCTTCTTCCACGCTCGAACCCGTGACGTACAGGTCACACAGAGGCAACTTCACCGTTGCTCCAAGGCTCCCCTTTAATTTATGAGGAGACAGTGTTCCTAAAAATTGTTATTCATGGGAGACTTGTAATGTTTCTAGCTGAACAACATCAAAACTGCAGCTAAAATTCATTTCTTGACACAACAAAGAATGGCAAAACAAAGAATAACACATATCACAACAGCATTGATCAATGCAATCATGTGAATTCTCTTATAAACAAGAATATTCCCAAGGGCACTTATAGTTATGGTAAAGTGAAAAAATGTAGATACAATTTCTAAGTACTAAATTCCCCAGATCAATTTGACCATAATACAAAGAAAGAGGCTAAGTCTAAGTCTATAAGATCCTCGAAAGCTTTGTGGTTCTCTTTTTGTGTACATACAATTAAAATGTATTATGAAGTTTCTCTATAATGATAATTATACTATGAAGTGTTGTGTACTCTATATCATGACTTTTATCAATGAAAAGTTCATAAAAGACTTATTGAGAAATGTCTGCAAATTGGTGATGGTCGCTGGTATATTGTTGGGCAAACTAATAGGAACATACAGTTGATATAAATTAATTAAAATGAAATTGGTATTTGGGGCAACCCGCAGGCGCCACCAAATGTATGCTACAATAAACCAATAAATACCCATGACCACATAGGATCGCCGCTACAGAGGTTTATTTGTGGCGACTAGGGCTGCCACTGAAAAGGAATGTTTTTTTGTGGCAACTGATGTCGCAGCTAATATACACTATTACACAAGTCGCCACTAAAAGCTACTCAACTATAGCGACTGCAAAGTCGCCACTAAAGGTCATTCGAGGCAAGTTTTGAGCTTCAGTAATGACTTAGTTGGCACAAAAGCCCTCATTTCTTGTAGTGCAATTAGACGAGGTAAGGTCAGAGACAGCTAAAAGAGCCATCAACAGTCCAAGACATCACACTCAGCTGCACCCACGACTTTTATGCACATGGACATGAATTTTCAAGAATCTCAAGTCTCCATAGCAAAAGAAGGCTATGCATTAGATTTCGAAATTGTGAAAGAGACCAAAGACTTCAAAATGCCTTTGTGAGTTCCGATACAGACCAAACAAATATATCCACCAAGCCAGATCAAACCACGAGTATCGAAATAGTCCAAAATGCCAGTTGCTTGGGAAGCCATTTTGATAGAAAGATATTCCACAAAGATGATTTCACTTAAGTTGGTCTTTGATGAGCTAAAACATCACGGAGATGTTAATTATTTGATGTTAAACTTATCGTCAATTGGACTACTGATACTTTTTTTGGTGACCCAGAAACTCGCGTGGCCGCCAACCCTTACCCGCAGCCTATAAAGGAAGCGAAGCTCTTAAAAGTGAATAAGATAACATCCTTGCTGCTAAATAACTAAAGATCAGAATGCATCTATTTTCATTCTCTCTCTCATTTAACAATATGGAAAGAATGCATGATGTTGGTTGGGTCTGACAACGAAGATTTGAGCAGTTATCCTTTTGGTGCACTGGATGTTGCCGGCAAGCACACACAATAATAGCAACATAATTTTTACAATATTGGCAATAAATTTTGGCATATTCGAATATAACAGATCCAAATGGAGTGAAATGGATAGCAATACGACGGACCTCAGGATTGAGGCATAGTTGTTGTAATTTGGTGTGTAGCAAAATGCACATGCATAAATTAATGGGTAGTAACATACACCACACCACCACCACCACCCCCCCCCCAAAAAAAAAAAAACACATGCCGGTCAATGCAAGAAAAAACCCCCACAAGGGACAAGGTAATCCTAAGAGCGCACAAATATTGGAAGTTTATTTATATTTAGCATAATCACGTTGCATATATAAGATTGTAAGTAACAAGGGAGAAGATGCATATTAAAAGGTTTACCTTCACCACTGGATTGTTTCTTAAGCCTGCAAAATATAATTTCTTTGTCTCCATCAATTCCCCACCATGCCAATGTTTGAAAGGTCTTTACAGCATCAGAAGCAGCAGCATCAGCATCCCTGGCTTGAAAGGTGATACGACACCAAAACCCAGCAGCAAGTGATGTGTTCACAGTCAAATTTTTGACAAATTCGTACCGTTTATTCTAACAAATAGAAGAAAGCCAAATTAAAAGGGGCAGACAAAATAACATTTTTCTCCAAGGATAATGCGATTATATAAGAAGGTTTTACTTACATTCTGTGAATTGAAATCATCAATGGCCATGTGAGACAGCTCGGTATATCTTGGGATGTTCTCGAAACCCCATTGTGGATTAATTGGAGCTACCACACTAACCTCCAATGGCAAACCCAAATTGATATCAAACCCCTATTTTGCATAATACACGAACAAAAAGGACAAATCAAAAAAAAAAACAAAAAAACTAGACAAGTAGAAAAAGCACACATCCAATGGTGTGGTCTAGTAGTCAATGAAGTGGAATGAGAACCATGAGGTCTCAGTTTCAATAAGTCTAGCGGATTAGACTAAACCGACACCTAATAGGGTAATAAATTTAGTCACATCACCCTTCATCAACAGATTCCTTGCATGAACTTACTGTTGAGTAGGAGTTCAAGTCTAAAATAAAGTAAAACTACAGAGACCTACACGTCGTCTAAAGTAAACTAAACCTAAAAAGACCTCATATATCTACAAGAATACTGTATATTTTACATTGGCATTAATTGTTAGCTCTACTGTTTGAGACAGTCAAGGAATCAAAAATTGCTTGAATCGACTTGTTTTTGGTACAAATATCAGACATTTACCGATATGCTTGCAGAAAAACACAAGGTGATTTCTTACCATTAGGGCCGAGTCAAAAAATAAATAAAAAACATGCATCAGACGAATAAGTACGAAGGGTTATCTACGGGCTCAACCTAACTAGTAGCTTTCGTCCAAATGTTGTATTTGTATTTAGAAATTCATGAAATAAGTAAAAAAAATTAAATTCAATAATTATCCTAGAATTTAGAGGTCTTAAGTATGAAAGGAGGGCAGGGTACGCACCTCGCTCTCATCCACCTGCCGATTATATTCCTCCCGAAGTTTCCGGGACATACTGCGACCGTCGACATACATACCATAATCGTGATCAGAATCAGAATCAGAATCAGCGACATTTGACCCAACTACTCCATTACTACTCTCCTCTTCCAACTTTTTTTTCCCTCGGCCATCATTCTCTGGAGGTGCCATCTGCAATCGGAATCGGAAGCTGCTGAAAATGTGAGAGATATTCTTCTTAACCCTAACCCTAGAAACCTCTTTCCCAAATTTTATAACGTTGCCATATATTTCGCTGGCAAATTTATGTTGAGTTAAAAGAAAAATAGAAACATGTCATAATATTTGTTGTATGGCTATAACATATTTAAAATTGGGATTTTTTAGTTTCTATACAGCATTTCAAACTTTATTACGAAAAATATCCATGTTTATGAATTTACCCGACCTAAACACAGTTTATCTACAAAATCTATACATTTGTTTAAACTAGAATCCTTTCTGCGATAGTCTTCCTTATTTAGGTGCGAGATTTTTGAGATCGCTTAGAAATTTTACTGACGTAATTCTCGCACCAATTATGAATGCAACATATTCATAGAATCCTTCTATTACGCAAATTTGCTACAATCGAATTGAATTTCACGACATAATGTCAAAATTAGCGATTATGCTTCAACTCAATGGGCGGTGGGATAGCGTTGGGAGATACAAAGATTTTGATGTTGACGGAATTGTTGTTAATGACGATTCAAATTATAGTCAATTGAATTTCGCAATTGCAGAGCATCTAATGATCGATACCTCCACAAAAATCATCGAAATCAAATACACTGTCAATGAACGTTGTCCTCCAATGGAAATTCAGAGCGATATGGGAGTGCGAGTGTATATGGAGACGAAAAAGGAAAATAAAAACTTAGGAGTGTATCCGTTGTGTATAACCGTGCGTGATTTTGATTTGGAATGCAGTATGTCGAATGCGCGCACAATTACAGGTTTGTTCTATTTTTCTAATGCTGATGTTTTTTCAATTTCAAGTATTTTACAATTTTTCTACAATTTTACTACATAACAAATATAGTTCAACTGTTATGTCTCTACAAGTATTATTTCAAATACTGAACACATGAATATACATAGATCTGAATTGCTATACTTTTAATTGAGTGCGTGTTCTTCTGATTATCGTAATACTAACATGGTACAATTGTCAAGCAATCGTAACACAATTGGAGAAGTATCATGAACAATGAAGTTGATTGATATGCAAACATCTCCGGCAATTGTGGAATATGAAAGTATCATCATAACAGATCATACGCCAAATGTAATTGAAGTTAGCTCAAGTTTACCAAGACAAGCAAGCAATTGTTAGTGCAATGAAGCATTATTATGTCATGCATAAGTTTCAATTTAGGGTGAAAAGGTCTAGTGAAAGAAGGTATGAACATTTTATTTGTCAAATTCATATTGTGGATAAGTTGTAGTTTTTTTGTATATAAATTGTTTAAGATAAGTTTTTGTGCATAAATAGCCTCGTATTTTGTAGCTACAATTTTCATAACATTTTTTGAATTGTTTTTATTCTGTAGCTACTACCTCGTATGTGTTGGTGACAATTGTACGTGGCACTTCAAGTCCACCAGCATAAATGAATTAGCATTATTCAAGGTTCAAAAATTCAATAGCTTGCACACATACTCTTTGATGGACAACACATACATACAACGCAAACCAACTGCCATGGTAGTTGGCAGCATGGTGATGCCAAAATATGCAAATCCTAAGACAATATACACACCAAAAGACACACAAACTGACATGTTGTCGGGTCATGGTGTGAACTTAACATACATACATACAAGCTTGGAGAGCAAATGAAAAGGCTTTGGATTTTTTGAGAGATCATCTTGCTGATTCCTACAGCCGATTGCAGAGTTTTTTGTATATTCTGGAGAAGACTTATCCAGGTCGGTAGTGAAATTGTAGAAGACTGAAGATGACTGTTTCTTGTATGCATGTGTTGCACTTAGTACGTCCATCAAAGGATGGGAGTATTGTAGGCCAGTTGTAGTAGCTGATGGCACATTCTTGAATTCGGCATATAGGGGAATCATGCTAACAGCTAGCACAATGGATGCAACAGGTAATCTAATTATAAAAATATTATTAGAAAGTTGTTTTTGAGACTAGATTTTTTATATTCTTAAGTTTTATTACAGAAATTGAATTTCTTTTTGCCACATGTGTGGTAAGTAGCATATTATCACTAGCATACGCCGTTGTTGATTCAGAAGATGGCGCATCATTGAGGTGGTTTTTTGAGTAATTCAAACATTCATATGGTGAAAAACCAAATATGTGTGTTGTTTCGGACTAGAATGAGAGTATCTTGAATGCAACATCTATTTTTTATACCGACATACCACATTATGCTTGCATGTGGCATATTTGGACAAATGTAAGGTTAAAGTTCAAGAAGGGTCATTTAAAGTTAAGCGAATTGTACTTTGCCACGGCACGATCATACACGCTTGATGAATTTTATCAAAGAATGTCAAAGATTGAAGAGATCGGCACACATGTTAAAGCATACCTATACGATATTGGCTATCACGGATGGTCTCGGATACATGCTATAGTGAACATATGGTGGACAATGACATCAAACATTGCCGAGTCATTGAATGCGGTAACCAAAGATGCAAGAGAGCTGCCCGTAGTAGAACTATTAGAGTACATGAGGACTATTCTTGAACGTTGGACTAATGAAAAGTTATTGAATGCAAAGAGTACATTCACATACCTTAGGAAAAAATACAACAAAGAGTTGGAGAACAACATGACATTATCACAGAAGATAAGAGTAAGTTATAGCCAATAACATCAAATCATTGATTCCATCAAACTAAATATATACTGTTAATTGTAGAAAAGTTGTTGTATAATTGTAGTTATTTTGTTTTATATTTGTTGCTGACAACTTGTTGTGTGTTTGTAATGAAATTATAGGTGAGGGTTTCAACAGATTACATACATACTGTGATAGATGATGTGAAGCGCTTCATTATTTGCCTTGCATAAACACTGCTCCAATGCCTTCACCTGAAGCATCAGTTTCTATTACAAACTCCTTAGAGAAGTCGGGCAATGTTAGAACATGAGCATAGGTAATAGCCTTCTTCAAATCTTCAAAGGCTTCAGTAGCCAATGAATTCCAAACAAAGCTCCCCTTTTTGAGTAAGTCATGCAGTGGTCTAGAAATCAAGCCATAGTTCTTGATAAACCTTCTGGAGTACACAGTAAGACCAAGGAAACCCATAAATCCCTTCAATGTGTTTGGTTGAGACCAACTCCATACAGCTGACACCTTCTGTTGGTCCATGGCCACTCCCTCATTACTGATGACATGGCCCAAATAGTCTATCTGTGTAACTCAAAAAGCACACTTGTTTTTTTTGACAAACAACACATGAGACCTTAATATCTGGAAAGCCTCCTCTAAATGAATCATATGATCTGACCAGTTGGAACTATAAATGAGTATATCATCAAAGAAAAACAAAATGGATTTCCTAAGATAACGATGAAAGACCTGGTTCATGAGACTCTGAAAAGTGGAAGGAGCATTAGTCAAACCAAAGGGCATTACCATATATTCATAATGACCATGGTGAGTCCTAAATGTTATTTTAGGAATGTCATGTTCAAACATCCTAATTTGATGATACCCCGACCTTAGATCTAACTTTGAAAAATACTTGGCTCCATGTAATTCATCTAACAGCTCCTTAATAACAGGAATTGGAAACTTATCCTTTACTGTACTGTTGTTCAACTCCCTATAATCCACACACATTCTCCATGTTCCATCCTTCTTCTTTACCATTACAATTGGAGAAGAGTAGGGACTGGTATTGTGATTTATCACCCCAGAACTCAACATCTCATCTATCATTTTTTTAATCTCATCTTTCTGAATAGCTGGATATCTATAGGGACTCTTGTTTATTGGAGCAGTACTTTCTTTTAGAACAATCATGTGATCATGTTCCCTTGAAGGTGGTAGTCCCTTAGGTTCCTC
Source organism: Nicotiana tabacum (assembly GCF_000715075.1). Lineage (NCBI taxonomy): Eukaryota > Viridiplantae > Streptophyta > Magnoliopsida > Solanales > Solanaceae > Nicotiana > Nicotiana tabacum. The sequence goes on along the minus strand of NC_134094.1, from coordinate 11,065,217 downwards.
AAATATGTCCTTGTACTTTCGCGGATTCAAGTCTAGTTCTGCTGTCTTTTCTTGGTCTTGGTCTTGGCCTACTAGTGAAAACAACCGAGCAGCTTCACTTGAATTCCCTTCTGCTAGTACCCCCACTGATATCATGCATAACTCTGCTGGCTTAGCAAGAATCTTATCCATTCTTCCTTCTTGAATTAACTTAGCAGCAGGAGGTTGAATCCCCCATAGAGAGATCTTCTTGCCCATGATAGTGAACTCCATTTTGAGTTTCCTGAAATTCCATAGGATATCACCTAAAGTGATCAACCGTTGGATGCCCAGAACCATATTACATCCCCCAATAGGCAATACAAGCATATCAAAGTCAAATGAGACTCCTTGCATCTTTCACACCAGGTTTTTGCAAACATAATGACTTTACACCTTATTACCATCAGCTATTGATACTGCAAAAGGAGCTTTGGCAGTCAGAACACACCCTAACTTCTTGGTAGTGTTGAGATCCAAGAAATACTGGGTACTGCCAGTATCAATAAACACATGATCTGCCTTCCATTTGACTGACATTATCACCCGCATGGTCCTAAAATCATGTGCACCATTCATGGCATGCACATATACATGAGGTAGTATAGACCCATCTGCATCAGTTTCTAGGCCTTGGGCTAACATGGTTAACAACTCTGCTGGATCCAACATGACATCTTCCTCTACTTCCACCATTCCCTATATTTCTTCAACTTCCATAGAGAAAAATGCTTTTTCTTCTTGCACACATGTCCCATAGTGTATTTCTCATCACAATGGAAACATAACTTCTTGCTTCTTTTTTCCTCCATCTCAGCACTAGTCAAGAGTTTAGGATTTTTGTAGGTTGGTTTAGAACTGCTAGGGTAAGAAGGTTGTTGTTTTGGAAAAGTTTGAGAAGGTTTAAATGGCAGGTAATTCCCTCCTTGAGGAGAGAAAGATGCATGCTGAAATCTTGGGATATTTCTGGGGGTAGGAAGGATGACATTAGAAGAAAAAACTTGTTTCTTCACTTCTAATGTTTGCTCTTGAATTCTGGCTAAACTAATGGCTTTGGCTAGAGACCTAGGACCTAGCATCTTACCAGGCAGACCAATTGTTTGTTTCAAACCCCTTAGGAAACAACTAACAATATACTCCACTTGCAACTCGACTCTATTAAGTAATTCATCAAAATTATCTACATAATCTCGAACAAACATTACCTGCATGAGATCCTTGAAATCACCCATGGGATCATTAAAAAGTTCAGCACCAAATCTGGCATAGAGACATACATACTCTCCCCATCGAGGCCATTCCCTAGTCACCCTAGACTTCATGAAACTTTGATGCCATTGCAATGCTCGACCCTCCAGTTTGCACGAAACTAATTTGACCTTAGATTCCTTAGGAGTTTCATCCACATCATAGAATTGCTCGCATTTGTACAACCAATCTTTTAACCCAGTCCCATCAAACCTAGAGATAGCCACATCGACTTGATAATTTATGACAGAATTTGGATTCTCAACAGGTGTGGGAGCTCGAGCTTCTATCCTTTCTTCATTCTTATCCAAAACTGGGCCATTTTGGACAGGATTTCCCCCATTATTCATCATCATTCTTTTGATCTCCTCCAAGGCTTGAGCCATTCTCGACTCTACAGAATTGGTCAATTCTGTTACAGAATTGACCACAGTGTCCATCGATCCTTTGGGAGCATCAACATCCTTGCGTAATTCCGCCATGCGAGTACTGTGATCGCCCATTTCCCACCCAAGTAATCACTCGCTCTGATACCAATGATACGTTCCAGCATACTATCGAGCTAAGAAAAGATAAAGAAGAGAAACCTAAAGAGTAAAAATGGAAGAATTACTCTTGAACAGAATCTCTAGACTCAATTGTGAGTTGAGTGTTAATGAAAGAGAAGAGAGAAGACCAGTTTATTGATATTAAACTTCACAAAAACTGAACAATACATCAGTATGAATCAAAACTATATACTAATACATTTGGCGGGAAAGTTAGTTATCACTAACTTTTGGAAGCCACATGCCTAACAACCTTCCAACTACCTCTAACAAACTCTAACTACCCAGCTTATTATTCCTTGCGTGAGCTACTGATTTAATAACTAACTACTGATTTAGTAATTGAACTAATAGGATCGTAACACTTCACTGTCTCTTCCCATCGTCGTGCGCCCCTGGACCCCTTTGAACTTCTTTGCGAGTCTGCAAAAGGAATAAATGAAGTGATAAGATTTGTGAAGCATGATAGCTATAGTTACTATATGCAATACTGTAGAGTCAATTTCAAGAAAGAAAGAAACATTCGTAGGACAACTCATAGAGCATAAAGTTGGAAAGCGAGCTCAACGGACGACGAGATTAATTTTAGAAAACTATTGTGGTCCATCTGGAAGTTGTTCTGCTTCAAACATTTTATATGTTGTATATTTAGATGTCTAATTTCCAATAACTCAAACCGTTTGCAATTTGGAGGCTCCTAGCTCAAGATACGAATCTGAAAGCTTACTGCAGCTAGGTCGCATTTTGAGAATTTTTTGTTTCTAACCCAAAAAAGGGATATGCCATGATATTCATATGAGATGCAGCTCTATGAGTTTACTTTCTAACGGCTCCAACGGATCGTAATTTGGAGATTCCTATCCCAAGATATGATTTTCTTTACCTAGAGTGCACAAATCTGGAAATCAAGTGTAGCAAATGTCAGTTGCAACTTCAAAATATTATGGCGGACGTTCTGAAAGGACTTTTGCCATGGCATTTATAGATATTGTGAGTTTCAGAGTTTTATTTCCAATAGTACAAATAGCCCGCAATTCCGACACCCGAAGCTCGAAATATGAATTTCTCAATGAGAGTGCATAAAGCTGAAACGCAGCAAGGTAGACATGAGGAGCAACTTCAAAATAATGTTGCGACCAATATAAAAGGAGTTATACCACTCTATTTTCAGGTGTTGCAGGTCTCAAACTTGTCTTTCTAAGAGCATAGATGGCTCGAAATTTGGATATTCCTAGTTTGAGATATGCACTTTCCAATAACAACATACAATACTATAAATTCGAAATGATAGACTTGCGCATCGCCTTCGAAGGTTCATTCTGACTTGTCCTGATGGAATTTGGCCCTAAATTAGGGGTATGTTGCTGTGGTGCAAGTTTTGAATTTTGATTATGTAGAACCAAGCGGATTGCAGTTTGGACACTCCTAGGTCGGGATATGATTTTTCTAATGAGAGAATGAAATGCCATAAGGTCAAAGCAGCAGAGATGCGCCAAGTGCTTTCTAGCCGAAGTTGGAAAGGCGTACTCCAGTTGTCTTCCTCGCGAAATTGCAAGGACGTGATGTGGTATATATTGCGCTCTCCAATGATGAAATATAGTCTCACTGAGCCACCAAGAGTAGGGATTTCATCGCCGGGGTTGAAAAGACACTTCATGTGTCTTTTTCGCCAGGCCGCAACAAAGAGATAAGTGTTTCGCTGCAAATCATATAGGCATCCCGTGCATCTCGTTAGGGATATCAAAAACCGTTGGTACTCTCGCAAAAGCCTGCAAAAGAAAAATATTTTGAAAATCCTCGACGCCAACAACACGAAGTTTCTGTAGATACGGTGCCAATAGCACGATGATTCAGCAACATGGCACTTCAGTTTGACATAAAAAGACATTGGAAGCAGCACAACAGTCTAGTTCAATATGGATGTATCGGTGCCCATAGCACACAACTTTAACTTGCGGTAAAATTTTGGTCTTGAACAACGATCTCCATTGCTCAAAGTTTGCACATTTGGCTTCTCATGCTGGCGGATTCTTTCAATATGGATTAATTCTAAATAAAGAAGCAATACAAGAAGAACAACTCCATCCCCAAATTATTGCATGGCGCGCGCTTGGTTGCTTCTAGTTCTCTTTTCTACTTGTTTAGATTGAATGATCTTCTACATAAGGAAAAAAAACCGCAACAAAGAGACGAATGGTTCGCTCGCAATGCATCTTCCTACGGACATCAAGATCTCTGAAAGTCTCTCAAAATCCTGCAAAAGAAAATATTTTGGGAGTCTTCGGTGCCAATAGCACGACGTTTCAGCAACACGATACTTCAATTTCACAATATCGATGCAGACGACATGAAGCTTTTGATTTCACATTATTGATTGGTGTCAACGATGCAAAGCTCAGTTCAAAAACCAATGCTTCATGGGCTATAGCTGATTTCATTTAGTGGTTCTGCTGCTTCATGAATATTTCTCCACAACCCCACGTTCTAAGAAAAGAAAAGAAGAAAAAAGGTTAGCATGAGTAACAAAAAGTTCGATTAAAACTAATCAGCATGGAAAGGGAGGTTAAAATTTGGGAGCCTCATTAATCTCTAGCCTCGACCATGAGTTAGGTCGTTGAGTATCTGAAACTAGAAGTTCCACCAGCCACACACAAGCAATAAAGACAACGGCACGGAGCTTTCACTCAGCAACAAGTACCGGTGTCAGTGACACAACGCTTCAATACGGATGGTGAGCATTGTGACATGCACTTCTCCGTCAAATCTCGATGGATCGTACGCTTCATGCACCTTTTCGCCTACAAAAAAAAAGGAGTGTAGATCATCCACTTCTTCTCATGATGTGGATTGGAGAACTTACGATGTATATCTTCTCCAAACCTGCAAAACAAAAAAAAAGGAAAAAGAAGTATGCTGCCCGAACAATCATCTCGATTTCAGCGCTTGATTCAAAGGTTTGTTGCGACTGGATCAAAAAGGCTGGAGCTTCGAGTTTTATAGATGTGGTATATCTCCGAGTCTTCTTCCCAACGGTGTAAACAGCTCGTAATTTGGATACTCCTATCTCGAGATATGCAATTTTTAGCAAGAGCGTGCAAAGCTAAAGGAGCCAACATGTCGGAACTCGTGTTCTAGATTCAGCAAATTATCTGGGAAAACCTAGGAACATCCTAACTATAATTTCTACATATGTTGTACTCCACGAGTCTAATTTTCAACGCCACAAACGGCTTGTGATTTGGATGCTCCTATCTCGAGATACCACTTTTTTCGCCTAGAGTGCGCAGAGCTGTGAGATCAGCGGGTTAGATGCGTAGATCAACTTCAAAAATAAATTTCAGACAATCCAGAAGGAATTTGGCTGTTAATTTTTTATATGTTGGATTTCTTTGTGTCTAGCATCAGTAAAATCAAGCAGCTTGCTATTTGGACGTTCCAACAACGAGATATGACTCTTTTTGTGAAGGCGCGTCTGCAAAATCAAACATGGCAGAATCTGAAGCGAAGATTTAAAATCTTACCTGAGATGATACAGAAGGTATTTTGCTCCTATTATTAGATATGTTGTAGCCCTTTATGTATACTTTCCGAAGAATTGAGAGGCTCTTGATTTCGACACTCGCACACCATAGTATGACTTTTTTGGAGAGAGTGTGCGATGGTGTCAACATTACAGGGCAGGCGAGTAGATCATTTTCGAAATTTAACTCCAGCTGATCCAGAGAAGGAGTTTGGATCTGATTTTCTTTTCGATACTTTGGCCCACTCTACGTCTAGTTTCTATAGAATTAGGCCGCCCATGATTTGGACTCTCCTATGGTGAGATGTGAATATTTCACCGCAAGTGCGCAAAGGTGAGAGACAACTTCTCTCCAAGAATTTTGCACTGTGAAAACATACACCAAAGGATGGCTGCTTAAATAGGTGGCGTTAAGTATTCTAATTCTTATGTGAATTATTGGCCGAGTTGTTTCCATCCTAAGATACAATTCAAGTTATGGCAAAGTTAATGATGAATCTTGCACAATACATGCCAAGTTTGGAAAAGGGATCTAACAAAGTCTGAGTTATAAATGAACAAAACAAGGAGTTAGAATCCTAGTAGAAGAAAAAACGTTACCTTGCCCTACAAGGTCGAGAAATAGTTTTTCCTTGTTTTCTCTTGGTGAAAATGGAAAGAGGTCTAACGTGAGACAAACATGGAAAATAGTCTCACAATTTGCAAGAATTTTCCATTACTATAGTTTGCAATTGCTACTTCCAAACCAAATTACATTGCACACACGTGTTCTACACGCGAAGTATTGGAAGGTTAATTTTTGCTTGGAGCTTGTATTTAGCACTTCACATAAATGTGCAACTGAATAAAAGTTCAGATTTGACCGGTAGAAGTCACCACAAGTGCTGAAACAAAAATATTAATGTTCATTGGTACTTTAAGTCTCGTCGTTCGTTTCTACAAGCCTACACTCTGACAAAGTCTTAAAGTAGGAGGCATCTGTAGACATATAAATTTATTGGGTCTAATACATATAAAATTTGGATTAAATTTAATTGTGTTAAATAATTAATTTGGGCTTTACACGTCAAATTAGTCCATTTTATTATTTTCGAGTCCAAGGTTCATTTCATCTGAAGGCCCAAACTCATGCCATTTGTCATGTGACATGACATATCTAGTCAAACTGCAAGCCAAAAGACGACGCCCCATGTTAAATGATGTGACAATCCAAATCAAAAAGCAAGAACCAACCACAGATCGCCATGTGGCTAAAATGACATAGGCCAATCAGAATCAAGCAAGAGAGTTCATATGTAGTTGGACTGTCCATCCTCTAAAACTATAAATAGAGGGGTTACATAACTCTTAGAGGACATTCAGAATTGGAGAAAAACATTCCGCAATTGGTGAAGGCATCCACAAAGAGAGAGATCAATCATCAAGTGCATAGTTCTTCAACAAATGAGTGATCAACGGAGTTCTTCCCGGAGTTCAACCCGTAACAACAAAGTGTTGCTCGACGTTCTTGATAATTAAATACATCACAAGGAGGTCTGCATCGTCCTACATTCGAGAAAGACGCTTCTCAAGCCCTCGAATCATGGAGAATTTTAGAGAGGAGAATCAAGGGATACATAGAATTGTACTCACAAATATTTATCAATAAAATCTCTTTTTCTTCATATTATTTTTGTTGCAGTTTATTTTCTGGACTACGAAAATTTGTTGCTAACAATATTGACATGTTTTGAATAAATATTGTAAGTTGGGTTATACCAAAAATTGCCTCACTAGTCGCAATTTACGAGTTGAAAGAATCATGAAGTACAGAATAACTATGTTCATAAGTTTTAATGTACTATTTTAATTATTTTCATTTTCCAAAAATTCTTCTAAGCAAATGTTATTTCCATCATTCTATTTTATTTCGTCGGCAAATTTCTTGAAATAGTTAGCAAAAAAATTTGAAATGTTTTTCTTTCGAAATGTAGTTAGCAAATTTAGATCTTTGATTTGCATAAGAGTAAAAGAAGTAAAGTATTTTTGGCAGGCACAATTTAAATTTATGCTCCAAAAAAATTTAAATAATGAGCGTTGCATTAATTAATTCATTAAAATAGTGAATACATTTTTAAAAAAAAGGTATTTCACGTCTCTTTAAAAAAAAAAAGGAAATAATCCTATTTAGATACTAGTTGGCGTTACAAATTAGTTATGATACAAAATAGGGGTATCAGTATACCTGCATGTTAATGATACAAAATTCTGCATTGCTTAATAAGTAAACACCTCTCAGATCAAGAAGTTAAACAATATTGTTAGGGGTCGTTTGGTTTGGAAATTAAACAAGTTATCTCATGATTAACTATTTCGAAATTAGTTATCTCACCCTCTCATGAGAATAAAAAAATATTATAATCCCTGAATAACTAATTTCTGAAATTAGTTATATCATAATTTTATCTCTAACCAAAAGTGAGATAAATTCATCTCAAATTTAATAGTGAGATTAATTACCAAGCGAGCCTCAGGAGTGGAAGTCACAGTGCTAGAGAATTATTGACAAATTCGAAGAAAGAGTAAAATATATTCCTGTCCACACTGAAATTTCTGTGCGGCAAATTTCGACAAACATATAAAAAGGATATGACAAAACTCGAGAACTAAAGAATACAGTGGTACGAGCCAATAGAATAGGTTCTGTTCTAGTAAAAGACCGTAATAGAATACGACAAAGCTTGTGGGATTGTTTTACCTTATTTAGACATGTCCATTTCCACTATTTAATAACTAACGATTTTCTCACACCAAAAGTTCTGAACAATTTTCTATTGACACATAAAAATTTGAACACTAACGTGAGGATATTGAAACATGATTGAGCCTTAATCTTCGTTAGTTACTTTGGTTATGTGCAGTTGCGAAGTCAGGAAATTCAATAAGGGAATTCAAATCTTTATCAGTGGGTTATGTAAGGGTGTTCAAAGTCTATTTTAATCAATAACAAATAATATTTTACCTTATATGAAGTATAATTTTTTGGCGAAGGGTGGTCAGTTGACCACCCTTGCTTGCACGTAGCTTCGCCCATGGTTATGTGGATCTATTGCTTGATTTTAATCGGTAATTGAAAAATAACCACAATTTTAAAATTAATCAAAATTTAGTTACTTTCTTATATAAAGATAAAATATGAACAAAAACACACTGAAAAAACTAAAAATATTCCAGCATAATATGCCTAAGTTCGAATTTTTTACATATGAGATTCCAACATAATGTGTTAAAATTTCATAATATGATGAAATTCCAACATAATATGCTGAAAGTTTATACGCGAGAGTTCTATAATCCAGTATATTATGCTGAAACTTTTCGTATTTCAATTAAAATAGTGATTATTTTTAATGACTTTGTACACGCCGGTTATTTTTCAATTACCAATCTAAAAATTGGCCCGCCCATGTTTTACTTTGTTTAGTTTTACTGCAGTAAGGGGGCATTTGATTTAAAAACAAGTTATGCATTACAATAACTATTTGAGAATCACCTTTACAACTTTTGGATGAATACATTAGTTATATTTTTGGTTTCGTTTCCTTCTTCCACCATGTCATATACAGGCTCCCAAGAAAGCTAATGTAAAAGAGAACAAAAATTCTTTGATGAATACACTATAATTACATGTCCAATTTAATTATCAACAAATAAATTAAAAGTAAGGGACCCCTTGAATTGCGAATATATCATCATAAAATAATATTCTTCTTTCCTTTTGAATGGGAGCCTCGTCGAACTTGTAAAATTGCTGACATGTGACCGGGAGGTCATAGGTTCAAGTCATGGAAACAACCTCTTGCATAAATACAAAATAAAACTTAGTACAATAGACCCTTGTGGTCCGACTCGTCTCCGAACCTCGCGCATAACGGAATAACCATACTGATTTTTTTCTTTAATGACAAGGAGATATTTAAACGGGACAGACAGGGCAGGGACGTACTTAAATGGGGCAAAGCAGGGCCAGGTAGGGTGGGTCAAAAACAAATTGTAAGAAACTCTTGTTTCTATAACCACGAAATTTGAATGCAGGGTCTATGGTATGCAAGAATGAGTTGCTTAATGGGCAAAGTATCAATAACTTCTTAGTTTGCTTTTATTTTTTCCTTTCTTTTTTTAATTATTTATTTGCATTTTAGTTTAATATAGGCTTAAATATTTTATTAATGCTTCAAATTAAAGTTTCAAGAACGGACAATTATCCTGTAATAGCTCTTTTGTAAAATATATTTTCTTCTCCATGCAAGTCTTTGAAATGATAATACTACAATATTTTGGACCAAAAAGAAGATAATATTGCAATATCTCCTTTTCCAATTTATATTCTGGCATTTTTCACTCTAAACTTCCCTGAAAATTTATTGAGTCAACCTAATATTTTTTCGGAGGAAGCAAAAATAGTTCTTTTGACCGATGTACTCTAATATTTTTAATTAGTTGTATAATTCCAAGTAAATAGAAATCTTATGAAGTACAAGCTTTATTTTCCCTTTAATAAAGCTTGTACTTCATAAGATTTATATTCCCTTTAATAAAATTGATAATTTGCTTGTTTGTTAAAATTCTCTTATGTTAAACAGTTATCACATTTTAAAGGTTATTAAATTTTTTTGGCATTGTTTTGTTTCACTTTTGCCCATTGTAACATTGATATTTATATTTAGACTAAATAATATTTCTTTTTTTTAATATACATAGACAACTCTTATTCACATGTTAATTTTAAATATTATATTAAAAAGGTCAAAAAATTAATAAAAATTGAATAGAATATTACAAAATAAAAAAATAAAAAATAAAGGAGAGTACTCTAAATGGGGCAGGACAAGGCTTGATACTTGATAAGGCGTGTCAGGGAAGGATAAAAGTTTGAAAAATTAGTAAATAGGACAGGGCAGGGCGGGTCAACAGCTTAGCAGGACAAAACTTATCTCGTCTCCTAAATCGTTTTAAATTGAGATTATATCTTGAATCTAAAATAGTTTAGCTTATATCGTTATAGTTGTTACCCTTTTATATATGCTTTCACAAGAAAAGAAAATTTAGAAAAATATATTTTCTCTAATTTTGCATAATTCTAGAAATTTTGTGCAATTTTCATGTTATATATAGGAATATTGGTTTTCATCTAGGATAAGTAGGTGATTTGAATTTCTTTTTTCCATTTTACTTCCCAATAAAGTTAGTTAATTTCCATTTTTTAAACTTCATATTTATCTTGGTTTTCCTAAATTAGTAAAATGAATGGAGGGAGTACGTTAAAAATAAAGGAAGAGAAGACAAAAAATAAAAAGATACTGACTTTTACAGAAACCTATGCTATGCTTCTCAGCATAAAAGCATGCAAACTTTTACAGGGACAATAAGTATTTCCTTTTCTAGCTATGCCAAAAAACTGAAAAGCACCAATTTCTGTCTTACTTAGAGCAAACTATAAGTTGAAAGACACTCCATAATTGTAAAAATAAATATATAATAATAATAATATCAGAGATTTTATTAAAAGTGTCATATCAGAGAAAGCTACTACTCCTACTTGTTTAAAATTCCAAGAGCTTTCCTTTGTTTCATTAATCTGGATCCATTTTCATTTTTTAAAACGATTGTTGTGACTGAGTTCTAGTACTCCATAAGTCCATATACACGTACTTGCTTTCAATTCCTTTGCATATTTGTTTCCAAATTAATATACTCTATTTTATCTCAAATGATGATACTGATTTTTTATAGATAAAAATTGGCCGTAATATAATTAGACAATTGATAAAAATATATTAAATGTAAAAGAAGAAAGACAAACCTAGCAATCCTTTTGCTGTGTCAAAAAAACAAGTAGCAGACTATTCTAAGGTTGTGCTTTCTTGGAGTACAAGTAAGCTCTGATTCTTATAAAAATACGTACATTTCTTACTATTAAGCTCTAATTCTTATAAAAATACGTATATTTCTTACTATTTCATAAAAGATAATTGTTTGACCAATCTTCAGTTGGAAGTTGGATCTTTCAAAGACTATGTATTCATGGCTACAGGGTTTGCGTATACGCAGTGGTGGAGCCAGGATCTCCGCGAAGGGGTTCAAGAAAAACAACTCATAACTAGTGAAAATTGAACCTATGACCTTTCAAAGATTTTGAACTCCCTTGACCACTAAGCTACACTTTTGGGCTGTGTCAAAGGGGTTCAAAACTTAATATATAGAGGTAAAAAATAAATTTTGCCTTATATATACAGTGTAATGTTTCGGCGAAAGGGGTTCGGGTGAACCCCCTTCCGCCCCTAAATCCGCCCCTGCAGACCTTACACCTATTTGATAAGATAGAGAAATTCATAATATAAAGAAGTAAAAAGCTAATGAAATCTTATACCTAATATACATTCATAATAAATTAACAGTGTAATTTTTAGACGAATAAAAATTATAACCAGTGAACTTTGTGGTCACTCGGCTAATATGTGCAGTAACCGGGACCTTCTATTCTTTCATTACATCATAGTACCATGCAAAAAGTTGCATTTTATACTTCATTATTTCTATAACTCAAAACAATGTTTTCATAATAAATGTATGCCTTTATAAATTTAATAAGATTTTTTGCATATAAAATAATTGTCAAAGAATATAGTAGTAGATAACAATATAATGCACGTGCGTAAAAACTTGTTATAGTTAAATATGTAGATAAATTGAACTTTCATAGAAGCTACGGTTAGTCAGCAATTTTTCTAAATGAAATAATATTGAAAACACAAATAGATTGGAGGAGTTGATGTTTTTTTACACAAAATAATACTTAATACAAATAAGGAAAGATGACAATACTAGAGCAGTAAATTTAAATGTTGAGAAAGAAAAGTCTAAAGTTTTTCACCTTAGTACTACTTTAATGATAAGCACAGCCTATGTCCACGATTTTCAGCAAAACACGCAGAGCATAAAGAGGTAAAACTTTAAAAGGCTGACATATATTTGACTTGTTCCCCAACCAAAAGACCCCTAAAGTAGTTTGACTTGGTTCCAAATTGAATTAAATTGATTTAAAAGGTTGACATGTATTTGATATATATATATATATATATATATATATATATATATATATATATATATATATATATATATATATTTGCAACAATTTCGATCTATTTTTGGGATTTAATTATTTATTGTATAAGTATTGTAAACTTTCCATGCTTGATTCTAATGTATATGGTCACTTTTTTATCAAGTCTTAATTAAATACTCTAATATCCTAATAACTGTTTTCCCCACGTTTGTTTCCGCTATTGGAACTTGCCAGAGTGATTGGTTATGGAATTCACAGAGTTTTGGGATACTTAGTCCCTAGTTGTGAGTTTAAGTCTTAGAATTTGGACCGTAGTCGGAACTGTATGAAGACGGATCCGGAATGGAATTCTGTCGACTCCGTTAGCTTAGTTGAGTGATTTTGAGGTTAGGAGCGCGTCCGGAATATGTTTTGGAGGCCTGTAGTAGATTTAGGCTTGAATTGGCGAAAGTTAGTTTTTCGGCGATTTCAGCCGATAGTGGAAATTTTGATATCGAGCGCGGAATGGAATTCTAAAAGTGGTTGCAGGTTCGTAATGTTATTTGTGACCTGTGTGTAAAATTTGAGGTCATTCAGACTAGATTTGATGTGGTTCGACGTCGTTTGTAGAATTTAGAAAATTTTAAATTCTTAGGCTTGAATTCGTGCTTAATTCATGATTTTGGTGTTGTTTGATCTGGTTTGAAGGCTCGACTAAGTTCGTATGGTATTTTAGGACTGGTTGGTATGTTTGGTTGAGGTCCTGAGGGCCTCAGGTGTGTTTCAGATGCTTAACGGGATGAGATTTGGACTTAGGAAAATCTGGTGCATAGCTGGTTCTAGTGTTTCGCACCTGCGGAGGAGAGTCTGCAGGTGCGGACTCGCAGGTGCGCTTGGGAATTCACAGATGTGAAAATGGACAGGGCATGCAGGGCTCGCAGGTGCGGCTGGTCGTCCGCAAAAGCGGAGCCGCGGATGCGGCCCAAAGGGGTCGCAGGTGCGGGCCCAGCCCAACAAGTGACTTCCACACATGCGTTGATTTTTTCGCAAGTGCGGGACCGCATATGCGGCCCCGTGAGCGCAGATGCGGAAATCGCTGGGCAGAAAAGGAGATTTCGAGGGTTTGAAATTTCATAACACAAAATTCAATTTGGAGCTCGGTGGGAGACGATTTCATGAGGGATTTTGAAGGAGAACTATTGGGTAACGAATTCTAACTCTATTTTGATATAATACAATAATCTATTATTATTTTCCTAGTCTAATTAAGGAATTTGAGGGTAAAAGTTTGGAAATGGGGGAAAAAGTTCCCCAATTGAAAATCTGAGATTTGAATGGGAATTTGACGTCGGATTTAGATGATTTTTGTTCGAGTGAACTCATGAGTGAATGGGTGTTCATAATTTATAATTGTTACCCGATTCCGAGACGTGGGCCCTGGGAGACTGTTTGGGTGTTTTTCCTAATTTCACGCTTTAGCTTCGAATTAATTAGTTAAATTAGTTACTTGTAGATATATTTACATTATGCAATTATTTTGAATAGATTCGGGCCATTTGGAGTCGGATACTAGTGGCAATAACGTGATATCGAGTTTATTTGAGCAGTTTTAGGTAAGTGGTATGCCTAACCTTGTGTTGGGAACTTTTCACTTAAGGTGTTTGATATTAATTGATGTGTGGGCGCCGTGTACGTGAGGTGACGAGTACGTACACAGGCTAATTATGCAAAAAAAAATCCCGTTTTTCCTTTCTAAATCATAAATTATTTTTCCTTATTAAATTGCACTAATACGTTTAATTGTTAAACTTAGACTAGAGAAGCATGCTTACGTGTTTTAACTGCCTAAATGACATTCTGTCAGTCATGTTTAGTTAAGTCCTTATTTTCCTTATATGTGTCCAGTTTAAACTGTATAACTCGATGTCATACCTGCCATTTCATCTTGTGTTGCATATTTAAATTGGGACTACGGACGTATTCCTGGAGATCCCCCTGTACTGCATATTTACTTTGGGACTACGATTGTATTCCGGGAGATCCCCCCTGTACTGCATATTCATTTGAAACTACGGAACGGTATCCCGAGAGATTCCCCATTGTGTTTACCTTGTTCTGAGCTGAGGGCTCCCTTATCCGTTCATATTTTTGAGAATTTCTTTAACTGTGTTACCGTAAATTTTAATTATACTTTTACTATTTAATTTATTATATTTACTCCGATAGGGCCCTGACCTGACCTCGTCACTACTCGACCGAGGTTAGGCTTGACAGTTATTGGGTACCATTGTGGTGTACTCATGCCTTTTCCTGCACATGTTTTCGTGTGCAGATCCAGGTACGAGCTATCAGCCTTGGGGTTAGCGCGTGCTGCTTATTCTAGAAGACTTTAATGTACTTCTGCTTGCGTCCGCAGATCTTCGGAGTCCCCTTCTACTCCCTCGCCTAGAGACTTTCTTTATTATCTTCAAACTTTTGTATAGAGCTACATAGATTATAGCAGCTTGTGACTTAGTGATATTCCGGATCTTGGGAAATTATTTTGTATATGCCGAGTGGTACTACTTTTGGCTATTCACAATATGTTGTTTATCTTTATGATGTTGTGTTTTCTTTACATTTTTCGTAATATTAGGCTTACCTAGTCGTAAAGACTAGGTGCCACCACGATACCTTACAGAGGGTTAATTTGGGTCGTGACAAATGTATATGGTCACTTTTTTATCAAGTCTTATTTAAATACTCTAATATAGATGTTTGTTCTTTCAAGCCAGAATTTTTTTAGCTCATACATATGGTGTATATATACCTTTACCAATTTTGAGATATTTTTTTATTTACAATCTTAGAATAAACGAACCATATTATCTAGGAGTCTGTCACGACCCAAAATTCTACCACAGGCGTCGTGATGGCACCTAGTCTCTAAGACTAGGTAAGCCGTTTTCAATTATATTTTGAAATATTTGTTTAATAAATTAATTCAACCTCCCAATACTGGTAGCACTGAATCACGAACTCTAACTGAATACATGGAATGATCACGAGGACCGAATATACAATATTGTTTGATTAAAAATTAACAGTACAATGAAATGAAATGACTCCAAGGGACTGCGCTGTGGAAATTCCGTTTTCTCTACGATTAATACGGCATCAGCATCAGCATAACTATCTCCATCCGAAACATCAGAATCCTCGTCAGCAGACGAATCCGTAGAAAGACCAAGCAGCTCTACCTTGAATCCTTATGATCCCGCTTTAACTCTGCTCAAGTCCGATATCTCCAATACCTGGTTCTACACAAAAATGTGTAGAAGTATAGTATGAGTATACCACGGTCGGTACCGAGTAAGTATCAAGACTAACCTCATAGGAGTAGTGATGAGGTACAGTCGAAACACTCACTAGTCAAATAACCTGTGCAATATAACATCCAAAAATAATAGAAAACAAATAGCAGTAATAGCAACATCAATCAACTAGTGATTTAAACAGCAAGGTAACAGGAACACCATAAATATTTTGTCAAACGAGTAATAAACACAAGTACAACTAATTAATCAGGTCCTTCAGAATATACATCTTTTATCTAAGTTATTCAATAAAAATCTCTGGAATATAATCCTTTTCAATATATATATTTCCGAATATAATTCTTTCAAGTAAATATATTTCAAATATAATTCTTTCAAGTAAATATCTTTTGAATATAATTCTTTCAAGTAAATATCTTTCAAATATAATTCTTTCAAGTAAATACCTTCCGAATATAATTCTTTCAAGTAAATATCTTTCAAATATACTTCTTTCAAGTAAATATATTTATAATATAATTATTTCAAATAAATATCTTTGTAATATAATTATTTTGAATAAATATCTTTCAAATATACTTCTCTCAAGTAAATATCTTCATAATATAATTCTTTTAAATAAATATCTTTCTAATATAATTCTTTCGAATAAAAGTCACCATGGGACGCCTCATTTAACTTTCCTAGCGTGAGGAATACATTCAACATATCACATCAAATGGCACGATAATTCCTTCGTGCACTTAGCTCATTCTCAACCAATATATATATTTGATTCAAATCAATTGGCACGACAACACCCTTCGTGCATTTATATCTTCCTCACCGTGCATACATATAATAGTACCAACTAGGTGGGAGAAATGCCAATAACAATAAAAGAAATAAATTGGAGGCACACTTGAAGCAACAACAGCTACAAGTCACATAGAAAACATAGGTGCACAATAACATCTCAAGATAAAGGCATGAATGTATACACAACAAAACGATATTACAATATAATGTATGCCTCTCGTCCTCGCGTGCACGTAAACACCCTTCGTGCTATGAATATATGATAAAAAAAAATAATTGCACGGCATCACCCTTCGTGCTTTTACTCTCATCCTCACCTGATGATATAAATGAAATAGCACGGCATCACCCTTCGTGCTTTACACCCTCAATGGCACGACATCACCCTTCGTGCTTTACACTTTCAAATGGCACGATATCACCCTTCGTGCTTCACACTCTCATATGGCACGACATCACCCTTCGTGCTTTACACTCTCAAATGACGCGGCATCACCCTTCGTGCTTTATACGCTTCCTTACCAAGCACATGTATATCATTAACAAGCAAGGTAGGAAGCATAAATAACATTAAGGAGAGTGTTTAAACCACAACACAATACAACAATTCATATCGCAATTTTCCACTAACCACAACCAAATTCTAAATATGTAGCATAATCAATAAATTTGTCAACAAATAGCCCAAGGCTCCACACAACGTATAATAAACATCAAAACAATCGACAGAGGTGAAAAATACTCAGTATAGGGCAACACCTTCTTTAATCCAAATTCTTGATAATTATATTAACTCCTAAATTTAAACTTATTAATAAATATTTGCAGATAAGGGTTCCATCATGGATTTAATTCCAAGAAAATATCAAATCAATAAACACACCGAATTCACGTAAAATCCAAGTGACAATAACACCAAATTTATTATATAAAATACAAACTTGACAAATAAGAAACGAGGCATGATAATTCAAGGATTTACTAATTCTAACAATTATCTAATTTAATACATAAGAATGCCTAAAACTTTAAACCAATAAATTTTGCACATATAAGCCCGAGTACGTACTCGTCACCTCACGTACTCGGCTTTTCACATTTCACAAATGGCACATAAGACTCGATTCCTTAGGGGTAATTCCCCCACTCGAGGTTATGCAAGACACTTACCTTTTTGAAGTTATGTTGATATTCCAAAATCACATTCTTTCTTGAATTGACCTCCAAACCGCCCAAATCTATCCAAATTAATTGTATAACTTCATTAAAATTCATCGGAAATAATTTCGGATAATAATACGTCGACTTAAAAATTTATTCCAAAATATCAAAAAATGTCAACGCGGGACCCGCACCTCGGAACACGACATAATTTTGATGAAATACAAACATTCATTCCGATACGAGTTCAACCATACCAATTTTGTCAAATTCCAATAACAACTCGACCTCTAAATCTTAAATTTTTGTTTTTGGAAGTTTTTGCCAAAATCTTAATTTCTTCCATTAAAATCCGAATTAAACGATGAATATAATCATAGATTCATGAAATATAAACACTTTAAGATATAGAATACTTACCCCAATCCATATGGTGAAAATCGCCTCAAACGTCGCTTCAATCCGAGCTCCATAGCTCCAAATATGTTAAAAATGGCTCAAACCTCGAAATATAGCTACTGCCCAGGTATTTACTCTTCGCGATCGCGGAAAATTATTTGTGATCGCAAAGCACAAAAGTTTTCAGCCCCAAAATTTCTCTTCGCGATCGCGGAAAACCAATCGCGATTGCGAAGAACAAACTCCCCAATTCTTCGAGACAACCTCTAGTATAATGCTCATAACTCTTTGTACAAAACTCCAAATTGCATATGATTTAGCTTTCTGAAAACGAGACACCAAGGGATATAAATTTAATTTGTTGAGTATCTCCCAATTCCTTATAGATTGCTAGATATAAGCTTCCAAAGTCAGCCTTGTGCAACAAATATTTCCAAACTCTTCCCAGACAGCCTACGGTGTGTCCACCATAACTGAAACCTCAAATAAAGCTACTTCCCAAGTATTAATTCTTTGCGATCGTAGAAAATGCTTCGCGATTGTGAAGAACATAATTTTTCAGCACCAAAATTTCTCTTCGCGATCGCGGAAAACCAATCGCGATCGCGAAGAACATACTCCCCAACTCTTCCATACATCATCTAGTATAATGGTCATAACTTTTGGTACAAAACTCCAAATGATGAATGGTTTAACTTTCTGAAAACTAGACTCCAAGGGATATAACTGTAATTTGTTTCACATTTCCCAATTCCTTATATATTTCTAGATATAAGCTTCCAAAGTCAGCACTATGTAACATAGATTTCCAAACCTTTCCCAGATAGTATGTAGTGTATCCACCATAACGTTTTGTATACAATTCCAAATGACAAATAGTTTATTTTTTTATTAACTAGACACAAAGTTCTACAACTTTTATTTTTGGATCATCTCCAAATTCCTTATAGATTGCGAGATATAAGCTTTCAAAGTTGGATGAGTGCAACAGAGATTTCCTCTACGCGATCGCGAAAAGGCTTCCGCGATCGCGATTCACAGTGTCCAAACAACAAAATTGTTGTTCGCGATTGCGATTGCGACCGTTTGTCCGTGATCGCAATGCATACCTCTGTGGCCAAAAATCAGAAACTAAAAATGGCCTGAAAATGGTCCGAAATCACCCCAAAACTCATCCGAGCCACTCGGGACCTCAACCAAATATACCAACAAGTTCTAAAAAATCATACGAACATAGTCGAAGTCTCGAATCACATCAAACAACGCTAAAACCACGAATCGCACCTCAATTCAAGCCTAATGAATTTTGAACTTTCAAATTCTATATCTTGTGCCGAAATACATCAAATCAATCCGGAATGACTTTAAATTTTGCACACAAAATATAAATGATATAACGAAGCTATTCCAATTTCCAGAATCATATTCCAACCTCGATATCAAAAAGTTAACCCCCCGGTCAAACTTTCCAAAATTTAACTTTCGACATTTCAAGCCTAATTCCACTACGGACCTCCAAATAAATTTCCGGACACGCTCCTAAGTCCAAAATCACCATGCGGAGCTATTGGAATTATCAGAATTAAATTCCGAGGTCGTTTACACATAGGTCAATATCCGGTCAACTTTTCCAACTTAAGTTTTCAATTATGAGACTAAGTGTCTCATTTTACTATAAAATTCTTCCGGACCCGAACCAACTAACCCGATAAGTCATAAATCAATTGTAAGGCATAAATTGAGCAGTAAATTGGGGAATAAGGTTATAATACTTAAAATGACCGGCCGGATCGTTACAGAGTCATATATTTTATTTATTAGATTTTGGCTAAGCTTGAAATATATTAATATAAATTTTTTGTTACATTTATGAAAAGGAAGAATTATCATGTAACACGAAAAAACAATTGTCATTGATCGTGACCTACCATCCTCTCATGGCCTTATCCATTTCGTCTCCTATTGTGTTTGCCTAAATTATATATTTTTGAATTTTTTTTACTAATATTGTTCAAATATTAATAATCTATTTTGGTTATAGATCAAATCGGGTTGAAGAAAAAGTGGGTCTAACTTAGTTATGGTCTATTTAAGCTTATTTGGCATTATTGTTAGATTTTTTAATTAAATATAATGCCATGTCATATGTTTTATTGGATATTTTGTAGGTTTTGAACTAGAATGACTTTTAAGTTACAAAGGTAAAGTTGAGTGACTTTTAAGTGATGAAAAATAGTTAAGTGACTTTTGTGAAATAAATAATAAGTTGGAGGACCATCAGTGAAATTAACCCATAGGAAATAGTGTTGGAATGTTCACAAATACATATACATATATACATATATATACCTACTATGTATACACATAAATAACATATAAATTATCACGACCCAACTTCATCTATAAGCCGTGATGGCGCCCAACACTACAACTAGGCAAGCTAACTAGTAATTTAAACACGTATTCAATCCTTTTAACAATTAACCGAATAATTAAACTCTTCTTACTTGCAATAATCAATACAATGTGAAAAGATCTGGTAAATTTAAAATAACCAAGAAAGTAATTAAATCCAAAATTTTTACTAGTGTGTGTACCAAGACCTGGTGTCACAAGTGTATGAGCATCTAGTAGATTATACAAAAAATCTAAATATTGTCTGAAATAAAATAGACAGAATAAAAATTCAGGAAGAGGCACTGGTTGCTACAGAATGGCTCAGAAGGGCAGCTCACCACTAAACCTCTGGATATCGTGGGTGCGTGCCGATAGGTCCAACTATAGCACCTGTATCAGGTCTTGCACAAAAAGTGCAGCAAGTGTAGCATGAGTACGTAAACAACGTGTACCCAGTAAGTATCAAGCCTAATCTCGAAGAGGTAGAGACGAGATGGTCGACTTTAACACTCACTAAGGGTCAATAATAATAAATAAAAAAAAATAAAATATTTAAAATGTGATTCACAGAGTTAACAATAATTTTATTTAACCAACAGAAATAATTAAATTCCTTTAAATGCAACAATTCCCAATCTATTAATTAAATTCACAAGCTGCAATTAAAATATCAAGGTATCATGTAATTATTATTATTATTAGGCACGATTTTTGTCGAGGTCGTACGACCCGATCCAGAGTGTCGTGTACACTGCCGAGAGACGTGCGACACGATCCATAGATGCATATATACTGTCGAGGCGTTCGGCCCGCTCCACAAGAAAGGAGGTGTCACGACCCCAAATTCTCTCTGTAGGAGGTCATGATGGCACCTAGTCTCTAAGACTAGGTAAGCCTATCAATGAGGAATAATCATAAATATCTGAAATAAATAAACTACAATTCAAATAATTACAACTCCCAAAACCCGGTAGAAATAAGTCACATGCTTCTAAAAATTTATTCTCAATATTTTTATGTATCAAGGTCTAAAGAAAAATAAGGAAGCAACATAAAATAATAGAAGGGGACTCCGGAGTCTGCGGACGCTGGCAGATATACCTCGAACCCTCCGTGCGCAGGTAACTCACTGACGTCTAGACTGGTAAGATGTACCTGGATCTGCACAAAAAGATGTGCAGAAGCGTAGTATGAGTACACCACAACGGTACCTAATAAGTGCCAAGACTAACTTCAGTAGACTAGTGACGAGGTCAGGTCAGGCCCTACTGGAGAATAGATAATGACATAAAAAAATGTTTAAACAATTTAATAAGATAAAATGACTATGGAAATGAATCAAATAGTATGTCACATTTAATGACACCAAACAATTTTAAATAATATCTCGTGGAATCAAAACAAAATTTCCTTTCAGCTTTATGAAAATCACAATAACTAATCGAGGCAACTATGGCCATAAATCAATATCAACAAGGGCACTACCGAGGTACCGCCTCGTAGTCCCAAATCATAAATAAATTCACAGTATCTCATTTCCTTATATCACCGCGGGAGCCTTCACAATTTATTTAAAGAAAATATTTTTCCCGAAATAGCATCTCGCGTTTTAGCCACCCTTATTATACCGCATGACTTCTAGTAGTCACCCCTACTAGCCACGCGTATCAAGCCACCCCTATCTCACCGCATGCGTTTCAATACCCAGATCTTATACCACCGCATGCGTATCAATATCACAATATTTCACAATTTGCACCTCATGTGCCCAATATTTTATTTTTCCAAAAATAAATCAACAACAATATTTTTCAATAATAAAGAGCTCACGGCTCATGCTAAAATAATCCAAAAATAATATTTTTCCACAATAAAGATCTCATGGCTAGATCACAATAAGTACCAAAAATCTTACGAAAATATTCAGGAATAAATAATTTAGCAAAACCGTATTTCAAAATCTTTAATACGTTGCTTCAATATCAAATTTAAAAATGTCAAATACTTCATATTAATAATATTTAATTTAAAGAAAATCAACCTTCAATAATTCATAGTATAAAAGAAACCAAGTTTCAAATAAACAGGTAAAACAATTAGTAGGAAAATGTCAAACAAATTTAAAGTATATATCTCAGATCAATGATGAAGAATATAACAAGATAAAATAATTTAATAAATGCGCAACAATGATCTACACAATTTAAAAATATAATGTTTCATATTTAGCCCGTGTACACACTCGTCACCTCGTGTACACGACTTTCAACATATTTCAATAATCACATTAATATTACTTCTAGGGAAAATTTCCCCCACACAAGGTTAGACAAGCCACTTACCTCGACTTGCTCCAATTTAACCAAGTAGTATGCTTTTTTCTCGATTTTTCCGATTCCGATCGACTCGTATCTAGTCATAATTAATTCGATACAGTCAACAAAAATTATAGAATTAATTATGTAAGAAAATACTATATTTTTCAATAAAAATCCGAAATTAACTAAAAAATGGACGTCTCGGAATCTGGCGAAAGTTACGAAATATGAACGCTCATTCAACTACGAGTCCAACCATACCATTTTTATAAAAATCCGACATCAACTTGACCTCCAAATCTCAAATTCTCATTTTGAAATCCCTAGGCCCAAATCCTCTAATTTCACCTAAAAAACGTGTAATCTATTCGAAATATTCAATGATAATACAATATAATTGACTAACAATGATCACATGTGACTTACCTTAAGTTTTCATTGAATTCTCTCTCAAAATCTCCCCAAAACCCGTGCTTGAAGGTCCAAAAATGACAAAACTCGGAACCCCCTTAGTTTTTAACATTCTGTCCATGATTTTCGCATCCGCGGTGATTTCTTCGCACCTGCGGTCTTCGCATCCGCGGTGATTTCTTCGCACCTGCGGTCTTCACAACCGTAGTGATTTCTTCGCACCTGCGGTGTTCGCATCCGCGGTGATTTCTTTGCACCTGCGGTCTTCACACCCGCGATGACTATTTTTGCACCCGCGGTGATTTTTTTCACACCCGTGGTGATTTTTTCGCACCCGCGGTGTCTGGACAGCCCATGCATTTTTGCTTTTGCGAATCATTCCTTGCATCTGCGAGCTCGCACCTGCGGCCATTTTCGCGCAGGTGCGATCACATCAGCGGCCCAGCTGCTTCAGCTCCTCCTCCAAATCCAAATTCGATCCGTTAAGCAACCGAAACTCACCCGAGACCCCGGGACCTCAACCAAACATATCAACAAGTCCTAAAACACCATACGAATTTAGTCGAATCCTCAAATCACATTCAACAACGCTAAAACACGAATAACACATAGATTCAAGCCTAATGAAGTTTGAAATTTCTAATTTTTACAAATGACTCCGGAACCTATCAAATCACGTCCAATTTACATCAAATTTTGCGCACAAGTCATAAATGACATAACAGAGGTAATCGAATTTTTAGAATCAGATTTCGACCACAATATAAAAAAGTCAACCCCTCGGTCAAACTTCCCAAAAATTCAACTTTCAGCATTTCAAGTCCAATTCTACTACGGACTTCCAATTAAAATTTCGATCACGCTCCTAAGTCCAAAATCACCATATGGAGCTGTTGGAATCATCAAAATTCTATTCCGGGGTCGTTTGCACATAATTAGACATCCGGTCACTATTTGAATTTAAACTTTTAATGTTTCTTCAAAATTCCATATCTCGGACTAGGGTCATCGGAATTTGATTTCGGGCATACGTCCTAGTCCCAAATCACGATACGGACCTACCAAAACTGTCAAAATACTGATCTGAGTCCTTTTGCTAAAAAGGTTGACCAAGGTCAACTCAGTTGAATTTTAAAGCTATAATTCACATTTTATTTCATTTTTTCGCATAAAAACTTTCCGAAAAATTTTACGGACTGCGCACGCAAGTCAAGTAATGATAAGTAGTGTTTTAGAGGTCTTAGAATACATAATTAATTATTAAATTTAAAGATTACATTTTGGGTCATCACATTCTCTACCTCTAAAACAAACGTTCGTCCTCGAACGGAGTTAGAAAAAGTACATGTGCTGGTGAATAAGTGTGGATAACGGCTGCGTATATCAAGCTCGGTCTCCCAAGTCACCTTTTCGACCGGATGACCCCTCCACTGAACCTTCACGGAAGCAATGTTCTTTGACCTCAACTTTCAAACCTGCCTATCTAGTATAGCCACTGGTTCCTCAACATAAGATAGATCCTTGTCCAACTGAACCGAACTGAAGTCTAACACGTGAGACAGATCTCCGTGATATTTCCTAAGCATAGAAACATGGAATACCGAGTGAACTGCAGAGAGACTAGGTGGTAGCGCAAGTTTGTAAGCCACCTCTCCAATATACCTGGGGCTCAACTTGCCCTTCTTCCCGAACCTCATCACACCCTTCATAGGCAAAACCTGGAGCAATACCCGCTCACCAACCATGAATGCAACATCACGAACCTTCCGATACGCATAACTCTTCTGTCTAGATTGGGTTGTATGAAGTTGATCCTGAATCAACTTAACCTTATCCAAGGCATCCTGAACCAAGTCTGTACCCAATAGTCTAGCCTTGCCCGGTTCGAACCAACCAACTGGAAACCGGCACCGCCTACCATACAAAGCCTCATACGGAGCCATTTGAATGCTTGACTGGTAACTGTTGTTGTAAGAAAACTCCGCAAGTGGTAAGAACTGATCCCAAGCACCCCCAAAATCTATTACACATGCACGAAGCATATCCTCAAATATCTGAATAGTGCGTTTGGACTGCCCGTCTGTCTGAGGTGAAATGATGTACTCAACTCTACCCGAGTACCCAACTCACGTTATACTTCCCTCCAAAACCGTGAGGTAAACTGTGTACCCCAACCAGAGATGATAGATACCTGTACACCATGAATTCTGACAATCTCGTGAATATATACCTGAGCCAGCTGCTCTTAAGAGTAAGTAGTAATCACAGGAATGAAATGAGCTGATTTGGTCAGCCTATCCACAATCACTCAAATGCATCAAACTTCCGCTGAGTCTGTGGGAGCCCAACAATGAAATCCATAGTGATCCGCTCCTATTTCCATTATGGAATCTCTAACTTCTGAAGTAATCCACCCGGTCGTTGATGCTCATTTTTCACCTGTTGGCAATTTAGACACCAAGATACATACCTCACTATGTCTTTCTTCATCCGCCTCCACCAATAGTATTGTCTCAAGTCTTGATACATCTTTGCAGCACACGGATGAATTGATTACCGCGAACTGTGAGCCTCCTGGAGAATCAACTCACACAAGCCATCTACATTGGGTACACATAGCCTGCCCTGCATTCGTAGTACACCGTCATATCCAATAGTGACTTCCTTGGGATCACCGTGATGAACTGTATCCTTAAGGGAAAGCAAATTAGGGTCATCATACTAACGCTCCCTGATACGATCATAAAGAGAAGACTGAGAAACCACACAAGCCAAAACTCGACTCGGCTCGGAAACATCTAGTCTAATAAACTGGTTGGCCAAGGCCTGAACATCCAAGGCTAAAGGCCTCTCTTCTACCGGTAAATATGCTAAGCTGCCCAAACTCTCTGCCTTACGACTCAAGGCATCTACCACTACATTGGCCTTCCCAGGATGATAGAGAATGGTAATATCATAATCCTTAAGCAACTCCAACCATCTCCGCTACTGCAAATTAAGATCCTTCTGTTTAAACAGTTGTTGTAGACTGTGGTGATCGGTGTAGATTTCACAATGGACACCGTACAAATAATACCGCTAAATCTTTAAGGCATGAACAATAGCTGCTAACTAAAGATTATGTACATGATAATTCTTCTCATGCACCTTTAACTGTCTGGACGCATAGGCAATCACCCTACCGTCTTGCATCAACACTGCGCCGAGATCAACACGCGACGCATCACAATAGACAATATAAGACCTTGAACCTTTAGGCAATACCAACATTGGGGGTGTAGTCAAAGTTGTCTTGAGCTTTTGGAAGCTCTCCTCACATTCCTCGGTCCATATGAACGGAGCACCCTTCTGGCTCAATCTGGTCTTAATAGTTATTCATAATCAATTACAGAATCGTCAATTAACTTCATATTAACAAAAACCTCATTTCAAACATTCACAATACTGATAACGAGACACGAGGCATGAAGACCACATACTTATTTACCCGAATTAATGAGTCACATTTAACGTCACCTGGGCGGGACCCTACCTCGTAGGTTAAAACTCAATAATTACAACACAAAATTGGCAAGTATGCAGAAAGAATTTCATATAGAATTTTGAAATAATCCTAACAGGCATGACTCCCTATTAATACTATAGTACAAATTAAATTTCACAAGGGAGAACATAAACTCAAGAATATTCTTTCTCACAAGGATCTCGTCCTTATATAACTTCCACCGCATCTCGTAGCCCGGTTTAAACATATCATTTTATATTAAAATGATATATATTAAAATGCGCATTTTATATTAAAATGCGAGGATCTCGTCCTCGGTTCTGAATCACAAGTAATATGTACATCGTGCCAATCGAAACATTTCATTTTCTCCTTCTAAATAATTTCTGTTAAACAAAATCTCAACACATAATGAACCTCACACCGGTAGGGCATATAATTCACAATTTGTAATTAATTATCCATAACTTACATCAAAACTTACCGAAATAAGTGACAGAAAGCCACATTTAGCCTCACAGGTCTTATTAGTTATCAACATGGAATGAAAGGCGTAGTTATCTCCATGGAATCTCCCAACAGGAGTAAATACATAAGTAGATTATAGAATTACGAAGCTCACTCATAAGTGGATCACCATGGAAGGACTCGTTTCGATACTGAGAACCGAATCAAGTTAAGGAAATTATTCCTTTATATTAAATCGAGGTCGTACCTGTAACGACACCATCTGATGTAGCGACCTCCGCCATACCGTAAAACAAATATATCAACGGTTAGGTATTCACCTCTAGGACGCCTTCTACCCATTTGTCCTCCACCCCTAACTAGTCGTGTGGGTGGTGTAGTAACTACAATGCGGCACGTAGCCTGAGTGATTTGATGAAATAAGTCTCTCTCAAGTTTGGGACGATTTTCTCATGATCTGCCTAGTATCACCGTATTCATAACAACCCCTTTGCGAGTTGGATGTTCATATCGAGTCTGTGCCAGATAATTGGAATAACCATTGTAGGAAACTCATGTCGGTAATGCATTAAAAGAACTTACTGGAGTACCCCGAGTAATCTGATGTGTGGACTGGACTGGCCGACTGCCCGAGCCCCCGCCATAATGATTTATACTTGCATAGTATAATCCACTTAATCCGCCAGAACCTTGAGACGTCTTGGTATCCTTAGTTTCCTTTTTCCTCACCCCGAACACGTTCTAATATCTTGGCAATTTCTACAACTAGCAGAAATGAAGTATCAGCTTGTAACTCCCGAGTACAAAATTTTATGATCATAATTGAGTCCTTTAATGAGTCTGTGGACTCGCTCTCTGGATGTACGAAGCAAAGTAGGAGTATGACGGGCTAACTTATAGAACTTGATGGCATATTCTGACACCGTCATGATGACCTGACGCAACCGTTCAACCCTATACGCCACGTATTACAGAGAGTCCGGGAAACAAACTCTTTCAAAATCATTTCTGAGAAGTGAGACAAGTGGGCGGTGTTGCATTGGCTGGTCTTCCCTCTTAATAGGCTTGCCACGAACTCCGGTGGAGAATTTATCTCTCCCAAGGCCAATTTCTTCTTTTTTTATACTGACTCAACATTGTTGAGCTTACCCATTTCTTAACATACTCTTTGGTTCTTAACCCTTACCTCTATTTATACACAACGATCACAAAAGTAGAGCTCCATACAGACAAATCTTGGCACAAGCCACATAGTCTAGAATCTCGTCAACAACTGTACATCATCCGAAGCACCCCAAAATCCGCAACCGTGACATCCACGCTGAGTAGACCTTCTGTAAATTTAGAGTTGTTTCTATAACTCCTTTGGTACTGAAGTATAGGATTATTAAGGAGGCAGACATACCGCAAGTCCCAACCTTATCCTCTACAAAATCTCAGGCCTTAAACATGTATAAATCTTAGGGAACCTTTCAGTACCACATATATACATTTCAGGCCAAAACTGATATAACACATGACCCCACAATCCACCCATTGGTAGTGGACTCCCCCCACTCGGCGCAAAGTCATAAGTCACAACGTCCGATGATCCACAATAATAACCTTCACAGCTCGTATAAATCAACCAGACGTCAACGTCCGTTGCACCCCAACATGATTCACTAGGCGATCTCTCAATACGCCTGCATCTTCAGTCAGAACCACACGTTGAGGCAATGTTTGAGCATCTCTGACTCCCTCGTAGTCCATCTGCAGCATCACGAACCGTCGATGCACAACTGATACCGAGTGCGCAATGCCATACACGAGTGGATACAAAAGAATATAAGATATATGTTTCAAGCTAAATCAATGTCGCACAATAAGGGAATCAAAGAAGTGAATATTTCCTAACAGTTCCATAGCCTCTCGAAGATAAGTACAGACGTCTCCGTACCAATCCGCAAGACTCTACTAAACCTGCTTATGACTCATGACACCTATGAACCTAATGCTCTGATACCAACTTGTCACGATCCCAAATTCCCTCTGTAGGAGGTCGTGATGACACCTAGTCACTAAGACTAGGTAAGCCTATCAATGCGGAATAATCATAAATAACTGAAATAAATAAACTACAATTCAAATAATTTCAGCTCTCAAAACCCGGTAGAAATAAGTTACAAGCTTCTAAGAATTTATTCTCTATGTCTCTATACATCAGAGTCTAAAGCAAATAAGGAAGACAACATACAAAGATAGAAGGGGACTCTGGAGTCTACGGATGCTGGCAGATATACCTCGAAGTCTCCTCGTACAACTAGTTTACTGATGCCTGGTCTGATAAGATGTACCTGAATTTGCACAAAACGATGTGCAGAAGCGTAGTATGAGTACACTACAGCGGTACCCAGTAAGTGCCAAGCCTAACCTCAGTAGAGTAGTGACAAGGTCAGGTCAAACCCTACTGAAAAATAATAACTTCATGATAAAATGTTTAACAATATAATAAAATAAAATGACTATGGAAATGAATCAAATAGTATGTCACATTTAATGACACCAAATAATTACAAATAATATCTCGTGGAATCAAAACAGAATTTCTTTCAACTTTATGAAAATCACAACAATTAATCGAAGGCAACTATGGCCATAAATCAATATCAACAAGGGCACTACCGAGGTACCGCCTCGTAGTCCCAAATCATAAATAAATTCACTATATCTCATTTCCTTATCTCACCGCGGGAACCTTCACAATTTATTTTAAAGAAAATATTTTTTCCGAATTAGCATCCCGCATTTTAGCCATCCTTATCACACCGCATGACTTCTAGTAGTTCCCCCTACTAGCCACGCGTATCAAGCCGCCCTTATCTCACCACATGCATTTCAATACCCAAACCTTATACCACAACATGCATATCAACATCACAATATATCACAATTTGCACCTCAAGTGCCCAAAATTTTCAATTTGCCAAAATAAATCAATGATATTTTCCACAATAAAGAGCTCACTGCTCATGCCAACATAAACCATCAATAATAGTTTTCCACAATAAAGAGCCCACAACTCTATCACAATGAGTACAAAAATCTTACAAAAATATTGAGGAATAAATATATAGCAAAATAATATTTTAAGAAATCTTTAATACGTTGCTTCAATACCAAATTTAAAATGTCAAATACTTCATATTAATAATATTTAATCTAAATAAAATCAATTTCAAATAATAAACAGAATAAAATAAACCAAACAGGTAAAACAATTAGCAAGAAAATGTCAAGCAAATTTAAAGTATACAAATCAAATCAATGATGGAGAATATAACAAGATTTAATAAATTAATTAATATGCAATAGTGATCTTCACAATTTAAAAATATAATCCTTCACATTTAGTCCGTGTACACACTCATCACCTCGTGTACATGACTTTTATCACATTACAATTAATACCAATCCTAGGGGAAATTTCCCTCACACAAGGTTAGACAAGTCACTTACCTCGACTTGCTCCAATTTAACCAAGTAGTATGCTTTTTCCTCGATTTTTTGATTCCGGTCGACTCATATCTAGTCATAATTAATTCGATACAGTCAACAAAAATTATAGAATTAATTATGTAAGAAAATACTATATTTTTCAATAAAAATCCAAAATTAACTCAAAATTGGCCTGTGGGACCCACGTCTCGAAACAAGTTACAAAATCCGAAACCCATTCAACCACGAGTCTAACCATACCAATTTTATCAAAATCCGACCCCAACTCGACCCTCAAAGCTTCATATTTTATTTTCAAATCCCTAAGTTCCAACCCCCGATTTACACCTCAAAAACATGTAATTTAGTCAGATTATTTGATGATAATTTAATATTATGGAGTATAAACGATCACAAGGGACTTACCTCAAGTTTTCCCGTGAAAACCATACTCAAAATCGCCCAACCCGAGCTTGAAATGCCCAAAAATGGCAAAAGCTCGGAACTCCTCTGTTTTTGTACTGTCCAAGGCTTATCGCATCTGCAGCAACTTGGCCGCTTCTGCACCAACCGCATGTGCGGAAAAAATCCCGCATCTGCGCGCCTTCTCCGCATCTGCGCTCACGCAGGTGCAGAATTTCCTTCGCACCTACGACCATTGCCCCATAGTCCATTTGCGCATCTGCGCTTGCGAGGCTCGCTTCTGCGAGCTCGCACATGCAATAGAATTTTCGCAGGTGCGAAAACAGTAGAGGGTAGAAACTTCTGCTATTTCTTCTAAGCCCAAATTTGATCTGTTAACCATCCGAAACTCATCCGAAGCCCCCAGGACCTCAACCAAATGTACCAACAAGTTCTAAAACATCATACGAACTTAGTCGAGCCTTCAAATCACATCCAACAACACTAAAACATGAATCACACATAGATTCAAGCCTAATGAACTTTGAAATTCCTAATTTCTACAAATGACTCCGAAACCTATCAAATCACGTTCGATTTATCACGAATTTTGCGCACAAGCCATAAATGATATAACAGAGGTACTCAAATTTTCAGAATAGGATTTCGACCCCGATATCAAAAAGTCAACCCCTCGGTCAAACTTCCCCAAAATTCAACTTTCGGCATTTCAAGTCTAATTCCACTATGGACTTTCAAATAAAATTTCGATCATACTCTTAAGTCCAAAATCACTATACGGAGCTGTTGGAATCATCAAAATTCTATTCCAGGGTCGTTTGCACATAATTCGACATCCGGTCACTATTTGAACTTAAACTTTTAATTTTTCATCAAAATTCCATATCTCGGGCTAGGGAACTCAGAATTTGATTCCGGGCATACGTCCAAGTCCCAATTCACGATATGGACCTGCCGAAACTGTCAAAATACTGATCCGAGTCCGTTTGCTCAAAATGTTGACCAAAGTCAACTCAATTGAGTTTTAAATCTCTAATTCATATTTTAATCCATTTTTCAACTAAAACTTTCGAGAAAATTTTACGGACAGCGCACACAAGTCGAGAAATGATATATAGTGTTTTTCGAGGTTTTAGAACACATAAATAATTATTAAATTTAAAGATGACATTTTGGGTCATCACATAGGCTCTCTTCGAGGTCCACAATTGTGGTTCCCGGTCAAATTTTAAACTATGCGGGATTATTTATTAGACTAAGTGATTGATCATACCAATTGAATAATAATTAAAAATGACCTACTGGTTAAACATACACATTAATTACTAATCATACTAAGTGACAAAGAAAGTAAAACAAACAATTTGAATGATAACAAAGAACGAAACAGTTTCAAGGACCTTAGGCAGCAATACTTATAAGTTATAAACAATAGGAATCACAAGGAACGAAGAAGTAAAGCTACTATTTGAAGGTAGGTAAAACCTCTTCTATTATGTAATGACTGTTACATAAATTACCATTGGTAACATACTAAAATAAATAAAATTAAATCCAGCTATCCCCACAAATAAAATAAATAAGGATGATCAGTTAAATAGATAAAGGGCCTAACTTTTTACGCTTAATGGATCAACTCCCGTGCCAAAGCCTACTAAGACTTTTATAGCCAAAAGTGCAATGACTATTCAGGTAATTTGTGTATCATTTCCAACTACCTTTGTTACTATCTTTAAGTTGTTAACATAAGAGTGCATTAATTAATTCTTAATCGCGTCTTACTTTAGAACTACCCGTCCCTTCCTATAGTCCAGGAGGTTTTGGACACTATTCGAAAGGGATTGTTCTAGACTTAAAGGAAAATCTCAGGTTTCTATTTCTATTTTTATTAGCGTCACATAAAATAGAGCACATTGAGACTTAAACAAGTAACACATAAGGCAAACAATGGCTCATGTCGGCCTCAGAATTAATTAGTAATTAGGGAAGTGATAAATGATCCTCCTAAACAACTAACGATTATTTTAATGACGTAAATCAAAGGATAGCTAATCCTAAAGGTTATTAATTCTAAAGGTTGTTAGGTCTAAGTTACATCTCGAAAGTATGATCATCCAATATCAGAGTACTCATTATTCATAGGAAGACAAACAGAACGACATAGCTTTACTATTGATTTTAAAAATAAAGGCAGACATTGTTAACCTAAGGATATGGAATCTATATGAATCTTTGAACATATTCGGGTACAAAACAAGCAAATACAAATCTTGACTTATAAGCACAGGCTCACGAATTCACTATTGAGCAGTTTATTAAATTATTTAAACCAAAAACATGCCTTTGAAGACCTCATTATAAACTGAACGCAACATTTTGAAATTTTATAACTAGCAATACATTCAGATTCGGATTCAAATAGGCATGCGTTGAACCACGTAGCATGTTGGACAACTTAAGATCGAAAGGGAAGAAAGACTGACCTTAATTATCGCTTCCAAACTGTTATGTAGAACGTGAAACAGTGAAAAGAAAATCAGAACACCCGGGATAAGAGGCCAGAAATGGGGCATTCCAATACACGAACTAGTATTAGCTTGTGGCAAAACACCAATAACCAATTCTGCCTTGTCATTCCTCTCTTTTTTATTTCTTATTTTGGCGAGAAGGACATTAATGAATATCCATGGTAACTACTCGAATACAAGGAAAGAAGGAAAAAGAAAAATGTCGTTAGTAAAAATGTGTGCTACCTTATAGGTATGACTTGTGACAATAGTTAATCACATGTCGTTAACCTTGGTGGCGACTTTAATGCGAGATCGAATTTTATGCATAAGCAAGTAAAGCAGGTAGTTTGACTCGACTATCGAGAACAATATCTAAGTGTATAACAAGTTAGTATTATTTTTAAATATTTTAAAGAAATACATGGTCAAACAAATAAAAAGAAAAAGCATGCGAGCAGCTAAGATAGTGAATAGACGTGTTATTTCTATAAAAGGTTAAATTTATCATCAAAAGTTGAGAATAAAAATCAGCAAGTCAATTTGTAAACCAGAGGACCCCAAACCGAATTTGAAGGACTTAACCTCATAGTCCTTAACCTCCAACAAGCCATTAGTTAACTTGAAGAGGATATTTAAATATATAAAGCAAGCATACTTCGTAAGAGTATATGTAATAAAGCATCATTTTGGCAAAAGAAGATAAAAGAACTTCATAATGACTTAATAGTAAGACAAACTTTCAGGTATTCATATGTCATGAACCAAAATTGCACCACAGACGTCGTGATGACACCTAATTTCTAATACTAGGTAAGTCAATATTATATTTTGAAGCCCTTTTTTTAAAATTAAATAAGTAACCAAAACTAACAGCGGAATAAATATGAATACACAACCTCCCAAGACTGGTAGTAATGAGTCACAAACTCTAGCTGAATACATGGAATGATCACGAGGATCGAATATACAATACTGTTTGATTAAAATTTAACAGTACAATGAAATGAAAAGACTCCAAGGGACTGCGACGACAAAGCATCTCTACCTTGAATCCTTACGGTCTAGCTTTAACTCTGCTCAAGTCTGATATCTCCAATACCCGGCTCTGCACAAAAATGTGCAGAAGTGTAGTATGAGTACACCACGGTCGGTACCCAGTAAGTATCAAGACTAACCTCAATGGCGTAGAGACGAGGTACAGTCAAGACACTCACTAGTCTAATAACCTATGCAATATAATATACAAAATACTAGGAAACCGATAACAATAAGGGAGGGATAAAACAACCAGTGGTATGCGCAACAAGACAACAAGAACACCATAAATATCACTCAACAATTAATCAATACATGTACACCTAATTAATTCATGTTTTTCAAATAAATATCTGTCACATATAATTTATCCAAATAACTCTCTTTCAAATGTAGTTTTCTCAAATAAATATTTTTTAAATATAATTATTTTAATAAATCTTTTCAAATATAATTTCCTCAAATAAATATCTTTCAAATACAATTCTTTCATATAATTCTTTTTGAATAAAAATCATTCCAAATAAATATTTTGAATATAATTCTTTCAATTAAAAAGTCACCATGTGACACCTCATTTCATAATCATAAAAATAATTCGGGTCTTAGCCCATTTTCATATTTTTTGTAAACAAGGGTCTCAGCCCATTTTCTTATTTCCACGGCACCTCGTTCCCATAATTAAATCATATCACAACTGCACGGACAATTCACGTGCCAATTATCATCATCATTTCATCATAGCACCTCGTGCCCACATTTCATATCACACCTGCACGGACAATTCACGTGCCCACATTTCAATTTATAATCCGCGTGGCAATAGCCACAAACTCTCAATTTCACATAAATCAGATTGTTATCAATTTACCAACAACAAGACAAATTGCACAAGGTATAAAAGTAAACACAAGAAAGTCACAACATCACGTGAAAATTATTAACACCACAACCCCACATCATCACATATCGTCCCTGACAATAGCCACCCTTATCGCTCCACCCAGACAATATCAATAACCACCCTTATCGCTCAAATTGTCACCCTTATCGCTCCGCCCAGACAATATTTCAACAAACACAACAACAGTGATATACCACCCTTATACCCACATAATATCAACGGTGAAATGCCACCCTTATCTCCCCAAAATAATAACTCACACAACACAACAATTTACACGGAAAATTAACATGGCAACATAATAAAAATCTATTCATATCATAATTTGCCCAATGACTACAACCAAATTCCAAAGATATAACAAAATTAATTAATTTCACAACAAATAGCCTAAGGCTCCACACAATGTGTATAACACCCAAAAACAATCAATAGAGATAGAAATTACTCAGCATAAAGCAAAGCCTTCATTAATGCAAATTTATATAATTATAATAACACTTCTTCTTAAGCTCGTTTAAATTAATTATTTGCATAAGAAAATTCACATTAGAATTAATTTCCAAGAACTATTAAACCAACAATACTCACCAAATTTCATAAATATTTCAAGTAACAATCACATCAAATTATCATATAAAAATAAATTTAACAATAAGGATTTAGGCATGGCAAACAAATGATTTAATAATTTTTCACAATTTCCCAATTTACTACACAATAATGCCTAAGACTTTAATTCAATGAATTTTGCACGTATAAGCCCGAGTACGTAATCGTCATCTCGCGTACACGACTTTTCACATTACACAAATGGCACATAAGACTCAATGCCTAAGGGGTAATTCCCCCACTCGAGGTTAAGCAAGACACTTACCTTTTTGAAGTTATGCCGATATTCTAAAATCGTCTTCTTGCTTGAATTGATCTCCGGGCCGCTCAAATCTAACCAAATTAATTGTATAACTTCATTAAAATTCATCGGAAATAATTGCGGATAATAATATGTCGACCTAAAAATTTATTCTAAAAAGTCAACTAAAGTCAACGGGGGAACCGCCCCTCGGAACCCGATAAAATTTTCATGAAATCCAAACATCCATTCCGATACGAGTTCAACCATACCAATTTTATTGAATTCCAATAACAACTCGACCTCCAAATTTTAAATTTTCATTTTTGGATAATTTTACAAAACTCTTGATTTCTTCCATTAAAATCCGAATTAAACGATGAATATAATCATAGATTCATGAAATATAATTACTTTAGGATATAGAACACTTACCCTAATCCATATGGTGAAAACCGCCTAAAACATCGCTTCAATCCGAGCTCCATTGCTCCAAATATGTCAAAAATGGCTGAAACCTCGAAATATAGCTACTGCCCAAATATTCGTGATCGCGGAAATTGCTTTACGATCACGAAACACAAAATTTTTCAGCCCCAAAATTGCTCTTTGCGATCGCGGAAAACCAATCGCGATTGCGAAGAACAAACTCCCCAACTCTTCGAGACAACCTCTAGTATAATGATCATAACCTTTTGTACTAAACTCCAAATGATAGATGGTGTAACTTTCTGTAAACTAGATTCCAAGGGCTATAACTTTTATTTGTTGCTCATCTCCCAATTCCTTATATATTTCGAGATATAAGCTTCCAAATTCAGCCCTATGCAACAGAGATTTTCAAACTCTTCCCGGACATCCTATAATATATCTACCATAACTTTTTTTATACAACTCCAAATAACAAATGGTTTACCTTTATTAAAACTAAACACAAAGGGCTACAACTTCCATTTTTCGATCATCTCCAAATTCCTCATAGATTGCGAGATATGAGCTTCCAAAGTCGGGTCAGTGCGGCAGGAGTTTCCTCTATGCGATCGCGAAAAGGCTTCTGCGATCGCGATTCAGTCTCCAAACAGCAAAATTACTCTTCGCGATCGCGACCGTTTGTCCGCGATCACGATTCATAACTCAGTGGCCAAAAACCAGCAACTAAAAATGGCCTAGAAATGGTCTGAAACTCACCCGAGCCAATCAGTACCCCGTCTAAGCATACCAACCAGTCCCAATACATAACACGAACCTGCTCGAGGCCTCAAATCACATAAAACAATATCAAAACTACAAATCACACCTCAAATCAAAATCTATGAATTTTGAACTTTCAAATTCTATATTTTTTGCCGAAACACATCAAATCAATCCGGAATGACTTCAAATTTTGCATAGTTGACATAACGAAGCTATTCCAATTTCCAGAATCAGATTCCGACCCCGATATCAAAAAGTCAACCCCACGGTCAAACTTCCCAAAAATTCATCTTTTGCCATTTCAAGCCTAATTCCACTACAGACCTCCAAATAATTTTTCAAATACGCTCCTAAGTGCATAATCACCATACGGAGCTATTGACATCATCAAAATTCCATTCCGAAGTCGTTTGCTCTAAAGTCAACTCTCCGGTCAACTCTTTCCATTTAATTTTCTAAATAAGGATTGTTCTTTTAATTTAATTTCGAATCTTCAGTAATTCAAACTCGACCACACCCGCGGATCAAAATACATATTGCGAAGCTGCTCAAGACCTTAAGTCACTAAACGGGGTGTAAATTCTAAAACCGACAAGTCGGGTCGTTACATTCTCCCCTCTTAAACTAACGTTCGTCCTCGAACGTGCTAAGAATTATTCTGAGGTTACCAAATTGATGATTTTATCTCTACATATATACTCGCGGTTGATTCCACGCTACCTCATTTGAGATAAGCGTGACAACATCATCTCATTTGAGATTATTTCTTTTATCCATATTTGAGAACTTTAAGGCCAATTTCTTACACTCCAATATTTTCAAAAGGCGTGATTTTTTACAACAACGCACAATATTAGTCTCAACTGTCTATAGCAACTCGTGCCTATGCACACATCAATTTTCTCGATAGTGTTGAAGTAATTCAAAACTTTCTTTGGGGTGCTACATTATTCCCCGTTTAAGATTATTCGCCCTCAAACACATTACATATTTATCTCTTCCTTTGCAAATCTCAACCCTCCAAATTTTTACTAACTCCTAAATTTTTCAGAAATTTTAGCAGAGTCTTCCTTGTAATTGCGACTATCCACCTACCAGAGTAATACTAAAAATAACTCATAACAACACATCCACAACCCAAAAAAATATACCACACGGTATATATCAATAACATCAATCTCGGCATCGCAAGCACTGCATTATCATAATGATATCACGACATGCAGCACATCATATGTATGCTCATCACCACATCTCTGGTCTTAAAAGCTGTTCATAATTAATTCGAGCATCATAAATAAATCTCATATTAACCACCACCCAATTTTGAATTTTCACAACACTGACAACAGAATGTGAGGCATGAAGACCTCATGATTACTTACGCGGATTAATGAGTCACATTTAATGCCACCTGGGCACTCACCTCATAGGCTAAAACTCAATATTTACAGCACGAAAATGGCTGAATATGAACAGAAAAATATACAAGAATTATCAAATAAGCCTAATATGCATGACTTCATATTAATATTATTGTACAAATTAAATTTTACAAAGGGAGAATTTTAAACTTATACATATTTCACCACAAGGACCTCGTCCTTACATAACTTTAAATATTTCACATCATATAAAAATGCGAGGATCTAGTCCTAAAATCCGAATCACAATTATGTTGCATATTGTGCCAACTGAAATTTTCAATTTCCTTTCTTTCTTTTTTTCAATATATTTCATAAATAATTTTCACAACATATAATGAACCATCATACTCGTAGGGCGTATAATTCATAAAAATTGGAATCAATTATTCCGAAACATATTAAACCCACTGTAATGAATAATAAAAATTACTTTTGGACTTATAGCCTTCAATGGTGTATAAAAATAAATGACATACACGGGCTCACACCTTCAAATCTCCCAATAGGGATAAACATATAAGTGGGTCAAATTTACGAAGCTCACCCATAAGTGGGGCATAATAGGAGGACTTACCTCAATATTCAGAACCAAATCAAATTAAGGAAAATATCCTTTTATAATAAAACTCAGGATCGTACATGTAACGACACCATCTGGTGTATTGGCCTCAGCCAAATCATAGTGATTAAATCAATGGGCCGGGCCTCCACCTCTTAGGCGCCCACTACTAGGGCTACTTATCAGGCGGATTGGGCGGTTAATTACTCTTAACGGTTTGGCTTAACGGTTATCGATTTTTAAATATATTAATCCGCTAGCCACCCAATAAGATATCGGGTGGATTGGTATCGGTTTGGCTCTTATCGGGCGGTTTATCGGCCTAATTCAATCTATATTGCGTGCATTAATTGTTTGCTGACAACCTAGCATACAAATTCAGAATATGAAATTACACATTGAGTCCATACATACATGTCTGTTAACGCCTACATAAGAATGATGTAGTGTGTCATGTGTTGTAGAGTGAAAAAAGTTGTGGCATAATACTATTGTTCTTCTATTAAACATAGACAACATGCATTAGTTTAAAAAATTAAAAGCAGAGATGAACCATAGACAACAGCTTAAACAATCTTGTTGTAGGGTGGGAGAATAAGCTAAGTTAAGCCAAGCCTCGAATCTTCTGATGCATAGTACGTAAGGGTTCAGATTATTTAGGAACTAAGCGTTAGAACTTAGAGATAGAGTACTGGAAGAAGTGGAAGGGTTTTTGATATTTAATATATATAAAAATAAATTTTGAATATATATATATATATATATATATATTCTTAACGGGTTAACGGATTATCTGTTAAGAAAATTGAATAATCCGCCCCCAAACCGATAAGCCGTTAATAAAAAAATTCAATTTGTTCCCCGTCCGTTAAACCGTTAACCCAATACCAATAATCCATTAAGTTTTGGTTTCGGTTTGGTTTTCGGTTTCGGTTCGGTTTTGAACACCCCTACCCACTACCCGGCTGTACTCCACCTCTAGTTCACTGTGCATGTGGAGTATCAACTGGAATAAAGCTTGTGACTGGAGTGTTCAGATGAAATCCACCCCTCCCAAGTTTGGGACAATATCTCATGATATGCCTAGTATCACCACACTCATAACAACCCCTCTAAGGTCGCGGCTGCTCGTACTGAGTCTGTGCCAGATAAAGGAATAACCACTGTAAGAATCTCGTGTCGGTGGTGTACTGTAAACTGGAGCACTCCGAGTAATCTGATGTGCGGACTGATCTGACCGACTGCTTGACCCTACGCTATAATGGGTTCTAGATGAAGAGTAAAACCCATTGAACCCTCCAGATCTTTGAGACCTTTTGTCCTCCTTAGACTCTCTTTCCTTGCCTAAAACACCCTCAATCTTCCTTGCAATCTCCACTACTTGTTGAAATGGAGTATCTGTAACGACTCGGCTGGTCGTTTCAGGAGTTATAGACTTGTTTTCCCCATTTCTACTTCTTTCTGTGTTATTAATCTATATTATATTATATCGGGTTAGTTGGTTCGGGACCGGAGTGGTTTCAAAGTGAATTAAGACACTTAGTCGCTTGAGTAGAAACTTAAGTTAGAAAAGTCAACTGGATGTTGACCTATATTTAAATGACCTAATATTTGTATTCTGATGGTTCTGTTAGCTCCGTTAGGTGATTTTAGACTTCGAAGTGCGTCCGAAATGTGATTTTGAGGTCCGTGGTAGAATTAGGCTTGAATTGGCGAAATTGAAAATTTGGCGATTTCGGTCGGCAGTGGAAAGTTTGATATCGGGGTATGAATGTAATTCCGGAAGTTGGAGTAGGTTCGTAGTGTCATTTGTGACGTGTGTGCAAAATTTGAGGTCATTCGAACGTGGTTTGGTTGGTTTTGGCATCGGTTGCCAAATTTAGAAATTTAGAAGTTCTTAGGCTTGAATCTGAGGGTAATTTGATGATTTGATGTTGTTTTGAGTGATTCGAAGGTTCGACTATGTTGGTATGTTGATATATGACTTGTTGATATTTTTTGTTGAGGTCCCGAGGGCCTCGTCATGGAGGTCTATCTCAGTAGACGAGTCAGCCTCCGACTATATCACCAGTTACCTCACCACATGCCCAGTCAACTCGTGGTGGAGGTCAGTCAGCTAGGGGTCCCCCTAGAGGGGGAGGCAGATCAGGGGGTGGTCAGGCCCGTTTCTATGTTCTCTCTGCCAGACCATATGCTATTGCTTCAGATGTTGTGATTACAAGTATTGTCTCAGTTTGTCACCGAGATGCCTCAGCGTTATTTGATCCTGGTTCCACGTATTCATATGTTTCCTCGTATTTTTCCCATTT
Organism: Nicotiana tabacum; assembly: GCF_000715075.1. Lineage (NCBI taxonomy): Eukaryota > Viridiplantae > Streptophyta > Magnoliopsida > Solanales > Solanaceae > Nicotiana > Nicotiana tabacum. The sequence continues at coordinate 11,023,334 of NC_134094.1, read as the reverse complement.
TCTAGATATGCCCCATTAGTTTTTAATTTCATTTGTACGTGTATCTACTCCTGTGGGCGATACTATTATTGTAGACCGCGTATACCGGTCATATGTGGTGACTATCGGGGGTCTGGAGACCCGAGTGGATATATTGTTGCTTAGTATGATTGACTTTGATGTGATATTGAGTATGGATTGCTTATCTCCATGTCATATTGTTCTAGATTGTCACACTAATACGATGACGTTGACTATGCCGGGAATTCCGAGGGTTGAGTGGAGCAGTTCTGTATTTGAAGGCTGAGCGCATGGTTGAGAAGGGTTGACTATCTTATTTGGCTTTTGTGAGGGATGTTAGTGCAGAGACTCTTGTCATTGATTCTGTTCCGGTGGTACGTGATTTTCTGGATGTGTTTTCTGCAGATCTGTCGGGCATGCCGCATGACAGGGATGTTGACTTTGGTATTGATCTGGTGCCGGGCACTCAGCACATTTCTATTCCACCGTATCGTATGGCACCGACGGAGTTGAAGGAATTGAAAGAACAGCTTCAGGAACTCCTTGATAAGGGATTTATTTGGCCTACTGTTTCACCTTGGGGTGCACTTGTTCTATTTGTAAAGAAGAAGGATGGTTCCATGAGAATGTGTATTGATTACAGGCAGTTGGGCAAGGTCACAGTCAAAAACAAGTATCTTTTGTCTTGTATTGATGATTTATTCGACCAACTTCAGGGAGCAAGGGTGTTCTCTAAGATTGATTTGAGGTCCGGTTATCACCAGCTGAAGATTCGGGATTCAAATATTCTTAAAACAACTTTCAGGACCCGATTTGGCCATTATGAGTTCTTGGTGATGTCTTTTGGGCTAACCAATGCCCCATCATTGTTCATGCATTTGATGAACAGTGTATTCCAGCCCTATTTGGACTCATTCATTGTTGTATTAATTGATGACATCCTGGTGTACTCTCGTAGCCGGGAGGAGCACGTCAAGCATTTGAAGATTGTATTACAGAGATTGAGGGAGGAGAAGTTTTATGCAAAGTTCTCCAAATGTGAGTTTTGGCTCAGTTCAGTAGCATTCTTGGGGCACATGGTGTCCAATAAGGGTATTCAGGTGGATCCGAAGAAGATAGAGGCGGTGCAGAGTTGTCCCAGACCGTCCTCAGCCACGGAGATTAGGAGTTTTCTTGGTATGGCGGTTACTACCGTCGCTTTGTAGAGGTATATTCATCTATTGCATCGCCCTTGACCAAATTGACCCAAAAGGGTGCTCCATTCAGGTGGTCATATGAGTGTGAGGAGAGCTTTCAGAAGCTCAATACTGCTTTAACCACAACTCCAGTGTTAGTTCTGCCATCAACTTCAGGTTATTACACCGTGTATTGTGATGCCTCGAGGATAGGCATTGGTTGTGTTTTGATGCAGGATGGTAGGGTGATTGCCTATGCCTCGCGCCAGTTGAAGACCCATGAGAAGAACTATCATGTCCATGATCTTGAGTTAGCAACCATTGTTCACGCCTTGAAGATTTGGCGTCATTATTTGTCTGGGGTTCATTGTGAGATCTATACAGATCACCGGAGTCTGCAGTATCTGTTAAAGCAGAAGGATCTTAATTTGCGTCAGCGGAGATGGTTGGAGCTTCTTAAAGACTATGATATCACTATTTTGTACCATCCAGGGAAGGCCAATGTGGTGGCTGATGCTTTGAGTCGCCGGGCAGAGAGTTTGGGGAGTTTAGCATATCTTCCAGTAGCAGAGAGACCTTTGGCATTGGATGTTCAGGCCTTAGCAAGCCAACTTGTCAGATTGGATATTTTGGGTCCTAGTAGGGTATTGGCTTGTGTGGTCTCCAAGTCTTCTCTTTATGACCGTATCAGGGAGCGTCAATACGATGACCCACACTTGCTCGTTCTTCAGGACAGGGTTCAGAGAGGTGATGCTAGGGATGTGACTATTGGTGATGACGGTGTGCTGAGAATGCAGGGCCGGATATGTGTGCCTAATGTAGATGGGCTTCGAGAGTTGATTCTTGAGGAGGCCCACATCTCGCGGTATTCCATCAATCCGGGTGCCGTAAAGATGTACCAGGATTTGAGGCAACACTATTGGTGAAGGCGGATGAAGAAGGATATAGTTGGGTTTGTGGCTCGGTGTCTGTGTCAGCATGTTAAGTATGAGCATTAGAGACCGGGTGGCTTGCTTCAGAGATTAGAGATCCCAGAGTGGAAGTGGGAGCGGATCACCATGGACTTTGTAGTTTGGATCCCATGGACTTCGAGGAGGTTCGATGCTATTTGGGTTATTGTGGATCGGCTGACCAAGTCCGCGCACTTCATTCCAGTTGGTACTACTTACTCTTCAGAGGGGTTGGCTGAGATTTACATCTGAGAGATCGTTCGCCTGCATGGTGTCCCGGTTTCCATCATTTCAGATAGGGGTACTCAGTTCACATCGCAGTTTTGGAGGGCCGTGCAGCGAGAGTTGGGTACTCAGGTTGAGTTGAGCACAACTATTCACCCTCAGATGGACGGGTAGTCCGAGCGCAGTATTTAGATATTGGAGGACATGTTGCGTTCTTGTGTCATTGACTTTGGGGGTTCATGGGACTAGTTTCTGCCACTCACGGAGTTTGCATATAATAACAATTATCAGTCGAGTATTCAGATGGTTTCGTACGAAGATTTGTATGGGAGGAGGTGTAGATCTCCGGTTGGATGGTTTGAGCCAGGTGAGGCTAGGCTCTTAGGTACAGACTTGGTCCAGGACGCATTAGATAAGGTGAAATTGATACAGGAGCAGCTTCGCACGGCAAAGTCTAGGCAGAAGAGCTACGCGGATAGGAAGGTCCGTGATATGTTTTTTATGGTTGGAGATAAGGTTATTCTGAAGGTATCACCCATGAAGGGTGTTATGAGGTTTGGGAAGTGGGGCAAGTTGATCCCCCGGTTCATTGGGCCTTTTGATGTGCTTCAGAGGATTGGGGAGATTGCTTATAAGGTTGCCTTGCCACCCAGCTTGTCGAGTGTGCATCTAGTGTTTCATGTTTCCATGCTTCGGAAGTATATTGGAGATTTGTCCCATGTTTTGGATGTCAGCACGGTTCAATTGGAGGGTGATATGACTTATGATGTGGAGCCGGTGGCTATTTTAGATCGGCAGGTTCGAAGGTTAAAGTCAAAGGATATAGCTTCAGTGAAGGTGAAATGGAGAGGTCAGCATGTGGAGGAGGACACTTGGGAGACCGAGCGGGAGATGCGGAGCAGATACCCACGCCTATTCGAGACTCCAGGTATGTTTCTAGACCCGTTCGAGGACGAATGGATGTTTAAGAGGGGGAGTATCTATAACGACCCGACCAGTCGTTTCAGGAGTTATAGCCCCGTTTTCCCCATTTCTACTTCTTTCTGTGTTATTCAACTATATTATGTTATATCGGGTTAGTTGGTTCGGGACCGGAGTGATTTCAAAGTGAATTGAGACACTTAGTCTCTTGAGTAGAAACTTAAGTTGGAAAAGTCAACCAGATGTTGACCTATGTGTAAACGACCTTGGATTTGAATTCTGATGGTTCCATTAACTCCGTTAGGTGATTTTGGACTTCGGAGTGCGTCCAGAATGTGATTTGGAGGTCCGTGGTAGAATTAGGCTTGAATTGACGAAATTGGAAATTTGGCGATTTTGGTCGGCAGTGGAAAATTTGTTATCGGGGTCGGAATGGAATTCCGGAAGTTGGAGTAGGTTTGTAGTGTCCTTTGTGACATGTGTGCAAATTTTGAGGTCATTCGGACGTGGTTTGGTTGGTTTTGGCATCGGTTGCCGAATTTGGAAATTTAGAAGTTCTTAGGCTTGAATCCGAGGGTAATTTGATGATTTGATGTTGTTTTGAGTGATTCGAAGGTTCGACTAAGTTGGTATGTTGCTATATGACTTGTTGGTTTTTTTTTTGTTGAGGTCCCGAGGGCCTCAGGATGATTCCGGGTGGTTAACGGATTTGTTGAAGTTCGTAAATGCAGCTGGAGCTGCTGTTCTGGTGTGTCCGCACCTGCGGATTGGGAACCGCAGGTGCGACGATCGCAGGTACGTGGAAGGCTCGCAGATGCGAAGAATGGATCGCACCTGCGGGATCGCAGGTGCGAGGAGACTGCCGCAGGTGCGACGTCTGGTCAGTTAAGTGGAATGCGCAGGTGCGGAATTCCTGGGCAGAAACCATAAATAGAACCCTTCGCGAATTTTGGTCATTCTTCACAATTTCAACTCGGGTTTTGGAGCTTTTGGAGGGGTTTGAAGAGGTAATCAAGGGGATTTCATTGAGGTAAGTTACTTGAGCCCTAATACTTTTATATACAGTGAATTCCCATTGTTTTAATCATGGTAATTAGTAAAAATGAGGGGTTAGTGCTTGAAAATTTTGGAAAGTAATTTAAGGATTTGAAGGACCAAACGATGTCGGATTTTGATGAATTTGGTATGGTTAGACTCGTGAGTGAATGAGCTTTATTTTTTTGTAAATTTTGTCGGATTTTGAGACGTGGGACCGGGGGCCGGGTTTGAGCCAATTTCGGGTTTTGGTCTAATTTTGTAGTTTTTCTTGCGGAATTCATTCCATTAGCGCGTATTGATGGTATTGTACTGATTGTGAATAGATTCGGAGCATTTGGAGGCCGAGTCCATAGTCAAGAGCATTGCGGGTTAGAGATTTGACCGGTTTGAGGTAAGTAACGATTGTTAATCTATTCCTGAGGGTATGAAACCCCGGATTTTGTATTATTCTACTATTTTTAGTGATGCACATGCTAGGTGACGGGCGTGTGGGCGTGCACTGTTGGGGATTTGTGACTTGGTCAGTCCCGTAGCAACTGTAAAGTTGCATACTTTGTTGAAACTATATGATACTTATGTGTTTTAGAAAGAATTTCTGCAAATTGGGATGAATGCCATGTTTGGGCCTTGCGCCAAAGCTGTTTGGACCCTTAGGGGCTGTTTCTTACCATCCTCTCATTGTTTTCGATTGAAAATTTATACTCAGTCATGTTTATACTTGTTTACCGCATAACTTAGTTTTATGGCTCTATTTTGATGCATATAAATGTTTTGGGCCGAATGCCCTGGTTTACTGAAATGCCCGAGTGGCTTGAGAGGTTTATGACTAACTGAGGCCGATGACCTAATTTGTGAGGATGAATGTGGATCAGAGCTTCCCGCCTGCAGCATATTTATCACTGAGTGAGGCCGAGGGCCTGATTTGTGAGGATGAGTGTGGATCGGGGCTGCCCGCCTGCAGCATACTTTATTACTATAGCACGTGAGTTGTCCGTGCAGATTATAGCGCTTGGGCTGAAGGAGCCCCTCCGGAGTCTGTACATACCCCCAGTGAGCGCAGGTACCTACTGAGTGTCGAGTGCCGAGTACCGAGTGCTCAGTGACTGGGAGGCATGATTGATTGTGAGGTATTCCCGAGTGGCAAGAGTGATTGAGCCTTTATTTGAAAAAAAAACTGTTGGAAAAATATCTTTAAATGATTTTTACTGATACCGGTTTTAAACGAGATGATTTGATTCAAACATTGATTTTTAAAGCATGTTGTACTTTACTGAGATTTCATGATATGAACGTTATACGTTTTATTGCTCGTCACTACTGCTCAGGCTTTATTTATTGTTGTTACTTACTGAGTTGGCGTACTCACGTTACTCTCTGTACCTTGTGTGCAGATTCAGGTGTAGCTGGAAACGGTAGCGGTTATTGAGTGTTTTGGTTACAGATTTTCTTGGAGATAGCAAGGTAGCTGTTTGGCGATCGCAACCCCTGCTCTTCTCCCTCTTATCTTCCTCTAGTTGTATTTAGCTATTTTCCAGGCTGAGTTAGCCTTGATATTGTTAGACAGATTGTAGTAGATGCTCGTGACTAGTGACACCCCGATGTCGGGTTTTTCTTTTCCGCACTTCTGTTTCCCTTGATTTGAACTCCTTAAATGAAGGTTTTATGTTAAATAATATTTAAATTATCTTTGAAACGAAAAAATCAGTTTGTTTGGAAATGAGTCGGCTTGCCTAGTTCCACGATAGGTGCCATCATGACAGATTAGGTTTTTGGGTCGTGACAGTATCAATTTGCAATTATCGAGCCATGCATATTTTAATATCATATTCGAGCCCCTCAATGAATCTGCGGACCCACTCTCTGATTCTAGGAACTAAGATAGGTGCATGACAGGCTAACTCACCGAACATGATAACATATTCTGACACTATCATAGTGCCCTGACGCAACCGTTCAAACTTTGTGCGCCATGCATTTCGGAGAGTCTAGGGAACAAACTCTTTCAAGAACATTTCCGAAAATTGAGCCCAAGTTGGTGGTGTGGCATCGACTGGTGTACCTTCTTCATAGATTTGCCACCACCGATATGCTGCGCCTGACAGTTGAAATATAGTAAAGGCAACTCCGGTCACCTCCACAATACCCATGGTGCGGAGAATACGGTGACAATTTTCTAAAAATTCTTGGGCATCCTCTATAGCTGTGCCACTGAAAGTAGGTGGACTATACCTCTTAAACCTTTCAAACCTCTTTCGTTCTTCTTCTGATGCCTCGGACCTAGCCTCAGGCCGAACCGGAATAACAGGTTGTACCCGTACTACACCCGGAATCTGACCAACGTGAACCTGCTGCTCTGGAGTTGTGATAGGAGTCTCGGCTACTCCCCCAATATTTGGAATGTTTGGTGCGACAGAGATCAATCCCTCCTGAGTTAATATACCAAACATACTCAGGAACTGTGCTAAAGTCTCCTAAAGTTCGGGGGTAACAACAGGTGCTTCTGATACATGTCCCCCAACTGGAGTTACTAGTGGCTCCTCAACTGTTGTTCTGTTAGGTGCTCTAGTCGCAGCACGTGCCCTTTCTTTACCTCGGCCCCGACCTCTTACGGACTTAGAAGTATGTGTGAATGCCTACTGAGCTAACCCAGTAGCACGTGTCCTCACCATATGCGAGCGAATGGAGATACAAAGGTTCAAATTTCAAATTAAACAAATTATGCACGACAGGAATGCAAGAAATGGAAATTTCCTAATAGTTCTGTAGCCTCTCGAAGATAAGTACAGACGTCTCTGTACCGATCCGCAATACTGTACTAGACTCGTTCGTGACTCATAGAACCTATGAACCTAGATACCAACTTGTCACGACCCAAAATCCCACCACATGCGTCGTGATGGCACCTAGTCTCTAAGACTAGGTAAGCCGATTTCTATTACATTTTGAAGCCCCTTTTAAAAAAAATAAATAAGTAACCAAAACTAACAACGTAATAAATATGAATATACAACCTCCCAAGACTAGTAGTACTGAGTCACGAACTCTAATTGAATACATGGAATGATCACGATGACAGAATACACAATATTGTTTGATTAAAATTTAACAGTACAATGAAATGAAAAGATTCCAAGGGACTGCGACGACAAAGCATATCTACCTAGAATCCTTACGGTCCCGCTTTAACTATGCTCAAGTCTGATATCTCCAATACCTGACTTTGAACAAAAATATGCAGAAGTGTAGTATAAGTATCAAGACTAGCCTCAATGGAGTAAAAACGAAGTACAGTCAAGACGCTCACTAGTCTAATAACCTGTGCAATATAATACACAAAATACTAGAAAACATATAGCAATAAGGGAGGGATAAAACAACCAGTGGTATGCACAGCAAGACAACAAGAACACCATAAATATCACTCAACAATTAATAAATACATGTACGCCTAATTAATTCAAGTTTTTCAAATAAATATCTGTCGCATATAATTCTTCCAAATAACTCTCTTTCGAATGTAGTTTTCTCAAATAAATATTTTTCAAATATATTTCTTTCTATAAATCTTTTCAAATATAATTTCCTCAAATAAATATCTTTCAAATACTATTCTTTCATATAATTCTTTTTTAATAAAAATAAATATTTTGAATATAATTCTTTCAATTAAAAAGTCACCATGTGACACCTCATTTCATAATCATAAAAATAATATGGGTCTTAACCCATTTTCATATATAATTAAATTATATCACAACCGCACGAACAATTCACATGCCAATTATCATCATCATTTCATCATAGCACCTCGTTCCCACATTTCATATCACAACTGCACAGACACTTCAGGTGCCAAATATCCTCATTATTTACTCACGGCACCTCGTGCCCATATTTTAATTTATAATCCGCCTGGCAATAGCCACGAGCTCTCAATTTCAACATAAATCAGATTGTTATCAATTTACCAACGAACAAGATAAATTGCACAAGGTATAAAAGTAAACACACGAAAATCACAACATCACATGAAAATTATCAACACCATAACCCCACATCATCACATATCGTCCCTGACAATAGCCACCCTTATCGCTCCTATTGCCACCCTTATCACTCCTATAGCCACCCTTATCGCTCCGCCCAGACAATATCAATAGTCACCCTTATCGCTCCTATACTCACCCTTATCGCTCCGCCAAGATAATATTCCAACAAACACAACAACAGTGAAATGCCACCCTTATGCCCACATAATATCAACGGTGAAATGCCACCCTTCTATCTCCCCAAAACAATAACTCACACAACACAACAATTTACATGAGAAATTAATACGACAACATAATAAAATCAATTCATATCACAATTTGCCCAATGGCCACAACCAAATTCCAAAGATATATCAAAATTAATTAATTTCACAACAAATAGCTTAAGGCTCCACACAATGTATATAACACCCAGAAACAATCAATAGAGATATAAATTACTCAACATAAAGCAAAGTCTTCATTAATGCAAATTTAGATAATTATAATAACACTTCTTCTTAAGCTCGCTTAAATTAATTATTTGCATAAGAAAATTCATATTGCAATTAATTTCCAAAAAATATTAAACCAACAATACTCACAAAATTTCATAAATATTTCAAGTAACAATCACATCAAATTATCATATAAAAACAAATTCAACAATAAGGATTTAGGCATGGCAAACAAATGATTTAATAATTTTCCACAATTTCTCAATTTACTACACAATAATACCTAAGACTTTAATTCAATGAATTTTGCACGTATAAGCCCGAGTACGTACTCGTCACCTCGCGTACACGGCTTTTCACATTTCACAAATGGCACATAAGACTCAATGCCTAAGGGGTAATTTCCCCACTCGAGGTTAAGCAATACACTTACCTTTTTGAAGTTATGTCGATATTCCAAAATCGTCTTCTTGCTTGAATTGACCTCCGAGCCGCTCAAATCTAACCAAATTAATTGTATAACTTCATTAAAATTCATCGAAAATAATTCCAGATAATATTATGTCGACTTAAAAATTTATTCCAAAACGTCAACAAAAATCAACTCGGGACCCTCCCCTCGGAACCCGATAAAATTTTTATGTAATCCGAACATCCATTCCGATACGAGTTCAACCATACCAATTTTATTGAATTCTAATAACAACTCGACCTCCAAATCTTAAATTTAAAGAAATCAAGATTTTACAAAAATCTTGATTTCTTCCATTAAAATCCAAATTAAACGATGAATATAATCATAGATTCATGAAATATAAACACTTTAGGATATATAATACTTACCCTAATCCATATGGTGAAAACCGCCTCAAAAATCGCTTCAATCCGAGCTCCATTGCTCCAAATATGTCAAAAATGGCTGAAACCTCGAAATATAGCTACTGCCCAAGTATTCGTGATCACGGAAATTGCTTTGCGATCGCGAAACACAAAATTTTTCAGCCCCAAAATTATTCTTTGCGATCGCGGAAAATCAATCGCGATTGCGAAGAATAAACTCCCCAACTCTTCTAGACAACCTCTAGTATAATGATCATAACCTTTTGTACTAAACTCCAAATGATGGATGGTGTAACTTTCTCTAAACTATACTAAGGGCTATAACTTTTATTCGTTGCTCATCTCCCAATTCCTTATATATTTCGAGATTTAAGCTTCCAAAGTCAACCCTATGCAATAGAGATTTCCAAACTCTTCCCGGACATCCTATAGTATATCTACCATAATCTTTTGTATACAACTCCAAATAACAAATGGTTTACCTTTGTTAAAACTAAACACAAAGGGCTACAACTTCCATTTTTCGATCATCTCCAAATTTCTCATAGATTGCGAGATATAAGCTTCCAAAATCGGGTCAGTGCGGCAGGAGTTTCCTCTACGCGATCGCGAAAAGGCTTCCGCTATCGCGATTCACAGTCTCCAAACAACAAAATTACTCTTCGCGATCGCGACCGTTTGTCCGCGATCACAATTCATACCTCAGTGGCCAAAAACCAGCAACTAAAAATGGCCTAGAAATGGTCCGAAACCACCCGAAAACTCACCCAAGCCACTCGGTACCCCATCTAAGCATACCAACCAGTCCCAATACATAACATGAACCTGCTCGAGGCCTCAAATCACATCAAATAACATCAAAGCTACGAATCACACCTCAAATCAAAATTTATGAACTTTGAACTTTCAAATTCTATATCTTGTGCCGAAACACATCAAATCAATCTGGAATGAATTCAAATTTTGCACAAAAGTCATAATTGATATAACGAAGCTATTCCATTTTTCAGAATCGGATTCCGACCCCGATATCAAAAAGTCAACCTCCCGGTCAAACTTTCCAAATATTCATCTTTTGGCATTTCAAGCCTAATTCCACTACAGACCTCAAAATACTTTTTCGAACATGCTCCTAAGTCCATAATTATCATATAGAGCTATTGACATCATCAAAATTCAATTCTGAAGTCGTTTGGTCAAAAGTCAACTCTCCAATCAACTCTTTCCATTTAATCTTCAAAATAAGGATTGTTCTTTTAATTTAATTATGAATCTTCAGTAATTCAAACTCGACCACACCCGAGGGTCATAATACATATTGCAAATCTGCTCGAGACCTTAAGTCACTGAACGAGACATAAATTGTTAAAACGACAAGTCGGGTCGTTACATCATATTTAATTTAAGCAAAGGTTCAATTAACTAGCTAATTGAGAGGAACAAAGTCTTAAGGAAGCCTATTAAATCACTACTCATTACGTTGTCACTAGAAATAGAGCAAAGAAGGGATATTCATCTTAACAGTGTTTAGGCTTGAGAGTACACAATACACCATTTTGTAACCTACATGTATTACATGTTCCTTAAACTTCCTTATATCTATATATACATGTCAAGTGTTAGCCAGTGCAATTGTGTGATTAAAGAACCAATATAATCCTTCTTTTCCTTTTAGAAAATAATTACAACCTTAATAGACTAGAAAATCACAATTGCGAGTGGTATGATTTGCATTCAAATTCAAGTAATACACTCACAGAGATTCACATATTTAATCTTAGATTTTATCTAATACGTACATGCATGATCTTGCACAAAGTCATAAAAACCATTACACATGTTACTGGACTAACAAGCAGAAATCAAGCAAAGACACAAACAAATGACATCATTTGAGAAAAACTTCTCCAGAAATATGTTCAAACAAACTAGATCAGATCTTAAACAGAAGTTCCACGAATCCAACAAACAAAGACATGATAGAATAGTCAAGATATGATTAAAAACAATTAGAGAGGAGATCTAATGAACCTGTGGCGAACTATAAACTCGAAAGCCTGAGCTTTGAATTCCGATGGAACCTCAATAGCGCAGAGAGGCTTCATATATAGAAGACTTTAAGCGTGAATCTGGTAGTTCATATACGAGACAACGACTATAAAGGAGAAAGAGGACTATAAAGAGATGGGAAGAGAAAAGAGCCGTTGGTAGATCAGGGTGTGAGAAAATGAGAAAAATAAATATACTAAATTATGGAAAGAATAATATTAGCCTAAAGAAGGAAAGATTTTCTTACTCGTGGGGATATGGGAGAGGATTTTATGGGATATGAAAGATTTTGCAATTCAAAAGTAGAGGAGGATTTGGGTTGATCTGGTGAACGAAATGAATTGGCTACCATTTAAAAAAAAACAATAATAATAATTAAGCAATAAGTAGAAAAAATCAAAATGCATGAGTTAAGAAATAAACATTAGAACAAATACCGTTTGAACAATGTTTGTAATAGTATTTGGATGTGCTTAAACAAAGTAATATTTTCCAATCTAAATTGACAAAATATGCACTGGCTTTACAACATATCAGGAGTTAACAAAGTAAAATAAGGTAATAATGTTTGTAATAGTATTTAAAATACTGTAAATATTATTATGACTTTTAAATAAAATAGTAGATCATTAGAATAATATGGAGTAAGGATGGACAAAATTGGGTGTCATAGTAGCTTATTAGAATAATATGGAGTAAGAATGGACAAAATTGGGTGTCAACAATATGTTGTGATGCTCGGGTACCTCAAGTCTCGTCTTCAAGTTTGAGCAACCCTACACCCTGATAAACCTTGAAGTATGAGACATTTGTAAACATAAAAATTTTTATGGATCAAGCTCATACAAAACCCTTGTATTGAACACCATAAAAAGAGAGTTTACAAGTTACAACGGTCTAAAAGGAAAGAGACACTACTAAAAATCTGCTAAAAATCGACCAATAATTTTCGACCAACGTTGGTCGGTCAAAAAATACGACCAAAAACCGTCCGGGTTGGACGGAAACTGGGAAAAAAAAATATTTACATTTTTTAAAACTAAATACCGACCAACGTTGGTCGGTAAATTGGTCAATGAATTGACCAAGCTGGTCAGACAAGAAAATTTTGGATTACCGACCAACGTTGGTCGGTAATCTGGATCCAATTTTTTAAATTTTAATAATTATTTTATTATTTAAAATATTTTATAATATTTAAGAATTTATATTTAAAATTACCGACCAACGTTGGTCGGTTAATGTAGGGGAAGCATTTACCGACCAACTTTGGTCGGTAATTTTTATTTTTCTGCAAAATAACCGACCAAAGTTGGTCGGTTATTACGTCAACAATATTGATCAAACTTTCGAATTACTTTTATATTTACTATCTAAATAATATAAATGTAATTCGCTAACACTTTTGTAATATAAATAATTAATACACTAACATATACTATATATAACATGCTATTTGTAAATTGATTCATCGACTTATAACTTACTTAATTAGATGCATCGATGAATATTAAAAACAAAACGTTTGACCTATATCGACTAATAGTAAAAACAAAACGTCTCGACTTATATCGATTAATCTAGCTATGCCATGTATTATTAGTGATGAATGAATGAAAAATAAAAGAATTAATACTAAACATCTGTGACATATATATATATATATATATATATATATATATATATATATATATATATATATATATATATGGATCACAAATTAAATAAACGAAAGAAGATATTAGTATTAAGTAAACGAGTTAAATTAATAGGTCAAACATGGTCAAACTTTAACAAGCTATATATATACACACTAACATATACTATAACAAGCTATATATATAGTTAAAGTATTACAGTGAAGTGTGTTTGTATGTGTGTGTGTATATATATATATATATATATATATATATATATATATATATATATATATATATATAAGAACACGAAGCGCTAGGACCACAGGGTCGGGTTCTTTTAGGGATAGACTTGGGAAGATACTAATTAGTATATATACTTTATCATCAAATATATCTATTTGTAAATTGATTCATCGACTTATAACTTACTTAGATGTATTGATGAATATTAATCGATGATTCATCAAAACGTCTCGACCTATATATCGATTAATCTATGTCATGCATTATTAGTGATGAACGAATGAAAAAAGAAGTTATTAGCATCAATTACAATATAGTGTATGTGTGTGTGAGAGAAATTACTCACATACTTAATTATAACTTAGAAAATTTACTTAGATAGATGCTATTATAATTTATTAAAATTAAATAGTTAATATAATTATTTATAAAGATTATGCTTATAGTTTATAATTATTTATAATAATTGCATACTTAATGTACCGACCAACGTTGGTCGGTAATTCTAAAATCAGAGAAGTCAAAAACGGGGGAAACCCCCATTTCTCAGGTTTTCCTCTTCCCTCTTCCCTCTTCCCTTCTCTCCTTCTCCCAGCCCTCCCCCGCGCCGTCGCCGTCACCGCTGCCACTGCCATTGCCGCCCCTCTCCTTCTCCATCTCCTAAAAATTCTAGGTTTGAATTATTACAACCCATTTATTTATTATTTCTAAGTTTTGTTAATTAGTTATGAATTAGTTTCAATTGATTAGTGTTTCAATTATTTGAACATTGCATTTTATTGAGGATTAGGGTTTAGGTCTTGTTTTAATTAGTTTTATTAACTAATTAGTTTTGTTAATTAATTTATAATTGTAGAATAAATTAATTTGTTGTTGTGAATCGAACTTTTAGGGTATGGGTTGAATTTATTTAGTTTAGTTAGTTTATGTTTAAACTCATAGGATATGAATTGAAATTTTAGTTTTCAGGATTTGTTCTTGTGAATTGAACTTTTAGGATATGAATTGAACTTTTAAGATATGAATTGGACCTTTTGGATATGAATTGAACTTTTAGGATATAAATTGATGTAATTAGGAAAATATAATTATCTTGAATTAACTAAAAAGGATATAATTAATTTATAATTGTAGAATAAATTAATTTATTCTTGTTTTATTTGTATAGATGGAACATCGTACTTGGATGTACAATAGAAATTATCCTAATCGGCGGGGATTGCGGGAGGATTTTGTAGAAGGGGTTGATGACTTTATTAGACATGCAATGTCACTTCCACCATACCAAAGTGAAGGAGTAATTAGGTGCCCTTGTGTCAGGTGCGATTGTATGAAGTTTAAAAAATCGGAGGAAGTTAAGCTTCATCTTTATAGGAAGGGGTTTATAGAGAATCACTTTGTGTGGACTAATCATGGAGAGATCGATGGTAGCCGTGGGATATTTCATAACATGGTTGTTGGTGAAAGTAGTAGGTCGGTGGAGAATACAAATCTTGATTCTAGAATTCAGGATATGGTTGCGGATGCTTTTGGGGGTGAGCTCAATGAAAATATTGAACAAACTCCTAATGATGACGCAAAACGTTTTTATGAACAGTTAGAGGAAGCTAGTCGTCCACTACGTGAAGGAAGTCTGCACTCTGAGCTGTCTGTTGCAGTTATGTCGGGTCACAGCCATCGGTATCACATCCACTTGGGTCGCATCCAGCTATGTCGCAGTCACAGGGATCGCAACCATCTTCATCATCGACTCCATCTATTGCAGGCCTTCGCCTGGGAGGCATTAGCTCTGACCCGCCTACACCGTCTTCACATGCATCTGATACACATGCTTCAGATGGTGATGACGAGGTAGTGCATTATGATCGATATGGCAGGATCATCATAGTCCCTGAGGGTGATGGGTAAGTGTTATTCATTATTTTTGCGTCTATTGATTTGTAACATTTTTACTAAGATATTAATGTGTTTTTGTTGTTAAATTGCAGGTTCAGGTCGGGTAATAAAACTACGAGGATAATCACCAATGCCATCAGAAAGCTTTATGATGGCCCTTATGCGACTTGGACTGATTGCCCATTCTCACTAAAGGAGCAAATTTTCAATCAATTTAAGGTATAAATGTTCTTTTAAACAGTTTAATAATTTATACTTATGATGTTTCCATCTAATATTTAACTTTTGAAATACAGAGCAAGTGTGTATGGGAAGACCGCTATAGCGCGGAAGTGGCTACAAATTTTCATCATAAAGCTCGCAAGAGATTGGCGGATGCTTTCTCGGATGCTAGAAAGAAGAACAAGAGGCCTGGATGGTTACTTGAGAATTTGTGGAATGATTTGCAAAGGCAATGGCTTACCGCAGAGTTCTTAGAGAGGAGCGAAAAAGGAAAGAAAGCTCGTGCATCCGAGAAGGGAGGCTCCTTGCACACTGGAGGTGCGATCAGCCTAGGGACAATAAAAAGAAGATTGGTACGTAATTGCTTAAATTATTTTACTTTTCTAAGTATATCTATTCTGTTTATTAACTAAATTAATTTGTTTTCAGTAAAAGAAGTATGGGCGTCCAATGAGTCATGATGAGCTATTCAAGGAGACACATGTTGTGAAGAAGAAGAAAGAGGGGGATCAAGATAGGTGGGTCGAGGACCGGGCCTCGACTGCATATGTAAGCTTTCAATTTTATTTAAGTATTATAATTTACTTTTATAAACAACTTGAAATACTGATTTAATTTAAAATAATATAGGGTCGCTACCAAAGTAACGTGGAGGAATTCATCCGTAGTCATCCAGCTGGTGAATCGGGTGAGCCAACCCAACCTTCGGACGAGGATGCTGAAAGAATATGGTTGGAGTCTGTTGGCGGTCCAAAATGGGGGAAGGTATACGGGCTTCCTACTAAAAACTTCCATCGTTATAAGTGTGGAATGTGAGGAATAGGGACTTACTCGCATGGCAAGCAACTTAATAGGGAGAGCCTCTCCGCTATGCGGGAGACAGTGACAAAGCTCACATCAGAGCTAGAAGCGGCCAAGGAAAGAGAAAGGCTTAGAGATGCTCAATTCCTTGGCATGCAAGCTCAGATAAGAACTCTCCTATCTAGTGGAGCTTTTCCGTTGCCCCGATCTCGTGAGTCATCTCCAGAGGGTCGAACTCCACATGATCGTTCCTCCCGCCCTGCTCGTGATCGTTCCTCCCGTCCTCCCCGTGATCGTGCTTCCCGTCTTCTACAAGACCGTTCTCTATATCGTCTTGTAGATGAAAGTTCATCAGACGATGATGATGATGTTGTACAAAATACCCCTTGACTTTTATATACTTTGAACTAGACAAATAGAACTAGTTGTAATTAGTTTTAACTTGGTTTTGGATTTTTATGTTCAATTGAACTTTAATTTATTAGTTTTAAAGTATTTATTGAATGTTTTGGTTGTTGTTGTTGTTGTTGTTGTGTTCTTGTTGTTGTTGTTGTTGTGTTCTTCTTCTTCTTGTTGTTGTTGTTGTTGTTGTTGTTGTTGTTGTGTTGTTGTTGTTGTTGTTATTGTTGTGTTGTTGTTGTTGTTGTGTTTTTGTTTTTGTTGTTGTTGTTGTTGTTGTTGTTGTATTTTTGTTGTTGTTGTTGTTGTTGTTGTTGTTGTTGTTGTTGTTGTTGTTGTTGTTGTTGTTGTTGTTGTTGTTGTGTTGTTGTGTTGTTGTATTGTTATGCTGGCAGGTGGTTTAGCTGCCAAAACAGGCATTTTATGCCAAAATTAATCCCAGAAAAACCGACCAATGTTGGTCGGTTTTTAATAAAAAAAAAAATTATTCCAAAATACCGACCAAAGTTGGTCGGTTAATGAACGTTAAATTCCCAGAATTCAAGACTACCGTCCAACTTTGGTCGGTATTTTACTTGCATTGTTGAGATTACCGACCATAGTTGGTCGGTAATGTTTAATTTTAATTAGTTTTAAAAAATATATATTTTCAATTACCGACCAAAGTTGGTCGGTTTTTTTTAATTTTAATAATTAATAAAAAAAGATAATCCGACCAACTTTGGTCGGTAAAATTAAACTAATAAAATATGTTTCCTACCAAAGTTGGTCGGTAAGTAATTAAACTTGTCATATGATCGTTTTAATATACCGACCAAAGCTGGTCGGTAATTTCCGACCAACTTTGGTCAGTAAGCCGTTCCGACCATCAAAATACCGTCCACACCGTAAAGGTCGCGTTTTGGTCGGTAATTTGCCATAACCGACCAACGTTGGTCGGTATTTTTGGTCAGTTTTTAGCGAATTTCTAGTAGTGAGAGTTTAACTGATTAAGAGTCATAACAAATGGCTTAGTATTATTTTCCAAGACTACAACAACCTGTAAAATCTCATAAGTGAGGTCTGGGTAGGGTAATGTGTACGCAGACCTTACCCCTACTCCTGAGAAGTAGACATGCTATTTTCGATAGACTCTCGGCTCAAAAAGATAAAAAAGGACAGTGAAGCAGTATCAGCAACGGAAACCAGATAAATAATACCAGCAACATAATATAGATAATTTTAGGTTTTAAATAACTTGAGTGTTCAAATATAATTTTTTTACTACAACTATAACTCATTATATAGTCCATTAATTGTAACGACCCAACCAGTCGTTTTAACCTTTAGAACCCTATTCCCCTAAATAAAACTTCCCCAATATACTTTAAATGATTTATGACTTGCGGGGATAGTTGGTTCGGGATTTGGAAGTGTTTGGGTTGAAATCGAAATATTTGGTTCTTTAAGATGGCTATAAAAGGCCAAGTTTGACTTCGGTCAACATTTTACGAAAATGACCCCGGAATAGAAGTTTTACGATTCCAACAGCTCCGTATGGTGATTTTGGACTTAGGAGCATGTTCAAAATTTTATTTGGAAGTCCGTAGTTAAATTAGGCTAGAAATGGCTAAAATAAGAATTTAAAGTTTGGAGGTTTGATCGGGGAGTTGACTTCTTGATATCGTGATCGGAATGCAATTTTGAAAATGTTCACGGCTCTGTTATGTCATTTATGACTTGTGTGCAAAATTTGAGGTCAATCGGACTTGATTTGATAGGTTCCGGCATCGAATGTAGAAGTTGAAAATTCTTAGTTTTATTAAGCTTGAATTGGGATATGATTCATGGTTTTAGAGTTGTTTGATGTGATTTAGAGGTTCGACTAAGTTCGTATGATGTTTTAGGACTTGTTGGTATATTTAGTTGAGGTCCCGAGGGCCTCAGGTGAGTTTCGGATGGTTAACGGATAAAAAATTGAACTTAATCAGCTGCTGCAATTTTTCTCTTCTGCTGGAAATTCTGGGCTGTGATCGAGCCCAAGATCGAGGCCCAAAATCGAGCTCCCAAGATCGAGCTCTCAAGATCGAGCTCCCATGATCGAGCTCCCATGATCGAGCTCCCGAGATCGAGCACCCCTAATCATGCTCCCGAGATCGAGCTCCCCTAATCAAGCTCCTTGATCAAATTGGACAGATCTGTAAGTTATAAAAACAGAGGCATTCGACCCATTTACCATTTTTGACAAACTTGAGCTTGAACAGAGGCGACTTTTGACAGATTTTCAAGGAAAGACATTTGGGATAGGTGATTCCAACTCGGATTTGGTCTATATACACACATATATCATTGTTTTCACCATTTAATTAGTATTTTGATATTGAAATTTTGGAAAATTTTAGAAAATCTCATAGAAACGAATATTTGAGATTTTGATATAGATTCAGAGTCGGATTTGAGTGAAACTGGTATGGTTGGACTCGTAATTGAATGGGTTATCGGATTTCATAAATTTCGTCGGATTTCGAGATGTGGGCCCCACAGATAAATTTTAATTAATTTTGGGATTTTTATTGAAAATGTAATATTTCTTATAGAATTGATTCCTATAAATTTTAGTGATTGTATCGAATTAGTTATGGTTAGATTCAAGCCAATCAAAGTTGGATAATCGAGGAAAGGGCCTTCTAGTGGATTAAATTAGAGCAAATTGAGGTAAGTCTCTTGTCTAATCTTATGAGGGTAAAATTTACCACATAGGTCATTAAATTAAATAATTGTTGCTAATTGTGGGGGCTACGTACGCACGAGGTGACGAGAGTTCGTGCGTAGCTACTATTAATGCTAAAGTCCGGGAAGTTTAGGAGTCAAAAGCATGAATTACTTGTGTAAATGGTAGTCTTTACTTAATTAAATTATTTGATATATTTATATATATGTTGTGAATTGTTAGATAAAAATATTAAAGGATGGAAATCTCATATGCTTGAATTTCTGTTTAAATTAATTAATTGTTAAGAGAAATTGTTCTTCATGCTGAATTTATCTTATAATAAATGTACTCTCATTCCGGAGGTACATAAGAAAATATCCTCCTTTCTTGTGGAGCGGGCCGAATGCCTCGGCAGGATATATGCATCTATGGATCATGTCGCATGTCCCTCGGCAGTGTACACGAAACTCTGGATCAGGTCGTACGGCCTCGACAGAAATCATGCTTAATAATAATAATAACTACACGATACTTGTTAACTCTGTGAATCACGTTGATATAAATATTTCTATTTTCATGATTATTTAATATTATTGACCCATAGTGAGTGTCAAAGTCGGTCATCTCGTCTCTACCAATTCGAGATTAGGCTTGATACTTATTGGGTACACGTTGTTTTCGTACTCATATTACACTTGTTGCACATTTTATTGTGCAGGTATATATATGTATAGCGGCCTTGTGGGCGCAGATGTGCGGTTAATAATTGTGGGGATATAGGTGAGCTGCATTCTATATTACTATCCGTAGCTAACAAAGTTTCCTTCAGAGTTATTATATTATCTTGTCTAATTTGTATTCTGGACAAATGCTGTACTTTATTTTAACTCCCTAGTAAATGCTCATGCACTTGTGATACCGGGTTTTGGGAATGGTTGTGAATTGTTTAAAAATTTAGTTGTTAAAAATATTTATCATTTACTCTATGAGTTTTATCTTTACTATTTCATTGGAGAAATTTTTATTTAAAAAAAATACTAAAATGAGTAATTAAGTTAATTGATTATGGTTGGCTTGCCTGACAGTGGTGTCCGGCGCCATCACGCCCTTTTTTGGATTTTGGGTCGTGACATTAATAGTACAATTATAGTAATAAGATAAAATCAATCACATAATGCAGCCTAGTTATCTGATTTGGAACGAAAAAAAAGAAAGACTTGTACGTGCACCCCTGTAACGTCGTCCCACTACTTACTGTACAAAATGCCGTCCCTTTTAATCTTACCTTCTCCATTGAGTGGTAAGCTCTCTCTCTCTAGATATTTTTTCAAGAGCTTCACATTTTTCGAAGCTCAATCTTTCTTACGTTGAACTTTTGGTGTTTGTGAGTTTATACAAGTTTGTAGAAACTTTTAGGTTGACAATTTTTTGTTCAAATTTTTGGGGTTTGTGAGTTTCTCCATTTTGGTATTTGTTCAAATTTTTGCTCCATTTCATGTGTTATGTCTTCTAAGTGTTGTTGAACAAGCACATTCACCTCAAGATCAAAGCCTCTTGAAAGCCCGATAGATTGCTATTTTTAGTATATGTTTATGTTTATGTTTATGTTTTTGTTGTTAGAGCTGATATACTCTTACTATGCATATTCTTATAGAAACTAGCAGATAAGAATCAATTGTGACAAAATATTTAAGGAAGCAGGATATTTCCCTAAGTTTTTTTGGTGCTACTTAATGATGAAAAACACATTTCTTCGGAAAAACAAGGTCTTTAATGATGTCTTGAGAAACAATCATTTTTATTTTTCTCTTGAAAATGAATGTTTATTTTCTTGCTATATGTAGGTCTTTCCATGTCGCTACATTTTGGTATTTGTTCAAATTTTTGCTCTATTTCATGTCTTATGTCTTCTAAGTGCTGTTGAATAAGCACATTCACCTCAAGATCGAAGCCTCTTGAAATAATTCTAATGCTCAGTTCAAATCATTGCAAGGACTACTTTCTGAAAGATTTTGATTACTTTCATCAACTATTTGAGGCTTCTTAGAACGAATTTTATGTCTTCTCATTATCCTCATCTCTTCTTCAAAAGAAAATTATCACTTCATCACAGTAAGTTGATTTTGTTTTAATTAATTTCTATTTTAATTTTAAAGATGTGTGCTATGCATATAGCACGGGAGAAGCCGTATTATCGTCTCTTTTTGCAAAAGAATTCAGTGAACCTCCTATTGAACTCTCTATACAACAAATCGCAGATCTATTGCCAATAAACATTAATTACGAAAACAGATTTCACAGAATAGATGAAGTCGGGTGTTATTTTGGTTCGCATGTTGATGCTCTTCTATACACAAGAGACTTTGGTTTGTTCAAAGAATGTGACTATCCCAGAAGAGGGAGTAGAAATAAAGATGATATCCCTCATATCCCTGATGTATGTATGTTTCTCCCTCTTCAAAAATATTATATTATAAAAATATTAAACTTATTTCTTTGTTTTTTGTAACACATGTTAGAAACCGAGATATCGATTTGGACATGCCAATCGTATGTGTATTGATGGGGATCCACATAGGAAGGATTCTGAGAGATTAGTCCCGGCAGAAGAGATTAATCGAGTGTTGGCATACCAACCTATGGTTGGTGCAATCGATATCTATGACAGTTTCGCCAACTTCAAGGGAGATGTATGTACTGTTTTTATTCTTATACATAATATTTAATTGTTGAAAGAATTACTAAATCTGTTTTTATTATGTAAGCTGAATTTAACTTAGATTGCTATTGTTTTAAGTATTGTATAGGGTGTCTATACAGGATGTATTGCTCATGAAACGGATCAAGGTGGACATTCTATTCTCATAATAGGATGGGGCATTAAGAATGGAATAGAATACTACTTGATTAGGAACTCATGGGGTGAGAACTGGGGGGATGGAGGTTATGCTAAAGTTAGAAAGGACTTAGTACACTGGTTGGCATATCCTGAAGGTGTCGATAAAGTGGGTAATCATTATGAGGATTATAACAGCACTGAAGCCAAAAAAGAGAAGGAAAAAGGTGCTCCTAGCAGCAGGCGGACCAAAAAGGAGAAGGGAAAAGGTGCTCCTAGCAGTGGTGGAACCAGAAAAGGGAAGGATAAATCCCGATAGATTGCTATTTTTAGTATATGTTTATGTTTAAGTTTATGTTTTTATTGTTAGAGCTGGTACACTCTTACTGTAACGACCTGACTTGTCATTTTGAGTATTATAACCTCGTTTCCTTATTTACTATTCAAACTTGGCTTTACAGTTGTTGTGTAACGTACCGAGGTAATTGGTTCGGGTCCGGTGAGGTTTTGGAATGAATTAGAACACTTATTTCCAAGGTTTAAAGCTTAAGTTAAACTAGTGACTGGATGTCTACTTATGTGTAAACGACGTGAGAATTTAATTCTGATGATTCCAATAGCTCCGTATGGTGAATTTTAACTTAGGAGCGTGTCCGAAAAATTATTTGGAGGTCTGTACACGAATTAGGCTTGAAATGCCGAAAGTTTAATTTTTGAGAAGTTTGACCGGGAGATTGACTTTTTGATATCGGGGTTGAAATCCAATTCTAAAAATTTGGAATATCTGTGTTATGTCATTTATGACTTGTGTGTAAAATTTGAGATCAATCGGACGTGATTTGATAGGTTCTAGAGTCGTTTGTAGAAAACTAGAAATTTCAAAGTTCATTAGGCTTGAATTGAGGTGTAATTCACGGTTTTAGCATTTTTTGAGGTTATTTGAAGGTTCGAATAAGTCCGTATGATGGGTTAGGACTTATTAGTATATTTGGTTGAGGTCCCGAGGATCTCGGGTGAGTTTTGGATGGTTAACGGATCATTTTTGTACTTGGTGGGATTGTTGATATCTATCGCTATATTTTTCGAATTTTCTCTTTCGCGAGTGCACCCTCGCGTTCGCGAAGAGGAATTTCAAGTTGGCAGGATTTACTCTTCACGTTCGCGATGGGGTCTCGTGTTCGCGAAGAGGATCTGGGTTGTGAATCGCGTTCGCGTTTGGGTATCATGTTTGCGAAGGGAAAATAGTGGGCATGGGTTTTTTCCTTTGCGTTCGCGAAGAAGGGCTCTCTAAAGCATCGCGTTCGTGAGCAGTGTCTCGCGTTCGCAAAGAGAAAATGTTGGGCAGCACATTTTGTGCTTCGCGAACGCGAGAGACTTGTCGCGTTCGCGAAAAAGAGAGGTCTAGACATAAAGTTTAAGTTCGGAAAAATGAAAATTTGTCCCATTTTCCATTTTTAACGATTTGGAGCTCGGATTGAGGCGATATTTGGGTGATTTTCAGAGAAAACAACGGGGTAAGTGTTATTATCTCAATATTGGTTAAATTACCCGAATCCATGATTGTTTTTATCAATTAATTGGTGAATTAAGTTGAAAAAGTTTTGTAAACCCTCTAAGTTTAAATTGAGGATTTGAAGGCCGAGTTGTGGTCAGATTTGAGTAATTTTGGTATGGTTGAACTAATGGTTGAATGGGGGTTCGAATTTTGTAAGTTTTATCGGATATCAAGACATGGGCCCTATGGGTGATTTTTGGGGCGTAATTTCAGATTTTTGGAAAATATTAGTATTTTGATATGGAATTAATTCTTATATTTTTGTGGACTGAATCAAATTATTGTGACTAGATTCGAGCCGTTTGGTAGTTGATACGCGCAGGATGGAATTTCTAGAGCATTGTTTAGCTTGCTCGGCATTGGATTTGGCTTGTTCGAGGTAAGTAACTTCTAATCTTGGAGTTGAGGGTATGAACCCTGAATATATGTATTATGTGAATTGTTGGGAGGTGACGCACATGTTAGGTGACGGGCGTGCACTATAGAAATTGTGACATAATTATTTATGTAAAATTTTGTAGTTAAATAATCTTGGCATTTTCCATGCGGTTTTATGAGTTAAAGAAATTGAGCTGAAAAGCATATTAAAAATCACGGTAAGGCTATGTGCCAGTATTATTGGGACCCACTGAGGTCATATTGTTGTGAATTATTTATTTTAAATTGAAAATTCATACTCAGTCATATTCATTTTATTATATATCATATCTCAGTCTCTGTTGTTATTTATCTATACATCATATCATCATTTTGGGCTATTCTCATGACAATGTGAGCCCATGAGAGAGAGACTAAAGAGATTGATGACTGAGGGAGATCAAGGGCTTGATTGTGAGGATATTTTTGGGATCGGGCTGCACGCCACAGCAGGCCATGTTGGCTTTATATATATATTATACTATTGCACGTGAGTTGGTCGTGCAGCACGTGAGTTGGCCGTGCGGATCCAGATATTATTATAGCACGTGAGTTGTCTGTGCAACACGTGAGTTATCCTTGCGGATCCAGATATGATATTATAGCGCGTGAGTTGTCCGTGCAGCACGTGAGTTGTCTGTATTATAGCGCTTGGGCTGAAGGAATCCCTCATGAGTCTGTACATACCCCTAGTGAGCACCGTCAACTATAAACAGGGATCGGGCTGCACGCCGCGGCTGGTATTGTATAACGCTGAGTGATTGAGTGTGCTGAGCATAGTGAGAGAGAATGCGAGACAGTGAGATTGAGTACTCTGAAAGTGTGAGTACATGAGTACAATATCTGAGATACATTGCATTGACATGCACACATGACATATATGCATAGAGATGTGTTTTTCTCATGCTGTACGGTATCCCATTATTCATGATTTCTCACACATGTTGACAGATGGGAATAGTGATGCATTTGTTTTACACTGGTTATCCGGAAAGCAAATGAGACATTTTATTTATTATTGAAAGGATTTTGGAAACATTACTGTTTTCAAACTTATTCATATTTTTGGTAACTTCGGTAAGCGATTTGGGGTTTTTCACTGATTTACTTGAAAGACGGAACTATTTTCAGAAGTCATGAATTAGCTGAGCATTTATTCTTTGAGTTACTTCTGGTATTACTTGTTTAATATTGTTATGAACTATTGTTGGTTATGGAAGTTGGTACAAGCTCGTCACTACTTTCAACTTAAGGCTAGGTTTGTTACTTACTCAGTACATGGGGTCGGTTGTAGTGATACTACACTTCTGCACATTGTGTGCAGATATTGGCTGTCGTTGTTGCTGTGTTCGATGGTTGCCAGATTTGAAGATGTACCTGCGTTCTTGTTGTAGCTACCTCTTGTTCATGGTAACCTTAGATTTATAAAAGCTCTATTTATATATTATTCAAATAGACTATGTATTTATTTCATTATCGCTTTGTATACTCTATTCTTAGAAGCTCATGATTTGCATTACCAGTTCTTGGGGAAAAGTATTGGTTTTAGATATTTTCTTTTAATTAATTGCCTCGTTAATTTTATTGGAATAAGATAGTTGGTAATTGTCTTACCTAACGGGTTGGGTTAGGTACCATCACGACTAGTTGGATTTTGGGTCGTGACAAGGTGGTATCAGAGCCCTAGGTTCATAAGTTTTACAAGTCATGAGCAAGTGTCTAGTAGAGTCTTGCGGATGGGTATGATGACGTCCATACTTATCTTGCTACAGGGCATTTATGATATATATACTTTCCATCTTTCTTTCCTTATCGTACGAGATTGATTCAGCTTGAGACATAACTCTTTGAATTCCTTCCACGTATTCGTATGCGCACATGAGCGCTCGGTATCAGCTGTGTATCGTCGGCTTGTGATTTTATGAACGAGGTTCAAGATATGTATTCTGTGTTTTGGTGATGGGCCAGTCTGGAGGACTTGAGGCCAGGTTCAAGCCTAGTCTGTAGGATTAGACAAATCAATCTTGACAAGTCTTGAAATATGAGGCATTTGTAGGCATGTAAATTTTATTAAAATTAAATTTATTAAATAATTTGGACTGTATTTTAAATTCAAGATATATTGGTTCAAATAAATATTAGGGGCTAATATAATTGAATTAATTATATAAGTCCAACACATATGGGTTAATAAATAAGTTTTAATCCATTGGGATACCCCATTTAATTGGGCTAAAGTGATGAGCTCACTTCATTAAGCACAAGATGTCATCTTCCTAGAGGCCCAGTTTGGCGTCACGTGTCAAACGACGTGGCGCGCCAAGTCAAACGGAAGAGCCAATGGGATCATGCCACGTGTCAAAATAACAAGGCATGTCAAGCCAAATCAAAAGGCCAATGAAATCGTGCCATGTGTGCGGGTGACATATTCTGGCCAATCAAATGCGGCCATGTCACACTTCAAATTGATTGGTCGGAAAGAGTTTGTTCTTATCACAACTCCTCCCTTCCACAACGATAAATAGGAGTCTTCATAACCCAGAAAAGACACCAGAAGTTATAACATGAAGCAAGAGAGAGCTCGTGGATCAAACGCCGCAAATTTCTCTACAAGTTTCAAGCTTCAAGCAATCAAGTTCTAGTTCAAGAAATCAAGTTCAAGCTCAAGAACGAAGAACAAATCAAGGTCAAGTTCAAGCAATCAAGCTCAAGAACGAGATCATCATTCATGACAACATCTACAGGTTCAAGATCAAGCTCAAAGGCCCTTGAATTTATTTACTATTGAAAAGAAGAATGAGAGAATTCATAGAGATTGTACACTCAAATATTTGAAATAAAATACTACGATTATTGCGATATTTTTCGGTCTTGATTTTATTTTCTCGACGCAATTTATTGTCTATAAATATATTTTATTCATATAAATTTATTCAGACTTTTTTCAGTTTCCTTTTAGAAAAACTAACACAAATACAACGGAACATCAAAAGTAAACTTCTGGTCATTTTTTATTTGAAGGGTCATAAGTTTAGAAAAACCAACGTGACAAATTCTTAATAAACTCAAAAATCCTAAAGATTATTCAAAGCAAAAATATTTATGGAGCTTTCCTTTTATAATAGTATAAGTATACTCATTCGTGTTTAGCCAAAGGTCTCAACTTCAAGCCCTAAATATAAGGTCGCTTTACCTTCAATAAGCAATTTTTCGACACAAATCCAAATATAGTTAGGCTCGAGTGAGGATACAGAACAATAACAACAACAATCCCATTATATTCCACAAGTGTGGTCTGAGAAGGGTAGTGTGTACGTCAGCCTTACCCCTACTTAGTGAAGGTAGAGAGGTTGTTTCTAATAGACCCTCGGCAATGCGGATACAAAACACCTAGATATAAATTATTTTTATTAGGGAGCGCTTTACCCCAATATACAATTTTTCGACACGAATCCAAATTTAATTAAGCCCCAATGGAAATAAAGAACAACGGGTGAGAAATCCAAAAACAAATAAACTACCAGGTACCGGCGTTAAACATGTTTCATATAGAAATGACACTAGATAGTAAGTCTAGAGGGCTGCTATTTAGCATTTAGCCTGTCTGTCTGCGTTATAACCCAATAACGAGAATATTCTAGCTAGCCTTTTTCTTTCCCCTCCTTTCGGTATTCACTGGCTATAAGTTATGTATATGTGAAAACTTCCATGTTTCTTTTAGTTCATGGTCATTTCAGAAAACACGTCTCAATTGCACTAAGATCAGTCTCCTCGGTTTTGTAGATTAGAGATAGCTACATTTAACAAAACAAAGTCATTAAAAGGCCGAGTATTTTCACCTTTTAAGTTTTATACAGGGGAATCTACATAAAATATTCATAAAACCTAAACTAATTATCTACCCTCAAACTAATTACAAGGACTACCCATACGATTAAAAATAATTACCGCCCCTTCACTTATCTTCTACCAAGGCGTTGCATTCATAAATCATGATGTCATTTTTGTTATGACCATCTTCCTCCATTTCTCACTTATGTGCTTAACTCATTATTTAGTACAACTATTTATAGAGATTATGGAGAAATCACTATTGTCCTAACATATATGATGAAAATATATTCTTTTTGTGGATTCTCACAAGGAATGGCATGAGCTTAAGCATTTATACTTGTAACCCGAATGTGGGTTTTAAGTAAGATGCTATGCTATAGTAAAAGAAAGGATATTAATCATACTGAAATTTGGTTTCATTTGGAGCTAATTTGAGGTGCTTGAGATTGAATTTTTAAAGACCCACCATTGTTGAGTTTGAAGCTTTTGAATTGAAATTTTAACTTTAAGATTTGTTGTTTGATTCCAAGTAGATATTTAAAAAAAGTTATTTATAGTATCTTTAGAAAGTTCATACTGGAGATTTTTGAAAATTTATTATTAGAAAAAAATTCAAATACACAATTGAAGGACCTTGAAACTGAAAACTCATGTAGTGGGCTTGTTGAGTTTGTACTTGTATTGAGCTGATTCTGCTTGGGGTTTGTTTGAAATGTTGATTAGAAGTTGTAGCAAAAGTTTGAGCCAATTTGATGGAGATTTTGCAGTAGAGTTGTGAAATATGGGTTGAAATTAAATTGAACTAGCAAAAATGATGGATTTGTACTGTATAACAAAATGGTATACATGTATACCACTTTAGTATATAATTTTTAATTTATACAATTTATTCCAACAATATACTCTTTTAATATACAGTATAGTGTAATATTATACCGTTATAATTTGGTCCTTTTCAAATTTTTCATTGGAATCTTTTTAAATGTTTAATGAAATTTTCATGCCTTTTTTTAATTTTTATTAAACAAAAATATTTTAAATGTTGAATGGAGGTTGTGTCTAAAGTTGAGCCAATTTTATGGATTTTTTGCACTAGAGTTGTGAAATTTGGGTTGAAATTGAGTTAAACTAGCGTAGAAGATGAATCTATACTATATACCAAAATAGTATATATGTATATCGGTTTGGTATCATAAAGGACTGAACTCTTTTTTGAAGGAATGAACCATACCTATAACATGTCAGTAATGATATATACCAGATGGGTATTATAGATGACTGACGAGTATTTTTTTATGTTAAAGGAATGAACTAATCCTCTATGATGCCTTGTTAGTATATGATATATATACCAGGTTGGTATCTTTTTCATTCGAACCTTTTTCAATGTTTCAATAGAGTTTTCACGTCTTTTTAAATTGTTTTCTTAAACAAAAATACTTTGTTTGAAATGTTGAATGGAGGTTGTGGCTAAATTTTAAGCTAATTTGGTGGAAATTTTGCACTAGAGCTGTGAAATTTGGGTTGAAATTAAGTTGAGGTAGCGAAGTAGAAGAATTTATATTGTATACCAAAATGGTATACTTGTATATCAGTTTGGTATCATAGAGGACTGGGCTCTTTTTTGAAGGAATTAATCGAAACTTTATCTTATCAGTATATAATATATACCATGTGGGTATCATAAAGGACTGACGGGTATTTTTTTCTGTTAAAGGAATGATTGGTCCCCTATGATACCCTGTTAGTATATGATATCTACTAGGTTGGTATCTTTTTCAATGTTTCAATAGAGTTTTCACGCCTTTTTAATTTTTTTTAAAAATAAAAATACTTAATTTGAAATGTTGAATGGAGGTTGTGGCTAACTTTTAAGCTAATTTGGTGAAGATTTTGCACTAGAGCTGTAAAATTTGGGTTGAAATTAAGTTGAGGTAGCGAAGTAGAAAAATTTGTATTGTATACAAAAATGGCATACTTGTATATCAATTTGGTATCATAGAGGACTGGACTCTTTTTTTGAAGGAATTAATCAGAATTCTATTTTGTTAGTATATTATATATATATATATATATATATATATATATATATATATATATATATATATATATATATATCATGTGGGTATCATAGAGTACTGGCGAGTATCTTTTTGTTGAAGGAATGAATAGTCCTCTTTGAGACCCTATTAGCATATGCTATATATCAGGTTGGTATCATCAAGACTGAGTGTTATTTTGGAAGGAATGCCACATTATATCCTGTCAGTATATGGTATAGACCATATAGGTATCATAGAGAACTGAGTGTATTTCTGGAAGGAATGAACCAGACCTCTATGATTTTCCTATCAGTATATGATAATATATTATGTGAGTATCATAGTATGCTACAACAATATACTTCAACTGCTACTAATATGCTATTTTTCGTATAATATATGCTAAAGTAAGTTATTTTCTGATAATTAGTATAAAAAAAATTAAATTAAATTAAAAGATGTACTATGTCGGTTATTTTTTTTATTGATATAGTAATAAAAAAAGGGAGAGAAAAAAGAACAAAGATAAAGGAGCCAAAAAGATATGTAGAATTAGATTATGAGAAAAAATAGGAAATACAGAAAAAATAGTTTAAAAATAATATTAGAAAAGGAGAAAAAAAGAAAAAATGCAATGAAAAAAGAGAAGAAAAAACATGTGTAATGTATAAGTTGTTCTAATAATTGATTTAGAGAAAAAAATGAGATAAAAGAGATAAGGTATATTATATCAGTTATATTAAAAAAAATAGTGAATGAATGTTTACTATATTAGTTATCTTTTATTACTGTACAAAATAAAGAAGAATAAAGAAAGGGAACAAAAAAAGTGAATGTGATTAGATTATGTAGGGGGAAAAAAGAGTTAAATGGAATTAGAAAAGCAACAAGAAATAGAGAAAAATAAACAAAAGGAAAGAAACAAAATAAAAATAAAGAAGCCAAAATTGAGTATGGAATCAAATTATGGTAAAAAAAATAAGGAAATAAAAAACAATATGATTGAAAAAACATAACAGAAAGGGAGAAAGAGCAAAAAATAACGAAAAAGAAGAAAAAAGAAAGGAGAAAAAAAAGTCAATTACCCGCAAAAGCTACAATGAATAGGAAGGGTAATTAATTTGGTGGGTACAAAAATAAATGGATAGGCAAAGGTAATTAGTTTGATTTTTATGAGTGAAGCTCTAAAACTCCCTTTTATATACTCGATCCAATATGTTCTTTCTTGGAAAATTTGAAGTTCCAGATAGATTTGTAACATTTATTTACACATAAAAGATTCAGTATCATTAGTTATGTTTTGAATTTTCGGCTTACACAGTAAATATCTCTCATTTTAACAGTTGAGGTGTTCAAATGATTATATAGACTACACTCAACAGTAGCTATTTTATCACACCATCCACGTACTCATGATTAGAATAAAATTGAAGGCAAAGTATAGACATCTCCCTGAAGTAGGCCACTATTTTCGTTTAGCTACTTCAACTGAGTCTTGTACCTTTAGATACCCCAACCTCACTCAATATGTGTCTAATAAACCTTGGAGCAGTATAGGCCAATTTTAGAGAGCTACTATTAACCAAAATAGTGCACTACCATAGATCAAAGCGAAGCAACCAACCATCAGGGGCGGCTCGACGAAGTTGGTGGCCTAAAGCCAAATTATATTAAGAGGCCTATTTAACAAAATTCATATATCAGTGAGACACAAAAGATCTCATGTTCTAATTAATGGGTCAATTAAATATTAGAAAGTAGCTAAATCAAAGAAACAAAGCTTGAAATTGGAAAGCGAAATCTCAAAGTCATGTGAAAGGAGGAGGAAAAATTAGAACGGAAGAGGAAAATAAATATACTACTAACAAGACGGAGATTTATCGCTCTTTACTTACTCTTTTGTGCATTCTTAACCAAATGGTTCTTTGATTTGGTTACTAATAAATATAAAAGTTTAACCAATGTACGTTTGACTTATTAGTTGGCTTGCCTAGCTGTAGTGTTGGGCGCCATCACGACCTATAGGTGAAATTGGGTCGTGACAAGACTCCCAATGGTTGGAGGCAGTAAGGGTAGTGGAATTCTGCATGGATTACTGCGAGACACTGATACTATTCTACCCCAAAATTATTGCCAGATGTGGATTGAACATGTCCTCTCATCAGAGCCAAGGCATGCTGAAACCATTGTTAACTCTAACTCCAGTCATGAGATCTCAAACGCCATCAGCGGGGATGAAGGAAATGATGCCTACCCAGGGGAAGGAATAGGCACCGGCAAGGACTCCCCAAACAAACCACAACCCTCTAATGAACTTCATCATATGAAATATTAGAGGGAAAAACCAGTGTGGAGTTCAGAAGACACTGCTCAGAGATAATCAAAATGCATAAACGGGCCATACTGGTGTTGCTGGAGACCAAGATGGCAGATCACAAGAACCTTACAGAGGAACTGCAATATGACCTGCATATCCAGTTCTCGGCAGTGGGTTTCTCTAGGGGCATAGTCATCATGTGGAAAGAGAACATCATCCAGGTAGATGAAGTATCAGTCACACCACAAGGTATCCATGCAATGGTCAAAGTATTACCCTCCAACCCGCCCTTGGTGTTTTTCGACTATTTATGCAAGCAACTATCTAGAGGACAGGAAAACTCTCTGGGGAAATTTGATAGATGTCTCTAACAGCATGAATGGTAGTTGGTTTGTGGGTGGGGACGTTAATGAAGTCCTGAAAGTAAGAGACAAGTTTGGTGAAAACTACATTAACACCAATTCTGGAATTGCATTAACCAATGTAAAATAGTTGACTTAGGCTATAAAGGTAGTAAATATACTTGGACTAACAAGAGATATAAGAGCAAGACTAGCCTAATCCTAGAGAGAATTGATAGGTGTTTTGTTAATAACTATTGTATTAACGAATTTCCTGAAGCTTCTATAATCCACTTACCTAGGACCCACTCTGATCACTGCCCCCTTCTAGTTAAGTTAAATAATGACACCCAATTTGCTAATACTAAGCCCTTTAGATTTGAGACCATATGGTGCAGTCACCCTACTTTCACCCCTCATTCAGGATTCCTTTCCAACATACTCCACCTTAATCCCCTCATCTCAAAGGTTTAGGAATAATGTCACTAATTGGAACAAACATACATTTGGCAACATATTTCACAAAAGAAGAGATTGTTGGCCAGGATTGATGGCATCCAAAAATCTCCTAATTATCAATTTAGTAAATTTATCCTAAATCTAGAAAACACTCTAATAGAGGAATTAGACTTAATCCTCAAGAACAAAGAGGATTTTTGTAAGTTGAAAGCTAGAATTAACTGGCTCTCTGATGATGATGCTTACATCAGATTTTTTCATACTTCTACTATAAATAGAAGAAGGAGAAACATGATCCTCTCTCTCAATGATGAGGCAGGGAACTGGCAGCATGAGACGAAATCAAAGACTCCATTACCAGTTTCTTCAATGACCTTTACATCTTCACACACCCAGTCCCTCATCTCCACTTCCACACCAACCCCCTAGAGTCTATCACTGTCCACAATACAAAAATTCAATCTGGCTCTTCCTCTCAGAGATAGTGAGATCAAAAGAGCAATTTTATCATTCAAGCCCTTCAAAGCTCCTGGGCCTGATTATCCAGTTCTGCAAAGAATGTTTCTCATCCAAAACAATGCACCCCAGCATGAATGAGACCCTTATTTGCCTCATACCTAAATTCCCCCGGCCTTCATGATAAAGAACTTCAGGCCCATAGGGCTATGCAACACTGTCTACAAAACTGTGACTAAAATCCTAGTTAATAGAATCAAACCCTACCTAGCACACATAATTGGTCCCAGTCAAGCAAGCTTCCTGTCCAACGGGAGAGCTTCTGACAATGTTATTATTGTCTAGGAATACATCACTTACTTAAGGAAAATGAGAGGCAAAATACCTCACATGATCCTAAAGATTAACCTGTAAAGGGCTTTTGATAGGATCGAATGGTCCTTCATCACGGACACTCTCCATGTTTTTAACTTCGCCACTGACATTATCAATCTCATCATGTCCTGTGTAAGCTCCTCCTCCATCTTTGTTCTATTGAATGGGGACCAAACTCCCCCCCCATCCCTTCAAACCAACTAGAGGCATCAGACAAGGTGATCTATTTTTCCCTTATTTGTTCATTGTGTATGGAAAGACTTTCTAGGCTAATTGATGAAGTTATTTAGAATAAGGAGTGGTGCTCAATGAGCATCAGTAAGTCTGGTCCTAATATCTCTCACATATTCTTTGTTGATGACCTGAATTTATTTGCCAAAGCTGACCAGAAAAACTATCCCACAATCATCAACATTTAAGCTCTTTCAATCAGGCTTCACGCCAAAAAATCAATCTCACAAAGTTAAGAGTATTTTTCTCTGCCAATTGACAACCCCAACAGATGGAAACCAGCTTTAACAGCTTATCCATCCAAGCCTCAGCTATCTTTGGCAAGTACCTGGGACTCCCTATATTCTATAAAAGACCTGTTAAGAATGATTTCCAATACATTATTGACAACATGCACTTCAAAATAGCTGGTTGAAAAACAAACTTTCTAAACATGACTGGGAGGACTAACCTAGCAAAAGCCTCCCTAAACAGCATACCAATCCATGTCATGCAATTCATCAAGCTCCCCTAAAAAACAACAAATGAAATTGATAAAATTCAGAGGAACTTCATTTGGGGTACTACACCCAATAGGAAGAAAATGCACCTAGTAGGCTGAGACACTATCACGAAGCCTAAGGTCCAGGGAGGGATGGGAATACAAAGGGCTGAGTTGAAAAACAAAGCTACTCATTCAGGCCTTGCATGGAGACTCTTTCATAATACCTCCTCCATTTGGGCAAAGACTCTAATTGCCAAGCACTGCAACTGGATACCCCCCTCCCCCTCCCCAAAAAAAAGCAAAATCCTATACTTGACAGTGCATTCTCAAAGGTTGGGAAACATGTAGGCAAGCCAGTAGATGGGTGTGCACAAAGGAGATAGAGTCAGCATCATCAATGACTTCTGGATCCCCAACCACCCACCAATCAAGACCATGATAGAAGGTCCCCCCACTCAAGCTGATTTTTCAGCCACAGTTGCTACCATTTATAATAATGGGGCTTGGGATACCTCCTCCATTTCCTTGAGCATCCCTCCCAACATCAGAAACATTCTCTCAACTATTTTCATTCCACTCAATCCCATAAAAGAGGACAAGATGATCTGGGGCAACACCAGTAATGGCCCCTTCAGCACCAAATCAGCCTATACACTCCTTGACAACATAGCCCCCCAGAAGATGAAAAAGGATAACAATAGTTACACGTGGATCTGGAAACTAAAAGTACCTAATAAAATCAAAACCTTCACATGGGTCATATGCCATGAAAGGCTTCCCACAGGGGCCTACCTCCACAATATTGGGGTTCACTATAACTCAATGTGCTATTTTGTCGTGATGCTCTTGAGACCTCTACCCACATCTTCTTCGAGTGACCTAATGCTAAATCATTCTGGCAACAATTAACCTCAAAGAGAACAATTACAACCCAAACTCAACACCCCCACATTTACTAGTAGGGCCTGGGCTAGCACCTGGTCAACCCTCAAAAGAAAGTCATTCAACAACATCCTTAGTTGGGAAGATCTATATCCTTTTAGCTTCTGGCAGCTTTGGATAACCAGGAATAATAATCTCTTCAACAACAAAAAAGATATTGTCCCTACTTCTGTTGTTTTGGCAAAAGCAAATGAGTATGTCACTATCTCAGTAAACCAACCACCCACAAAAGAAAAGATCATCTGGGCAAAATGGGTTCCCCCATCAAGAGACCATTACAAGCTAAACACTGATAGGGCAGCTGTTGGGAATCCTAGGAAGGGGGTGTGAGAGGAGTTTTCAGAAACTCCAGCGGCAACTGGGTTCTAAGATTCATCGGAAGTCTACCCCACACCACAAATACACAAGCTAAACTTCTTGTTGTTCTAAAGGGATTGCAGATTGCTGGTCAAAGAGGATTCACACCGCTTGAAATCAACACAGACTCGACTGAGGTAATAAGAATGCTTAACTCGGGTAACAATATCTTTGACTCAATCATTTTTTAATGCAGGTCAATCATCCTAAGACTAGGAGACGTGGTGGTGAACCACAACTATAGGGAAATGAACAAAGTAGTTGATTTGATGGCAAATGAGGGTGCAAGCAAAGATTTTTTTGGTAGTACAAGATATGTGACAGTTCCTCCGGTGTTTGCAAATCAAGCGTTTTGGGCAGACATCTCAGGAACTATTTTTCCTAGAAGAATTTTGGATTGTAATATTAATACTCTTTGATCACAGCCTAGGGGTGATCTCATACCCCCTGAAAACAATGCTACTGTTTTATCTTAGTTGGTGTATATATATATATAATCATCCAGTTAACCAAAAAAAATCATCTTTAACCAGAGGTCTCAACTTCGGCTTACCCCGATATGCTATTTCTCGACATGAATTCAAATTTGGCTAGGCCCTAATGCGGATACAAAACACCTAGATATAGGGAAAAAAACATAACAATGCAATATTTACAAAACATTTACAAAATCTTAGCCGGGATTCATTAATTAACATTTTTGGCAATTAAATATTAACATATCATAAAATCTTCTGCTAAATAAAAGTAATCCAGCCGAGAATCACGCAAGTACAACCGCAAATGATTAACTTCCTCTACTTTTGTTCTAAAATATTAAATTCTGTAACTGAAATGGG
This sequence comes from Nicotiana tabacum, assembly GCF_000715075.1. Classification (NCBI taxonomy): domain Eukaryota; kingdom Viridiplantae; phylum Streptophyta; class Magnoliopsida; order Solanales; family Solanaceae; genus Nicotiana; species Nicotiana tabacum. Next base: position 10,986,269 of record NC_134094.1, on the reverse strand, counting down.
AATACTCCCCAAGTAGTTATTTTAACCCAATAACTGTTGAAATTGTCAAAAGTCCCATATCGGTGGATGACAATTTTGAATGAGAATTTCACTCTATAAAAGGAGGCCTAATGTTTAGGATTTAGGTACACCTCTCATTTGCTTTTTATCTTCTTAAGGCATTTGTATCTTCTCTCTTTAGTATTATTTCACTTGTAATTTTGGAGTGGAATAAAATATTGATTGTGTTCGAGGAAGTAGGCAAAATTGGCCGAACCTCGTAAATTCTGGTGTTCTTTTATTGTTGTCTTATTGTCTTGTTTATTATTTAGTGGTTGTCATAATTTTTGGTATAGTAGTTGTGACTCATTCACACTATATACATTTGGCTTCCGCAACAATTGGTATCAGAGCCAAGGTACTGTCTAAGTATGCTCTGTGGTTGCAGCATAGTCTGATCTTCCACATCAAAAAAGATTTATCTTGGTAACTGAGTCAAGGTTCTGTCTGAGTATGCTCTGTGGTTGCAGCTTAGTCTGATCTTCCACACCAGAAAGGAAATAATCTTGATTTGTGTCGTCAGCTACTAAATAATATTTGTGTCAAAATGGGAGACAGTAAACAAGAAGAATCTACATCAAGTGTCAATAATACGTCATCGTTGGCATCTTCGCTTATGACAAGAATTATGTCAAATACGAAATTTGCGGTAAAAATTTTTGACGGGTCAGGACATTTTGGGATGTGGCAGTGCGAGGTTCTAGATGTTATTTTTCAACAAGGGTTAGATCTTGCCATTGAAGAAAAGAAGCCAGATGTTATTGGAGAAGAAGATTGAAAAATTATCAATCGTGTTGCTTGCGGTACCATTCGATCCTACCTTGCTAGAGAGCAGAAATATCCATACACAAAGGAAACTTCTGTAAGTAAATTATGGAAAGCACTGGAGGATAAATTTTTGAAGAAAAACAGTCAAAACAAATTGTACATGAAGAAGAGACTGTTTCGCTTCACCTATGTTCCCGGTACCACAATGAATGAACATATCACCAGTTTCAATAAGTTGGTCACAGATTTGCAAAATATGGATGCAACTTTTGATGATGGTGACTTGGCCTTGATGTTGTTGGGGTCACTTCCTAATGAGTACGAGCACCTTGAAACTACTCTACTCCATGGAAATGACGAAATTTCTCTCAGAGAAGTTTGTTCGGCTTTGTACAGCTATGAACAAAGAAAGGGAAAAAAATAGAAGGGCGGAGAAGGAGAAGCACTAATTGTGAGGGGTCGTCCTCAAAATCAAATGAGGGCTAAGAAGGGAAGATCCAAGTCGAGATCTAGACCCAACAAAGATGAATGTGCCTTTTGTCGAGAAAAGGGGCACTGGAAGAAAGACTGTCCGAAGTTGAAGAATAAGGCCAGACATAACAATGGAAAGGCCATTATGGATTCAAATGTAGCTGATTGTGATGATTCAGACTTCTCATTAGTTACAACAGAGTTATCAACATCATCAGACATATGGTTGATGGACTCGGCTTGTAGCTATCATATGTGTCCCAACAAGGACTGGTTCGTGAATTTTCAAAAAGGAGAATATGGAGTCATCCACACAGCGGATAACAGCCCTCTTACCTCATATGGAATTGGTTCAATAAGATTAAGGAGCCATGATGGAATGATCAGAACATTAACAGATGTTCGATATGTACCGGGTTTGAAGAAGAATCTCATCTCTGTGGGAGCTCTAGAATCAAAAGGGTTCAAAATCATTGCAGAAAATGGAGTGATGAGAATATGCTCCGGTGCACTAGTGGTAATGAAGGCCAATCGGAAGAACAATAACATGTACTGCTATCGTGGTAGCACAGTTATTGGGACAGCAACAGTGACATCCAGTGATGACAAAGAGGCAGAAGCAACCAGGCTATGGCACATGCGCTTGGGACATGCTGGAGGGAAATCCTTGAAAGCTCTATCTAATCAAGGATTGTTAAAAGGCGTAAAGACTTGCAACTTGGAGTTTTGCGAGCATTGTGTCAAAGGGAAACAGACAAGGGTTAAATTTGGTACAGCGATCCATAATACTAAAGGCATTTTGGATTATGTACACTCTGATGTTTGGGGTGCTTCCAAAACACCTTCATTGGGTGGGAAGCACTATTTTGTAACCTTTGTTGATGATTTTTCCCGAAGAGTGTGGGTGTATACAATAAAGAGGAAAGATGAAGTGTTGGGAATTTTTCTCAAATGAAAAACGATGGTGGAGAATCAAACAGGTAGGAGGATCAAGTGTATTCGCACAGACAATGGAGGTGAATACAAAAATGATCATTTCAATAAGGTCTGTGAAAATAATGGCATCGTCTGACACTTCACTGTCAGACATACACCACAACAGAATGGAGTGGCAGAACGTATGAACCGGACTTTACTGGAGAAGGTACGGTGTATGTTGTCCAATGCTGGCTTGGGCAAAGAATTTTGGGGTGAGGAAATTACATATGCATGCCACCTCATTAATCGTCTACCATTTGCTGCTATTGATGGCAAGACACCATTTGAAAAATGGTATGGAAAACCTGCTGTAGATTATGACTTTTTGCACGTGTTTGGCTCAATTGCATACTATCATGTGAAAGAGTCAAAATTGGATCCGAGAGCAAAGAAGGCTATATTTATGGGGATTACTTCTGGAGTCAAAGGATACCGCTTATGGTGTCCAGAGACAAGGAATATTATATTCAGCAGAGATGTTACCTTTGATGAATCTGCCATAACAGATAAGGTGACAGTTGAAGATGTCAAACAAACTGGTGGTGCATCAAAGCAGGTGGAGTTTGAGGGAAAATTTATTTTTCCTACACAAGAAGCAGAGGAGGAAACTCATGAAGATTACCCTCTGGAAGAAGAGCCAATAGAAAGGGAGATTCCAACTCAGGAACCTCGACAACAACTTGAATCAATAGCAACCAGCAGGCCAAAAAGGACAATAGCGAAACCTGTTCGTCTCATAGAGACGGTTGCTTGTGCAGCCTCAATTGTAGCTGATGGTGTTCCTATCACTTATAAAGACGCAATCCAAAGTTCAGAAGAAGATAAGTGGAGGATTGCCATGAATGAAGAAATGCAGTCCCTTCATCAGAATCATACATGGAAATTGGCCAATCTCCCGAAGGGAAAGAAAGCAATTGGGTGCAAATGAGTATTTGCAAAGAAAGAAGGATTTCCTAACCAAGAAGATGTTCGCTACAAAGCAAGATTGGTGGCCAAAGGATATGCTCAAAAGGAGGGAATTGATTACAATGAAATATTTTCTCCAGTTGTAAAACATTCCTCCATTAGAATTATGTTGGCTTTGGTAGCACAATTGGATTTGGAACTAGTTCAGATGGATGTAAAAACTGTTTTTACATCGAAACTTGGAGGAGGAAATCTACATGACTCAGCCATAAGGATTCAAAGTTGCTGGAAAAAAAAATATGGTATGCAAACTTGAAAAATCATTGTACGGATTGAAACAATCTTCTAGATAATGGTACAAGCGATTTGACAAGTTTATGTTGCGGCAAGGGTACAAGAGAAGCAAATACGATCATTGTGTGTATTTACGCAAACTTAATGATGGTTCCTTTGTATATCTTCTCCTATATGTTGATGATATATTGATAACTTCCAAGAATTCGGAAGAAATTGATAAGTTGAAGATTCAACTGAAGGAGGAGTTCGAGATGAAGGATCTGGGTGAGGCAAAGAAAATTCTTGGCATGGAGATAATAAGAGATAGACGTTCAAAGAAACTTTGTTTATCTCAGAAAGAATATTTGAAGAGAGTACTACATCGTTTTGGCATAGATAAGAAGACTAAGCCAATTAGTACGCCACTTGCTCCTCATTTTAAGCTAAGTACTACTATGTCGCCAAAGGATGAAACTGAACAGAAGTATATGTCAAGGGTACCATACGCAAATGTTGTTGGTAGCTTGATGTATGCAATGGTTTGTACGAGACCTGACATTTCACAAGCCGTTGGAGTTATTAGCAGATATATGCATAATCCAGGAAAGGAGTATTGGCAAACTGTGAAGTGGATTCTACGGTATATTCATAGTACTGTAGATGTTGGGTTAGTTTTTGAGCAGGAAGGCAATCGGTCTGTAGTTGGATATTGTGACTCAGATTTTGCGGGTGATCTGGACAAACGAAGGTCAACTACTGGTTATGTGTTTACTTTTGCAAAGGCACTAGTTAGTTGGAAGTCTACTTTGCAGTCAACAGTTGCTTTGTCTACAACAGAGGCAGAGTACATGGCTATTACAGAGGTTGTGAAGGAGGCAATTTGGCTTCAAGGGTTGCTAAAGGAGCTTGGTATTGAACACAAAAATATTACAATTTTTTGTGATAGTCAAAGTGCTATTCAATTAGCGAAGAACCAAGTTTATCATGCAAGGACGAAGCACATTGATGTTCGGTATCATTTCGTACGAGAAATCATAGAAGAAGGTGGAGTCACGGTGAAGAAAATTCATACTATGGAGAACCCTGCTGATATGCTGACAAAAGTGGTGACTGCGGTCAAGTTTCAACATTGTTTAGATTTGATCAACATTGTTGAACACTAAAGATTGAAGATGAAGACACAACCCAAATTTGTTATTGAGAGAAAATTGAAGATGTGGAATTTTGCCAAGGTGGAGATTTGTTGAAATTGTCAAAAGTCCCACATCGGTGGATGACAATTTTGAATGAGAATTTCACTCTATAAAAGGAGGCCTAATGTTTAGGATTTAGGTACACCTCTCATTTGCCTTTTATCTTCTTAAGGCATTTGTATCTTCTCTCTTTAGTATTATTTCACTTGTAATTTTGGAGTGGAATAAAATATTGATTGTGTCCGATGAAGTAGGCAAAATTGGCCGAACCTCGTAAATTGTGTCCAGATAGATCAGTAACATTTATTTACACATAAAGTACATAAAAAAGAAAGTTGCAGAGAAGATTGAAAGTAACATAAAGAAGAGCAAAAAAGATGTAAAATAGTAGTAACATGTAAAATGAAACGGAAAGTGTACAATATTTGAAAAGTAAAATGTTATTGGATTTTTCCATCTACGATTGAGCTGTTATAGATCTTCCTGATGAATTAGACAAGAACGAATCGTGCTGTATCTTTCTTTATATTTTAAAAGGCTACACCTTTCTTTTAAAGAGAAATAATGTCATTATCCTATTCTACAGAGATAAGATTCAGTAATCATGATTAGAATACAATTTATAGACATCTCCCTGAAGTAGGCCACTATTTTCGTTTAGCTACTTCAACTGAGCCTTGTACCTTTAGACACCCCAACCTCACTCAATATGTGTCTAATAAACAACTTGGAGCAGTATAGTATAGGCCAATTTTAGAGAGCCAAAAATTAACCAAAATAGTGCACTACCATAGATCAAAGCGAAACAACCAACCAGCTACAGAGGATTTCTCAACACCAAGTTACTCTAATAAAGCTTCCTCCTCAAACATAACCAGAATCATAACATCGGAGCACATTTTTCTGTCTTACTAATAGAACACAGATAACCCTATGTTCTTAAAGACATAACTACGAGTGTAGACGACAAATCACAACACTTTTTTTCATGTCTTAGTAATAACACAACTAAATGACACTACATTCTCAATAATAATTAAGATAATAGATAAGAGTTTAAAGAGATGACTAGTTCACTGCGTAGCTTTCACATCAACATTGGAATCAGGAGGTCGCTCGCCACCTGCCAAAAATAAAATGATAATTGCAGCTAAGAAAAGCAGAGCAGGGCAGACCCAAAATAAATTTAAAGCATCAATTTTCTCATCATTTGTCTGTATATAAAACAATTTGGAAGTTCCAACCTGCACAAAGCAAACACCTTGAAGGCTTGACCAGAAAATGCAGACCTTGCGATCGAGACAGACAAGTTGCAACGACAAGGGAGTTGAATGTTTTAGGTATAACATTATTTCTATGTGAAACAAGACTTATGTCCTACTAAAGAATTTTCCAAAGGAACCTAACTATGAGAAAACAGACTTTTGGTTATGACCCCCGAAGTCGCCACAAAATCAAGGGTATTTCGTGGCGATATATAGTTGCATGACAAGGAAAGATTTTAGACCTGAAAAGTCGCCACGTGTAATCGAGACTATAGGCTAAATTTTTGTCCACTGAAAATGAAATATTAGGCATGGAAAATTTTCGTGGTGACCTGCTGAAAGCCACCACAGATAGGCATTTGGGGCGACCTAGTCCCTTCGTTTGGTCCTTGTTTCCAGTTAAGCTGGAATCTTTTCACTAATGCAAGAAGCTCTTGCAATGAATCATGTACTCTTTGAGTAATTTATAAATCAGATTCCCTAGGTAAGAAAACAGTTTCGTGAGAATCTGAATGAGTAATCATTTCTTGGTAGAAAAGAAAAATTGAGATGGGAAAAGAAAAGTTACACATTCTCTGAGTTCTACTCTTGAATGAATTATTTTTTTTCTTCAGTACCAAAAGATCCTTGCCATCATCAAGAAGGAAAAAAAAAAGTGGAGATCTTTCATTTGGTTCTAGGAGGGTATAATCATGATGAAAATGAAAAAATGGATTATGGCAAGGAAAAGCTCAAACTCGTAATAAAATGAGAAATTTTTGACAAAAGACAAATAGAAATACACATTTATAGCAAAGAGAGAGGGAAACGTTATGAGGAAATTAAAAAAAAAAAGGCAGCCCGATGCACAAAGTATCTCGCATTCACGTAGGATCCGGTGAAAAGCCGTATCCCAAGGGGTGTGATGTAGACAGCCTATTCACGGAGGATCCGGTGAAAAGCCGTATTCCCGGGGGTGTGATGTAGACAGCCTACCCTGATGCAAGCATAAGTTGCTGCTTCCACACTCGAACCCGTGACGTACAGGTCACACAAAGGCAACTTCACCGTTGCTCCAAGGCTCCCCTTTAATTTATGAGGAGACAGTGTTCCTAAAAATTGTTATTCATGGGAGACTTGTAATGTTTCTAGCTGAACAACATCAAAACTGCAGCTAAAAGTGATTTTCTAATTCATTTCTTAACACAACAAAGAATGACAAAACAAAGAATAACACATATCACAACAGCATTGATCAATGCAATCATGTGAATTCTCTCATAAATAAGAATATTCACAAGGGCACTTATAGTTATGGTAAAGTGAAAAAATGAAGATACAATTTCTAAGTACTAAATTCCCAGATCAATTTGACCATAATACGAAGAAAGAGGCCAAGTCTAAGTCTATAAGATCCTCGAAAGCTTTGTGGTTCTCTTTTTGTGTACATACAATTAAAATGTATTATGAAGTTTCTCTATAATGATAATGTACTATGAAGTGTTGTGTACTCTATATCATGACTTTTATCAACGAAAAGTTCATAAAAGACTTACTGAGAAATGTCTGCAAATCGGTGATGGTCGCTGGTATATTGTTGGGCAAACTAATAGGAACTTACAGTTGATATAAATTAATTAAAATGAAATTGGTATTTGGGGCAACCCGCAGTCGCCACCAAATGTATGCTACAATAAACCAATAAATACCGGTGACCACATAGGATCGCCGCTACACAGGTTTATTTGTGGCGACTAGGGCTGCCACTGAAAAGGAATGTTTTTTTTTTTGTGGCGACTGATGTCGCAGCTAATATACACTATTACACAAGTCGCCACTAAAAGCTACTCAACTATAGCGACTGCAAAGTCGCCACTAAAGGTCATTCGAGGCAAGTTTTGAGCTTCAGTAATGACTTAGTTGGCACAAAAGCCCTCATTTCTTGTAGTGCAATTAGACGAGGTAAGGTCAGAGACAGCTAAAAGAGCCATCAACAGTCCAAGACATCACACTCAGCTGCACCCACGACTTTTATGCACATGGACATGAATTTTCAAGAATCTCAAGTCTCCATAGCAAAAGAAGGCTATGCATTAGATTTCGAAATTGTGAAAGAGACCAAAGACTTCAAATGCCTTTGTGAGTTCCGATACAGACCAAACAAATATATCCACCAAGCCAGATCAAACCACGAGTATCAAAATAGTCCAAAATGCCACTTGCTTGGGAAGCCATTTTGATAGAAAGATATTACACAAAGATGATTTCACTTAAGTTGGTCTTTGATGAGCTAAAACATCATGGAGATGTTACTTATTTGATGTTAAACTTATCGCCAATTGGACTACTGAAACTTTTTTTGGTGACCCAGAAACTCGCGTGGCCGCCAACCCTTACCCGCATCCTATAAAGGAAGCGAAGCTCTTAAAAGTGAATAAGATAACATCCTTGCTGCTAAATAACTAAAGATCAGAATGCATCTATTTTCATTCCTTCTCTCATTTAACAATATGGAAAGAATGCATGATGTTGGTTGGGTCTGACAACGAAGATTTGAGCAGTTATCCTTTTGGTGCACTGGATGTTGCCGGCAAGCACACACAATAATAGCAACATAATTTTTACAATATTGGCAATAAATTTTGGCATATTCGAATATAACAGATCCAAATGGAGTGAAATGGATAGCAATACGACGGACCTCAGGATTGAGGCATAGTTGTTGTAATTTGGTGTGTAGCAAAATGCACATGCATAAATCAATGGGTAGTAACATACACCCCCCCCCCCCCCCCAAAAAAAACACATGCCGGTCAATGCAAGAAAAAACCCCCACAAGGGACAAGGTAATCCTAAGAGCGCACAAATATTGGAAGTTTATTTATATTTAGCATAATCACGTTGCATATATAAGATTGTAAGTAACAAGGGAGAAGATGCATATTAAAAGGTTTACCTTCACCACTGGATTGATTCTTAAGCCTGCAAAATATAATTTCTTTGTCTCCATCAATTCCCCACCATGCCAATGTTTGAAAGGTCTTTACAGCATCAGAAGCAGCATCAGCATCCCTGGCTTGAAAGGTGATACGACACCAAAACCCAGCAGCAAGTGATGTGTTCACAGTCAAATTTTTGACAAATTCGTACCGTTTATTCTAACAAATAGAAGAAAGCCAAATTAAAAGGGGCAGACAAAATAACATTTTTCTCCAAGGATAAGGCAATTATATAAGAAGTTTTTACTTACATTCTGTGAATTGAAATCGTCAATAGCCATGTGAGACAGCTCGGTATATCTTGGGATGTTCTCGAAACCCCATTGTGGATTAATTGGAGCCACAACACTAACCCCCAATGGCAAATCCAAATTGATATCAAAACCCTATTTTGCATAATACATGCACAAAAAGGACAAATAAAAAAAACAAGTAGAAAAAGCACACACCCAATGGTGTGGTTTAGTAGTCAATGAAGTAGAATGAGAATCATGAAGTCTCGGTTTCAATAAGTCTAGCGGATTAGACTAAACCGACACCTAATAGGGTAATAAATTTAGTCTTGGCATTAATTGTTAGCTCTACTGTTTAGAGACAGTCAAGGAATCAAAATTTGCTTGAAGAGACTCTTTTTTTTGGTACAAATATCAGACATTTAGCGATATGCTTGGCGAAAAATACTAGGTGATTTCTTACCATCAAACGAAATCATACGAATAAGTAGGAAAGGTTATCTACGGGCTCAAACTAACTAGTAGCTTTAATCCAAATGTTGTATTTGTATTAAGAAATTCATGAAATAAAAAAAAAAATCAATAATTATCCTAGAATTTAGAGGTCATAAGTATGAAAGGAGGGTACGCACCTCGCTCTCATCCACCTGCCGATTATATTCCTCCCGAAGTTTCCGGGACATACTGCGACAGTCGACATACATACCATAATCGTGATCAGAATCAGAATCAGCGACATTTGAAACTATTCCATTACTACTCTCCTCTTCCAACTTTTTTTTCCCTCGGCCATCATTCTCTGGAGGTGCCATCTGCAATCGGAATCGGAAGCTGCTGAAAATGTGAGAGAGAGATTCTTCTTAACCCTAACCCTAGAAACCTCTTTCCCAAATTTTATAACGTTGAGATTTCCCATATATTTCGATGGCAAATTTATGTTGAGTTAAAAGAAAAATAGAAACATGTCATAATATTTGTTGTATGGTTATAAGATATTTAAAATTTGTGATTCTATAACAACAAGATGAGCATGGACCCAACGCTTAATTACAAAAATAAATTTCTAAATTGCATTACTTTAATTATTTTGTAAAGATCATTCATGTTAATTTAAATAATATATTTAAAGATGAAAATTTAATATGTATCTTTGTTCAATAAAAATTATTGTGTTTCCAAGTTAACCATCTCATTTTAACTTAATTTATTGGCAGGTCACGGGTATACTTTTCGATTCAACCAAAATATACTTTATATTTAAGGTGTCACTACTAATACATTACTATATTCTAAAAATATATACATATAAACATATGATTTTTGCCGAACTTTATAAGTGATAGTAACCCCTGTTAGTATAGCATAGTTTGCCTCTGTTTGTTGAATTTAATATCAAGTAAAAAGAAATAAAAAAGTTACCAGTATTTATCAACTTGCTTTTTTTGTGTGTGTGTGTGTGTGTCTTTGTGTATTATTTTTCCTCATATTCTTATTTAAAATTTACAATAAATCTTGTTTTAGCGTAATAATAGGTGGGCTTATTTGTAGCACAAAAATTCATACGCAACACATTTTGGTAATTTTTAGCGCGTTAAATTTAAAAATACGAAGTCCCCTAGATTTATTTAAATCTCGTCAACTTGTGATTAATCAAAGTGTTTGCATTTTTCGTTGTTGATAATTCGTTAGTTAATAGTATTAAAATAAGATGAGATGTCTTTTTTTAACATACGAAAAAATATGTGTTACATTAGAAGTGAACCCGAAAATATAGAAACAAATATTTCTAAAGGAGTACTAATTTTACTCTTTCTTTTTATAAAATTTTTTCGTTAAGTGCTTGAATTATAGATAGTTATTTGAGCAATTCCACCTTGAAATATTTACCTGACATTCAAAATAAATATGAAGATTCAAATGGTAAAGATATTATAATTTGAACATTAATACCGTAAGTTTTAATTTTAGTATGTGTCATTTCCTAATTAGTTGACCCTCTTCATGTTATATATATGAAAAAATAATAAATTTGCTATTAATATTATAAATTAATACGGAGCAGGTTTTTCTAAATGAGAATAAATTAATAATTAATAGAAGAAACTCAATGTTGTTATGAAAATAATTATAATGTGGATGTCCATTTATTACTCCGCTATAGATAATTTTCATGAAGAAGATTATCTGTTTGATACTCTATTGAAGTTTATCTACAACCAGCTGATGCAAGCATGTTGCAAGCAACTCACTGAAATAATTTGCAGCAGTTTCTTATTAAACAGGCAGGTTGCAACAGCTCATGCAGACAGCTTACAAGCAGCTCAAGAAAAGCCTCGCAACTGCTTCCTGAAAAGCCTCGCAGCTGCTTCCTTTCTTCTATAAATATAGGAGTTTTCAGTTCATTATGTACAACAGTTTGAAGTTGAATAAAAATATCAATCTCCATCTATACTTGTCTTTGATTTATTTACTTTGCAGTCTTTATTTTATAACACATTATCAGCACGAGACTCTGTCATTTTGAGCACTTACATCGAATTTAATTTCTATTTCAGTGTTCATCTCCAATGTAAGGCGACACTCTTATGTCCGTGGTTAGATCTTGTTAATTCCGAGCATCATAAGGTAAATTATATCCTTGAGGTGGTGAGTTTTTCTTCTTGGCAGTAGTGATGTAGATATCACTTACATCTGGAGTGGCCAAATTTGCGTAATTTAATTTGAGTCTTTTGCTTATATTTTAATATATTTACCATTGCTTGCTTGGTTATATGTTACGTATACAATACCTATTTTGGTATTTATTTTCATCCTAATTATCTTAATAAAGGATTACAAAGTGGATAACATAGTTAGATCCACTTAAACTCCAGCAGAGTTTGCAAGATATATACAACCACCAGAAGTGGTTATGGTTCGTATATCTCATTGTAACTAAATTTTGTTAACCACCAGAAGTGGTATATGCCTATACCACCAGAAGTGATAATTTAGGCTTTCTATAGTTACAATTAAAGATAAGCTAGAGAAATATTCTCTATATTACATGCACGCCTCGATTTGCTCATGAAGTAGTAAATATTTTAAAAGAGGTTGAAGCATCACAATTTGATGTGATTAATGCGCGTTCAAATAATTATGTTCGATTTCTTGAAGGATGAGAATTTTTGATAAATATTAATCCATTCCCTGAAGTGATTGTGATAATATTAATAAAGCCGTAAATATGAACACGCTCTTGATGTAAATATATTACAATTCACCTCCAGAAGAGTTAATATGATTGAGAGAATATATATACTCAATATTTCGTATTTTAAATCTACTCCTGAAGAAGTAACACAGTTGAAATTTCCTCCTGAAGTAGGAAAATATTATGAAGAGGTGTTTTCTTGTGCTTAAACAATTATTTTATGCTGTTTATTTGATTATGATTTTCTCTCATGATACCAGAAGTGTCTAAGCAATATTTAATAGTACAAAATATATCAACAACTCCTGAAGAGCTAACTGTTTGTCTAGAAGACACACGACGCCAGTAGTGTCTGATAAATATTAGATTGTGGATAATAAATTAAGGCTTTCGAATAGGTTATATACAAATATGTCATTCATATTATATGATTATGGTCAAAACATATGTTGTAGCAAACCTGAAGTTTACTAATACAAATGGCTATCATATTGAGACTACAAATGACTAGAAGATTGAAAATCTTCATATTTCTACAATCATAGGGGGTAAAATAATATGTATGTGAGAAGTGACCCGCCTTATTCTTCAATTTGTACTATAGCATGTATAACAGTAAACCAGAAGTTTACTAATGCAAAAACAGTCACATTAAATCAGAAGTTTTACTGAGGCAAAAGTAGCCACTGTAAATCAGAAATTTACTGATACAAAAGTAGCCACAGTAAATCAGAAGTTTACTGATACAAAAAGTTTATGCCATAGTAAATCAGAAGCTTACTAAGAGATATCACATGCCATGATAAACTTTAAGTTTGTATTTGCCATTTTTAAATGAGCTATTTGAGAATTTAGATAAGCATATACTGAAGAACTAGAAGATTCTTCAAGAATTCTCTTGTGTTACTTGTTCCCATAATAAATTGATTATACCAGCTAAAGTTGGGACTAAAATCCTTCTGGCCATTCACCTATCATGTGAACCACTTATAGATGCATATATGAGATGGTTACATGTATGTTTATTGTCAACCTGCAGTTTGGCATTTGAAATTGCCTTTCTCAACTAAGAGCATAATTTTCAGACTATAAAATCAAGATAGTTTATCTTGATGATATTGGTTTATATCTGTAACACCCCGAAAAATTTTGAAGTATTTCAGTGTAAAGCCCAGTAATTTTCGCAAGTGAATTCAAGGTTTCATGGTGCCGGAGTAGGCTTACGTGTTTAAGGATGGTATAAGATCTTTGCGATCAGCTAGTGAGCCGCGGTTCGGACTTTTTGGGTTGAACAATGCACCGGAAAGTAAAAAAAAAAAATTTGGCGGAAAAGTGCGTTTATGTGGCCCATTATACGGCCGCATAATCACTTTGCAGACCGCATAATGGCCGCAGAGTGAAGCAGTAAGTTTGGCCAACTTGAGGTCCATTTTGCGGTCGATTAAGCGACCGTATAATCGATATGCGGACCGCATATCGGTCGCATAATCCCTCTTGGATTTTTGTAGAGGGAGTTCGGCGGTGCATTATGCGACCGCAGAACGAGTATGCGGATCGCATACTGGTCGCATACCTGGGCCGAAAGTTCAGGCCCCTGAGGGCTATTTCTGCGGTCACTTTGCGGACCGCATAACTATTATGCGGTCGCATATGTGACCGTAGACCTGTGTCGGGACATCTATTTTCTTAATTTAAAATCCGACCCCCATTCCGTTAAAACACCTCTTTAGTCTATTTTGAAGCTCATTTCTGATATTTCTAGTGTGAAAGAGAGAGGGTTCTAGAGGAGGGCCTAATTTTCATCAATTGATCTTCAACAATCACTCAAAGCCTTGGAAATATTCAAGTAGAGCACCAAAATTCTTCACCCTAAAAGGTAAGGCTTCATCACCCCAGCTCTTAATTTCAAACATAGCTATAATGGGGTATTAGTGTGATACTTCATGGGTATGAGGGTGGTTCATCTTGCATGCATGTGATAAAGAGTGTGGGAAAAATAAAAAGTGAACTAGAACCATGAACATTTTCCTAATTTTGGGTTCTATTTGTATATTGCTAAAATAGATTGAGGTTGCTAAGGGTTCCGGATAATTGTAGAGTCTAAAGAAGTGCGATTGAGGCATGTTGGCTAAACTTTCTCTCTTGAAATTGAATTCCATAATGTTTCTATAAGTTTCAAAGTGTGGGTTACGTATTAAAAGGTTATGGCTTTGAGTCGTGTTTCAATGAAAGATAGAATTGTCTAAAAGCTTTTGTACTAAATTCATGCCCATTAGTGGATGCTTTAACTAATGCTTTGATTTATAAATATATCCAGTGTGATTCGAGTTCTATATACTCATGTGTTAAAATTGTACATTGTCATTTCTGGGGGAGAGTATTGCAAGAGTAAATGGTGTATTGGCTGTTTATGATTTTTCATGTGTGTTTCTATTGTTGGTTGGTATGCTTCATTCTTTGGGAAGAAACCATTTATGTTCTAAGTTTCCACTTCAAATGGATCTGAAGTATATGATTTTTAAAATTTTCTATATGTTGATACTTGATGGTGATCTTTGAAATTGAAAGAGGTGAAAGTATGGAATATGAAATACGGCCATCGTGCCAGGAATAAAGAATCTTGTGAATGGCCTAATGAGCCAAGAAAATATTGTCGTTGTGAATGACTGGAAATACTAATGAGAATTTATACAATGTGAAAGATGTTGAGGTGAGTACAATTGTATTTATGATATTTCTGTTTGCAAATCAAATCAAAACTATTTTTGGGAGTATTATTAGCAATACCGAGGAAGGGTGGGTCATAAGGCCCACACCTAAAACTACATATGCCGGTGTAGAGGTGGATTGTGATATTATTCCCCTTAATTGGGATGAAACTGAAACCTTTGTGGATTGTAAAAGTCAACCCGCACGGCATATGTGGGAAGGCGGCCTAGCTGATCGGGTGGAGATCAGACGCCATATTGCGCATATGGTGGTACTACTCTTGGTAACAACTTTCTTTCGCATCATATGTCAAACCACATTGTTCGTGGGGAGATGGCCTAGCCGATCAGGCGTGATCGGACTCCGTGCTAACAAAGACGGTGGTATATCGGTGCTAATGATCTCCAAACCAAAATTATATATGAAGTCCATATTTTGAAAATTATTATGTTTTAACTGGACGTTTGGACATTGTTGATTATGACTTGCTGTTTATATGTGTTGCATTTTCTTATATAGGCATTCTATTTTGAAAGAGGATTTTTAGCTATACATACTAGTGCTATTCGACAGTACTGACGTCCCTTTTGCCGGGGGCGCTGCATCCTTAATGGATGCAGGTGGTTCTTCAGCAGGCGACATTGATTAGTGATAGTAGTACACTCTTTTCAGCTGATTTGGTGAGCCCCACTTCATTTCAGGGTCATGTATCTTTTGTTTCTCATGTACAATGTTTTGAGGTATAGTCGGGGCCTTGTTGCCGGCATTTCCATATTACTCTTCTATTGTACTTAGAGACTCCGTAGACAGGTTATGGGTTATGGTTGATGTTGGGAATTGAACTAGAAATGTTGGTACTTGGAAATTATATTTTTCATTAATTCTATAAACTCGTAATGTTTTGGAAATTATGAATGAAGCTACTAATGGGAATGAAAAGGAAGTTGTTAATAAAATATTTTCAGTGATTGATTATTGGAGTACATCTCCTCTTTATTCATTGATGAGTTTGGGTAGAAGGAAGTCTAATAAGCTTGCTCGACCGGGTTCTCTCGGTTGAGCACCGATCACACTCCATAAGTTTGGGGCGTGATAATATCCAAGCTAGTTTAGCATTGAATACCTCCTATTAATGGCTAAACTATTACTTATGAGAACAAAACCTCATGTGTTGGTCTAAGATTTTCTAAATTGCATATAACGATACTTGTATGCATCAGACTAACAAAATATGATAAGTCCTCCCCTCACAATTGGTTTAGGATCAGAAACCAAATATTTTTACTATCTAATAACTTTTGATGTATGGTATATGATTAACTTCTCTATCACAATGCACAAAGATGGGTTTCCCAAAGAAGATTAGGGATATGAGTTAGTTTTTCTAACATTTAGGGGATGGAATAAACAGCTGTAAAATATGTTATATGAATCGAATTATCATTAATATGATCCTCACTTAGAAGATAATTCAAGTCAAATGTCAGAAGCATTTGCTGATCCAAAATAAAATATCATATTTCAGCTGCAAATGCTCCTATTAAAATTAAAGTTCCTAAAGGATAAAGTTTATTGCACGCATGAAGCGTAGTAAACTAATCGGTTCCAAAGGTAACAATCCTTGAAAATGATAGGAGCAAATGATCAAAATGATCATAATGAGGAGAAATGATGGCATTTATCCATGCGTTTTTACAAAGAAAATAGCATCAGAGTTTGTTATACGTGCTGTTTATGTTAATGACATAAATCTCATAGGAGCTCCAGAAGAGCTCCAAAGGGAAAAACTTTGTCTTAGTCTGCAAATTGAATATTTAGCAGACGAGATCTTTATCCATCAATCTGTCTATATAGAAAATATCTTAAAATACTTTTACATGGATAAAGCGCACCCATTAAGTACACCAAATGGGTGCTCGATCACTTGAAGTGAATAAGGATCCGTTCTGACCTCCAGAAGAGGATGAGAACTCCTTGGTCCTGAAATACTCTATCTCAGTGCAATTGGTGCACTTATGTATCTTGCTAATGCTAAGAAAGGTGGACATGTAGAAGTATTGTCATATCATGGCGCTTCACAAAGGAATCTATTGCTGCTACTTCTTCAAATCATGCTGAGATAATAGTTATTCATGAAGCAAGTAGGGAATGCTTATGGTTGAGATGAGTGATACATTTTATTCGAGAAAAATATGGGTTGGAATGTGATAAAAAAACCACAATATTATACGAAGACAATGTTGCATGCATAGCCCAATTAAAGGGAGGATTTATAAAAGGAGATAGAACGAAGCACATTTCACCAAAATTATTCTACAAACATGATCTTCGCAAAAATGGTGACATCGATGTGCAACAAATTCGTTCAAGTGACAATACAGCAGATTTGTCCACTAAATCTTTGCCAACTTCAACTTTTGAGAAGATGGTATACAAGATTGATATGCGAAGACTCAAATATTTGGAACAAGGTTTTCATCAAGGGGAGTGAAATACGCGTTGTACTCTTTTTTTCTTACCTTATTTTTTCCATGGGGTTTTTCTTGTAAGATTTTTAATGAGGCAGTGTCACGCCCCAAACTAGGGGAGGCACGACTGGCACTCGATACTGTATTCGATCGAGTTAGCCACTAAACATACTAGCTAACTAGACTGGGGGCCCAACAGATCGGGCAGCACAACATCTGAAATACTAAGCCTGGACCGTAAGGTTATGACATGAATAACAATAAGCCATATAAACATAGGTAGACAAGCCAAAATAATAAAATACTAGCTGGCCGACGAGGCCGCGACTGAAGACATACATGCCTACACACCTATATATACATGCCAAGCCTATGGGCTGGAGACTGAAAGCAGCAAAAAAAAAATAGAAACCCAGAATATTGTGTCCACAATAGCCTCTAAGAGTGTCATAAGCACTGTCGGGATAAGGCCCTAACTATACCCAAATTGTACAACAAAAGTAACCATCCTATGAAAGCTCCAAGAAGAGGTGGAGCTTACCAACTCACAGTTGAACCCCAAAATCCTAGCGGAGGGGTCGATTAGAGTCCCTACCTGGACCTGCACGCACAAAACAAAAATGCAGTGTCCCCAGGCAACGGGACATCAGTACGAATAAAAATGTACTGGTATGTAAGTCAGAAAGTAGAATCATACATAGCTGATGTAAAAAGGTAATAAGGATACCACCTGACACTGAAACTCTAATAGCCTCCATGGCCGACATCCGACCTCATAGTAATAAAATATGCATGGTATGCTCGTGTAATCGTATGTCGTGAATACATATATATTGATGTAAATGCATGACATACCCAACCAAATGCTAGCAATGGCGGTCTCTCCCGGTAGCTAACCGGTATCATATTGCCAACCTGTGGCCATCTGTACAATATATATAGTCTTTCGGGCAAATAGGCCCCTTACCTCCGATTATAGCTCGAAGTCCATGCATAATATGTCATGTATGATATGAACTTTGAATGCACATAATAGGCCATAACAAGAACTTAGCCAACCTTGGCTCATTGGTACTCTTATTCTCATAATCTCATAATCACCTTCATATCGCATACAAATGTCTTGTGGAACCTCATATCTTTTTTTAATAAGTTTGAAAACTTAACTCGACTTTTAGAAAGATAACTTAACTCTGAATATGTTCATAAAAAGTTTAAGGTGCTTCACTTAGTCCTTATACCTGATTTCTTGATAATTAGTAAAAGAAAGTATTTCAAAAAAAAATCAAATGTTTTAGTAGTTTAAACATAAAAATTATATTTGAGAATTTTGAAATCGACGTGTCACTTTAGAGATTTTAAAATACACTTTAACAAGGAAGAAGGATTGATCGCAAATACTAAATGCCTTTATTTTTTTTAAGTCACACAACCCAAAGACGAATAAGAATTCATATATATGGACATATATTTAAGAAAGCCGACAAAATAACATATATAGATGTCGAATACCCTTTTTAACCGAACGAGTGGAATATCAACCTAATAGCATCATGAAAATACTTCAGCTACGATACCAATGCCTTTCACAGAAGGTCTTTCTAGCAACAGAATAGTAAAATATCACATTTGGCGTCTTAGGAATTTTCCAAAATTCGTGCTAAAAGGAAGGACGAAGCTTAGCCTTAACATACCTCTCCAACGAACATCCGAATACCTGTAGTTCCTTCACGAAAGTTATTCCTTACGTCCTAAGCTTCGAAACCACTATATATATGCAGCTTATACGCACATATAAATAGTTCATAAATGAGTTTAAATCGGCAGATTTGCCATATGACCCTAACTTGACGAAACGCCCGTAGAACTTTGTAAAAACGATCATAAAAGAGTCCCAAGATAATTACCTTGGCAAACCAAGTATAAATCCTGAATAACCAGTAAGAACAACAATTTCCTATCTTCCAAAAATAGCTCCAAACACAGCTAATAGAAGGGGAAAATGATTGCAAAGCGTAGAGATTGCGCTTCTAGGCATGGGGGCAAACTTTAACGATAGAAATCTTTAAAAACGCACCTTAATCATTCAAGAACACCATGAAACCCTCTCTTAAGCTTTCTCACTGTTTTGGGACGAAGATAAAATATTTTGGGGTCTTAAAAGTAGGATTTTCCGACTTATACCACTTGTTTGACCCGACCCGGTTCGCGACCCGATTTCAGCCCGGACAGTCCGCGGTAAAATAGTCATAACATTTTAATCCAATGTCGGTTTGATGTGAGATTTCTTTGGTTGCAAATTAGACTCGTAGACCTTCGATTTGGTAGGTTGTGGGTCCTATAACTCTTTATATATTGGGAGAAACGATCTGATACATTTGACCCAAAGTTTAGAAAATTTATTTAGAGAAATTTACGATAACTTTTGCCGACTTTTATTTCGCAACTTGCTTGACTCCAAAACTTAACATGTGACCAGTGTGATATTATGATACATCATAACACATTATTCTTAGCATATTATACACTCTTAGTCTTATCCCACAGGTGCAAGTTAACTTAAACCTTCCGAACGCGCGGGGTGCTACCCGAGCCATTTCTTTAACCATGAACCTTTGTTTAAGGGATTCATTTGACTTAAAGCTTTAGTTTAGTTCCTTGATATTACCACACATTTTCAGTCTTATTCTCCCAATGTGCTATACCCAATCATATATACCTAATATAACCATACCACGTTACGTATATTACGTAAGAGAAGAGAGAAATACCTGGGGTCTCACAGGCAGCTAGAATTGCGTACTACTAAATATGTATACTCTTTTTCCTTCATTAGGATTTTTCCCGCTGAATTTTTCATAGTAAGGTTTTAACGAGGTACAATATCTTTTAAGAACATCCAAGGGGGAGTGTTATAAAAATAATTATAATGTAGATGTCTATTTATTACTCCGCTATAGATAATCTTCCTGAAGAAGATTATCCGTTTGGTACTCTATTGAAGTTTATCTACAAGCAGCTGATGCAGGCATGTTGCAAACAACTCAATGAAATGATTTGCAGCAGCTTCTTATTAAACAGGCAGGTTGCAAGCAGCTCATACAGATATCTTACAAGCATCTCAAGAAAAGTCTCGCAGGTGCTTCCTGAAAAGCCTCGCAATTGCTTCATTTCTTCTATAAATATAGGAGTTTTCAGTTCATTATGTACAATAGTTTAAAGTTGAATAAAAATATCAATCTTTCGCTATACTTATCTTTGATTTATTTACTTTAAAGTCTTTATTTTATAACAAATGTTTGGTTTGAAATGGCATAGTAATATTTAAGGGTTAGCCTTTTGGTTAAGGATTGCCAGTTTCTGTGCATTCTCTCTAGCCAATAGAGAGAGAAAGTTCTGATGCAAATACCAACTAAGAACCAAATCCAAGCAAATCCATCACCAAAGAGATGACTGACGAGATAGCCATGATGGACGTGGCGCAATCATCAACGTTGACAACTGAGGAAGCAGATCTACTCCAACACAGTACACAAAGCCCAAAAACGAAAGGAAGCAAAGTAGATCCCAAAGTAAGCTTTAAAGACAGAGTACTTGAAAATCAACTATTTGAGCATTTAGATTTCGACTATGAAATGTTTAATAATTTGTCTCTTGAAGATGAGAACGATAACCCCACAAATCACCCAAACTTTATGCCCATCTCCTCGGTTGAAAAACAAAGGCTTTAAGCCTTAATCATCAAACTATTAGGTAGAAGAACGGGTTATAACCTTTTTCACACCAAAATACAAAAAATCTGAAACACCTCTGACCTACTAAATCTTATAGACCTTGGTAATGATTTTTATCTTATAAGATTTTCATCGGAGAACCTATATACCACTGTCCTGAATAATGGACCATGATTTATTGGTTCACAGTTCCTCTCAATTAGAAAATGGATAACGAAATTTAATCCCGACAATGTCCAAATTACTTATGACATAAATATACTCCAAAATTTTTGGAAACACAATTGGCACAATCCTAAAAATTGATAATTGTACGGCACACACAATACGTGAAGGTACGCCAGACTTTGCATCTTAGCACCACTGGGCAAGCCTCTACCTAGGAATGTTATGATTGGCAAGCATCTACAGGAAATACACTACGAGGACACAAAAAACCTGTGCATATCGTGCGGATGCTTGGGCCACAGTCACTATCAGTGCCCACAACGAAAAGCTACCGAACAGACGGAGCTGTCAACCTCACAAGCACAACCATCCCAAGACCAGTGGAAAACAGTCACTTTCACATGTCGCGCCCCAATTTCTCGCGAAAGCGGCCTTTGACATGTGGCAACTCTTTTAAACGGGCATTAAAAGAGAAGAGTCACAACATAACGATTTTAAAAGTGCGTTAGGACACCTATTTACAAATGACTCTAATTTAACTAATCAATGTCACCTAAGATCGGGTAAGGGTTCAAATTACCTCAAAGAGAAAGTGTTAGGCACTCTTCGACATCCACAAATGTGGTTCCCGACCGAATTTTAAACTATGTGGGAGATTATTAAGTTACACCAGGTTGCTAGTTGCGAGATGGTTAATTAATTAGCCATTAAATATCCTAAATGAAGAAATCAATTACCCACGCTAAAAATAAAGTAAACAAAATTGAACACAATATAAAGATTTGATTATAAATTATACGAGTTGAGGATACAAGTGGTACAATATAAAGAAGGCGTTAACAATAGCACTAAAGGGTAAAATGGACCTAAGTTTTTAAGCCTAATGGATCAACTCCCGTACAAAGTATGTTAAGACTTTTATAGCCAAAAGTGTGATGGCTATTCGGGCAATTTGTGTATCATGTACGCTACCCTCATTACTATATTTAAGTTGTTAACCAAAGAGCGAACTAATTAATTCTAAATCGCGCCTTAATTCAAAATTATCCGTCCCTTCTTATAGTCCAGGAGGCGTTGGATACTATTCTAACGGGATGGTTCTAGACTTAAGGAAAATCTCAAGTTTCTATTTCTATTCTTATTAGCGTCACGTAAAAGGAGCACATTAGGACTTAAATAAGTAACATATAAGGCAAATAAGAGATCATGTTGACCTCCGAATTTAATTAAGTAATTTGTGAAATGAATAGCTATATGGGCTCTTAAAATAAACTAAGTTATTTGATATAATACTCAAGGTTTGAAACAAGTTAAAATAAATTTAACTGAAAACAAGTATTTTAAAAGGACGTGTTTAAAATAGTAAGGATGGCGGAATATTTATAAAGGCAACTCGTATCTTTGACGACCAATATATCACAAATAAAATATTACTCATTAAAACTTATAAAGACAAATGCGACAAGTATACCGGTAAAAAAGAAAAAAACTTAACTAAATGACAAGGCCAAATAGCCAAAACATTTGCAAAGCTAACCTCAAATTTTCATTTTAAAACCAAAATAAAAGAAAACTCCAGAATATAAATAAAGCCAAATGAACCTATATGCTTATGGAAAATGAAATGAGTTTACGAGTTACAAATAGTTGCAGATGGAATCAAGTGCTTACAAAATAATTTTAATATTAGAATAGACTCAAATAGACTAAAACCAATTAGGTACTAACTTTTAGCAAATCGAGAATACTCTAGCCCTTTATTGGGTACCAATAACATGTCAAAAGTTTTATAAGCTTGAGCACTGAGTTAAATGACTCGGTCTATATTCCTTTCCAGCAGTCCCTCTTTATTGAAGAATTATAACATGGACAAAAAATATAACCTTATTATATTACTTATAAGTTATATGCAATACCTAGATGTTAGACTGGAATTTGACAACGTGCCTCAACTAATCACATTATTAAGACTATTGTATTTATCTTTTCTTTTATATAGGCTGAGTCAACATTAGTTAGGTGACATTAGTTAGTATTAGTTTACAATTTAATTAATTAGTGGAAGTCACATGTATATATCTTTACCCAATACATTGTATCAACACTTTTTCATTTTTTCACAAATAGAAAGACTCTCAACGGTCCTCTTTCTCTCTCTACGAGCTTCACTTTCCAGAAGCTACCGAATCCTCCATTGGAGGAGATACAGAGCTCGATCCATATCTGTGAACTTAACATGGTATCAGAGCGGATGTTCTATCATCGACCACGCCCTTTCTTATTCTGTTGTTTCTATCTTTCTTATTCTGTTGTTTCTAGCCACCTAACAATCTAGGGTTTTTCTTTCATCAATTAGAGTTTGGGAAAAACTTGAATCGGACACATGCAGTGACGACTTGTCGACAAATAGAAGAAATCTCAGTCACACGAAGATCGATTCAACTATCTTCACATAATTTCGATGGCAATCACAGAGCAGACTGAAGAGATAACCACAACTGTCACGACCCAATTTCCCCTCTGTGACGACGTGACGGCACCTAGTCTCTACAACTAGGTAAGCCTAACATTTTGCGAAAAATGAAATAAAAATATGAATTTAACCAATTATTCAAAAATACACAACAAACCCCAAAGCCCGGAACATCGTGAATCATAAATTACAAAAAGGAAAAGCTAGTGTCTCTATACATCAGAGTCTAACAAGGAAAAATACAGAAGATAATGGACATGAGAAAGAGTAGAAGGGGACTCCGAGGTCTGCGGACGCGACAGATATACCTTGAAGTCTCCAAAGCTGTCCCGGCTCATTCATAGTGCGGCTGATAAGGTACACCTGTATCTGCACAAGAAAAATATGTGCAGAAAGTAGCATGAGTACACCACAATCGGTACCCAGTAAGTGCCAAGCCTAACCTCGGTCGAGTAGTGACGAGGTCAAGTTAGGGCCCTACTGGTAAATATATAATAAAAATAATATAGAGTGTAATAACACAATAAAATAAAGACAGAAATTTAACAACAATGAAATCATAGAAGGTAACAACTCAGTACACAGAAACACAACAGGGGATCTCCCAAGATACCGTCTCGTAGTCCCAAATATAAATATGCAAGGGGATCTCCCGGAATACCGTTCCGTAGTCCCAAAGTAAATGTGCAGGTGGATCTCCCGGAATACCGTTCTGTAGTCCCAAAGTAAATATACAAGACATGGAGATTTTCTGAAATACCGTTTCGTAGTCCCAAAGTAAATATGCATTACATGGGGATCTCTCGAAATACCGTTCCGTAGTCCCAAAGTAAATATGCAGCACGAATGATAGAAATACATCTACATCACGAAATTCTTACAATTTAAACTAAGTACCAGTCAGGGAAGAAGTAGAAAATTCATTAGGCATGCTGCACATAATTCACATAAATAATTAAGACACGTAGACATGTTGTATTAGACTAAACATGACAGCTACACATATTGGAATAACTCAATTAAGAATGAAAATAGATTAGTACTCATTAAAATGGTATAACTCAAAATAACAGGAAAACATGTTGCTGCTCAGTAAAAAAATCGGAATTTCCATAACTAGCCCGTGTACGTACTCGTCACCTCGCGTACACGGCGCTCATATAGCACAATAGTTTCAAATCTTAAGGGGATTTCCCCCACACAAAGTTAGGCAAGCAACTTACCTCGAACCAAGCTAAATCAATCGGTCACAATGCCTTTCCCACGAATATCCAGCTCCGAATGGCCCAAATCTAGCCAAAAGCAATTACATATCATAAATACAACAATAATAGACTCATCTAATTAATGAAATCAACACTTTAACAAAAAATCCCAAAATTAACTCAAAAATTGTCCGTGGAGCCCACATCTCGGAATCCGGTAAAAGTTACAAAATAAGAACGCGCATTCCACCACGAGTCTAACCATATCAAAATTACTAAATTTCGATACCAAATGGTCCTCCAAAATCCCTAGCCTCCAACTTCCAATTTCCACCTTAAATACACACTAACTAGGTGGAAAAATACTTGGTAAAGCAAGATTATTGATAAAAAATAAGCACAAGGGACTTACCTCAAAAAATTCCTCGAAAATGCTCTCAAATATTGCCCTAAAAGGAGTTTGCAAAGTCAAAAATGACAAAAATCACTAAGCCCTTCGGTTTTAACCAATGCCCAGGTATTTCCGCATCTACGGAACCTGGGCTCGCACCTGCGGGTGCGCTTGTGCAGAAATGGTGTGCATTTGCGCAATTCACTTTGCCCCCTCTGCCTTCACACCTGCGATGAAAGGGCTGCATCTGCGCGTGCGCGCCTGCGGAATTCCCTTCCGCTTCTACCGACCTTGTGCACTTGGGAAGACCCCTAACGCATTTTCGGGCATCGCAGATGCGGAAAACACCTCGCACCTACGACCCCTGGCACTCCTCCATTTTCCCGCTTCTGCGCCAATTTTCTTGCACCTACGGGCTCACACCTGTGGGCAGCCTTGCGCAGGTGCGATTACAGCAGAACCAGCAAAAGCACCAGATTTTCCTAAGTCCAATTTCATTTCGTTAAGCATCCGAAACACATCCGAGGCCCCCGGGACCTCAACCAAACCTACCAACCAATCTTATAATACCATACGAACTTAGTCGAGCCTTCAAACCACATCAAACAACACCAAAAATCGTGAGTTAAGCACAGATTCAAGCCTAAGAACTTAGAATTTTCCAAATTCTACAAACGACGTCGAACCACGTCAAATCTTGTTCGAATTACCTCAAATTTTACACACAGGTCACAAATGACGCTACAAACCTACAACCACTTTCGGAAATCCATTCCGAACTCGATATCAACATTTTCACTATCGGCCGAAATCGCCGAAAATCTAACTTTTGCCAATTCAAGCATAAATCTACTACAGACCTCCAAAATACATTCCGGACGCGTTCCTAAGCTCAAAATCACTTAACGGAGCTAACAGAGTCGACGGAATTCCATTCCATATCCGTCTTCACATAGTTCCAACTACGGTCTAAATTCTAAGACTTAAGCTCTCATTTAGGGATTAAGTGTCCCAAAACACTCCGAAACTCAAAACCAATCATCCCGACAAGTCACAATAGCAGAAATAGATATGGGGAAAGCAGTTAATAGGGGTTCGGGGCTCTAACTCTCAAAACGACCGGCCGGGTCATTACATTCTCCCCCTCTTAAAATAATCGTTCATCCTAGAACGAGCATAGAGACATACCTGAAGTGGTGAAAAGATGAGGATAACGGATGCGCATATCCAGCTCGGTCTCCCAAGTCGCCTCCTCGACCGGCTATCCCCTCCAATGAACCTTCACGGAAGCAATGTTCTTTTATCTTTGCCTTCTGACCTACCTGTCTAAAATAGCCACTAGCTCCTCAACATATGATAGATCCTTGTCCAATTGAAATGAGCTAAAATCCAACACATGGGACGGATCGCCATGATACTTTCGGAGCATAGAAACATGGAATACCGGATGACCTCCTGCTAGACTGGGAGGCAAAGAAAGCTCATAAGCAACCTCCCCAACTCGACGCAACACCTCAAATAGACCAATGAACCTTGGGCTCAACTTGCCCTTCTTTCCAAACCTCATAACGCCCTTCATAGGCGAAACTCGGAGCAAGACTCGCTCACCAACCATGAATGCAACATCACGAACCTTCCGGTCCGCATAACTCTTCTGTCTGGACTGGGCTGTGTGAAGTCTATCCTGAATCACTTTAACTTTCTCCAAGGCATCCTGAACCAAGTCCGTACCCAATAATCTGGCCTCGCCGGGCTCGAACCAACCCACTTGGTACTGACACCGCCTACCGTACAGAGCCTCATACGATGCCATCTGAATGCTGGACTGATAACTGTTGTTGTAAGCAAACTCTGCAAGTGGCAAGAACTGGTCCCAAGCACCCCCAAAATCCATCACACACGCACGGAGCATATCCTCTAATATCTGAATAGTGCGCTCGGACTGCCCGTTCGTCTGAGGGTGAAATGTTGTGCTCAACTCAACCCGAGTACCCAACTCATGTTGTACAGCTCTCCAGAACCGTGATGTAAACTGCGTACCCCAGTCAGAGATAATAGATACCGGTACGCCATGAAGCGTGACGATCTCACGGATGTAGATTCGAGCTAGCTGCTCGAAAAAATAGGTAGTCATCACAGGAATGAAATGAGCCGACTTGATCAGCCTATCCACAATCACCGAAACTGTATCAAACCTCCGCTGAGTCCGTGGGAGACCAATAACGAAGTCCATAGTGATCCGCTCCCATTTCCACTCCAGAATCTCTATCTTTTGAAGCAACCCATCCGATCGCTGATGCTCATACTTCATCTGCTTGCAATTTAGACATCGAGCCACATACTCTACTATGTCTTTCTTCATCCTCCTCTACCAATAATGTTGCCTCAGGTCCTGATGCATCTTCGCGGCACCCGGATGAATAGAGTACAGCGAACTGTGAGCCTCCTAGAGAATCAACTCACGCAAACTATCCACATTGGGCACATATAGCCAGCCCTGCATCCTCAATGCACCCTCATCTCCAATAGTGACCTCCTTAGCATCACCGTGTTGGACCATGTCCTTAAGGACAAGCAGATGAGGGTCATCATACTGACGCTCCCTGATACGATCATAAAGAGAAGACCAAGAGACCACACAAGCCAATACTCGACTCGGCTAAAAAATATCCAATCTCACAAACTGGCTGGCTAAGGCCTGAACATCCAATGCAAATGGCCTCTCTACTGCTGGTAGATATGCTAAACTCCCCAAACTCTCTGCCCGACAACTCAAAGCATCGGCCACCACATTGGCCTTCCCAGGGTGGTACAAAATAGTGATATCATAATCCTTAAGTAGCTCCAACCACCTCCGCTGACGTAAGTTAAGATCTTTCTGCTTAAACATATGTTGCAAACTCCAATGATCGATGTAAATCTCACAAGGAACACCATACAAACAATGCCGCCATATCTTCAAGGCATGAACAATAGCTGCAAACTCAAGATCGTGGACAATATAGTTCTTTTCGTGCACCTTCAGTTGTCTAGACGCGTAGGCAATTACCCTACCGTCCTGCATCAACACTGCGCCGAGACCAATCCGCGATGCATCACAATATACAGTATAAGACCCCGAACCTGTAGGTAATACCAATACTGGGCTGTAGTCAAAGCTGTCTTGAGCTTCTAAAAGCTCTCCTCACATTCCTATGTCCACCTGAACGGAGTACCCTTCTGGGTAAGCCTGATCATAGGTGCTGCAATAGATGAGAATCCCTCTACAAAGTGACGGTAATACCCCTCCAAACTAACAAAAACTCCGGATCTCTGTAGCTGAGGACGGCCTGGGCCAACTTTGCACTGCTTCAATCTTCTTCGGATCCACCTGGATCCCCTCACTCGATACTATATGACCCAAGAATGCCACTGAGTCTAGCCAAAACTCACACTTTGAAAATTTTGCATATAACTTCTTTTCTCTCAAGGTCTGAAGTGCAGTCCTCAGGTGCTGCTCATGATCCTCTCGGCTCCGGGAGTATACCAGAATGTTGTCAATAAACACAATGACGAATAAGTCAATATAGGGCCGGAATACACTATGCATCAAGTGCATAAAAGCTGTTGGGGCATTGGTCAGCCCAAAAGACATTACAAGAAACTCATAGTGACCATATCTGGTCCTGAAAGCAGTCTTCGGGATATCCAGCTTTTGAATCTTTAACTGATGATAACCTGAATGTAAGTCAATCTTGGAAAACACTCTGGCACCCTGTAACTTATCAAATAAGTCATCAATACGAGGCAATGGATACCCGTTCTTCACTGTGACTTTGTTCAACTAGATGTATTCAATACACATCCGCATAGAACCATTCTTCTTCTTCACAAATAAGATTGGGGCACCCTAAGGTGACACACTGGGCCGAATGAAGCCTTTATCAAGCAATTCTTATAACTACTCTTTCAACTCCTTCAATTTAGGAGGAGCCATACAATAGGGAGGAAAAAAGATGGGCTGAGTGCCCGGAAACAAATCAATGCCAAAATCAATATCTCTGTCGGGCGGCATGCTCGGAAGATCAGCTGGAAACACATCTCGAAAGTCCCTCACTACTGAAACTGACTCAACTATAGGGGTATCAATACTGACATCTCTCACATAAGCTAGATATGCATCACACCCCTTCTCAACCATTCGTTGAGCTTTAAGAAAAGAAATAACTCTGCTGAGTGTATACTCTAAGGTACCTCTCCACTCTAATCGCGGTAAACCTGGCTTAGCCAGCATCACGATTTTAGTGTGACAATCAAGAATAGCATAATAGGGCGACAACCAGTCCATGCCCAAACTAATATCAAAGTCCACCATGCTGAGCAATAATAAATCGGCTCTGGTCTCAAAACCACTAAGAGCAATCAAACACGACCGATACACGTGGTCCACAACAAGAGAATCTCCCACAAGAGTGGATACATAAATAGGGAAACTCAAAGAATCCAGAGATACGCCCAAATACGGAGCAAAATAAGAGGACACATAAGAATATGTAGAGCCTGGGTCAAATAATACCGACACATCTCTATGACAGACCGAAACAATACATGTAATGATAAAATCAGAAGCAACTGCCTCTGTACAAGCAGGAAGTGCATAATATCTGGCCTGGCATCCCCCTCTAGGGTGACCTCTACCTCCCCGAACTCCACCTTGAGCTAGTTGAGCAGGTGGGGTGGCAATTGTTGCTGTAATCATAGCCTGAGGACCCGGTGGAGCACGTTGTGGCTGAAAAGTCTGTGGAGGTGCACCCCTCCTAATCCTGGGGCAATCCCTCACCATGTGGAGAGTGTCGCCACACTCAAAACAAGCTCTGGGAGGGCGCGGCTGCTGTGACTGGCTCGGGACAAGTCTGCTGGACTGGCCGCTAGGAACACACCGTGCAAGAGGCACACTAGATATTGGCGGTGCATAATAAGGCTCCTGGGGTCTAGAAGGAGCTGGAACACCGCTGGAGGCTGGAAGAGCTGAATGAACGGGGCGACTCACATAACCCCTACCATGGCGAGCTGCTGGGGCATGAGCTCTAGAATAATAACCAGCCTCTCGAGACCTCTTGGCCTCCTTCTTCTCTCTATCCCGGGAAAACATGCCCTCGAATCTCCTGGCAATACCCACAACCTGTTGATAAGAAATATCCATCTCCAATTCCCTAGCCGTACTACTCCGGATGTTGGGATGGAGACCCTCAATAAACCGTCGAACCCTCTCTCGAACTGTGGCAACTAAGGCCGGTGCATGTCGGGCCAAATCACTGAAGTGAACTGCATACTCTGACACAGTCATAGTACCCCAGCGCAGCTGCTCAAACTCCGCGCGCCATGAGTCCCTGAGGCTCTAAGAGACATACTCTCTCGTAAACATGTCCGAGAACAGAGTCCATGTAAGTGAAGCTGCCTCACCCAAACTACTCAACTCATCAGCACGCCACCACTGATAGGGTGCTCCTCTAAGCTAGAATGTGGTAAAAGAAACCACGCTCGTCTCCGCTACACCCATAGTACGGAGAATACGATGACACTCATCCAGAAAACCCTGAGCATCATCTGTAGCCAATCCGCTGAAAGTAGATGGGTGGTACTTCTTGTACCTCTCAAGTCTGAGCTGCTCCGCCTCAGAAGCTACTGCCCTAAACTCGGGCTGAGCTGGAGCTACCGGCTGCATTGGTAAAATCTCTTAAACCTGGTCGACCTGAACCCGCTGCTCTAGAGTACCGGCGACGCGAGTCTGTGCTCCTCCCCCGGCCTGAGATATGGCAGTAGCAAATGCAATCAAACCGGCCTAAGCTAAGGTGCTGAACATGCTCAGAAACTGGGCTAGAGTCTTATGTTTCTATCTTTCTTATTCTGTTGTTTCTAGCCACCTAACAATCTAGGGTTTTTCCTTCATCAATTAGAGTTTGGGGAAAACTTAAATCGGACACATGCTGTGATGATTTGTCGACAAATAGAAGAAATCTCAGTCACACGAAGATCGATTCAACTATCTTTACATAATTTCGATGGCAATCACAGAGCAGACTGAAGAGACAACCATAATTGTCACGACCCAATTTCCCCTCCGTGTGAAGTCGTGACGGCACCTAGTCTCTACAACTAGGTAAGCCTAACATTTTGCAGAAAATGAAATAAAATTATGAATTTAACCAATTATTTAAAAATACACAACAAACCCCCAAACCCGGAACATCGTGAATCACAAACTACAGAAAGAAGAATCTAGTGTCTCTATACATCAGAGTCTAACAAGGAAAATACATAAGATAATGGACATGAGAAAGAGTAGAAGGGACTTCGAGGTCTGCGGACGCGACATATATACCTTGAAGTCTCCAAAGCTGTCCCGGCTCACTGATAGTGCGGCCGATAAGGTACACCTAGATCTGCACACGAAAAACATGTGCAGAGAGTAGCATGAGTATACCACAATCGGTACCCAGTAAGTGCCAAGCCTAACCTCGGTCGAGATGTGATGAGGTCAGGTTAGGGCTCTACTGGTAAATATATAATAAAAATAATATAGAGTGTAATACCGCAATAAAATAAAGGCTAAAATTTAACAACAATGAAATCATAGAAGGTAACGGCTCAGTACACAGAAACACAATAGGGGATCTCCCGAGATACCGTCTCGTAGTCCTAAACATAAATGTGCAGGGGGATCTCCCAGAATACTGTTCCGTAGTCCCAAAGTAAATGTACAGGTGAATCTTCCGGAATACCGTTCCATAGTCCCAAAGTAAATATGCAAGACATGAGGATCTCCTGGAATACCGTTCTGTAGTTCCAAAGTAAATATGCAGTACAAGGGGATCTCCCGAAATACCGTTCTGTAGTCCCAAAGTAAATATGTAGCGCGAATAATAGAAATACAACTACATCACGAAATTCTTACAATTTAGACTAAGTACCAGTCAGGGAAGAAGCAGAAAATTCACTAAGCATGCTGCACATAATTCACATAAATAATTAAGACACGTAGACATGTTGTATTAGACTAAACATGATAGCTACACATATTAGAATAACTCAATTAAGAATGAAAATAGATTAGTGTTCATTAAAATGGTATAACTCAAAATAGCAGGAAAATATGTTGCTGCTCAGTAAGAAAATCGAATTTTCCACAACTAGCCCGTGTACGTACTCGTCACCTCATGTACACGGCGCTCATATAGCACAATAGTTCTAAATCTTAAGGGGATTTCCCCCACACAAAGTTAGGCAAGCCACTTATCTCGAACCAAGCTAAATCAATCGGTCACAATGCCTTTCCCATGAATATTCGGCTCCGAATGACCCAAATCTAGCCAAAAGCAATTACATATCATAAATACAATAATAATAGACTCATCTAATTAATGAAATCAACACTCTAACAAAAAAATCCCAAAATTAACTCAAAAATTGCACGTCTCGGAATCGGGTAAAAGTTGTAAAATAGAAACGTTCATTCCACCACGAGTCTAACCATACCAAAATTACTAAATTCCGATACCAAATGGTCCTCCAAATCCACAAATCAAACTTCCAAATTCCTAACCTCCAACTTCCAATTTCCACCTTAAATACACACTAACTAGGTGAGAAACTACATGGCAAAGCAGATTATTGATAAAAAATAAGCACAAGGGACTTACCTCAAGAAATGCCTCGAAAATGTTCTCAAACATTGCCCTAAACCGAGTTTGCAAAGTCAAAAATGACAAAAAACACGAAGCCCTTCGGTTTTAACCACTGCCCAGGTATTTCCGCATCTGCGGAACCTGGGCTCGCACCTGCGGGTGCACTTGTGCGGAAATGGTGTGCATCTGCACAATTCACTTGCCCCATCTGCCTTCGCACCTGCGATGAAAGGGCCGCATCTGCGCGTGCGCGCCTGCGGAATTCCCTTCCATTTCTGCCGACCTTGCGCAGCTGCGAAGACCCCTAACGCATCTGCAGGCATCGCAGATGCGGAAAACATCTCGCACCTGCGACCCCTGACACTCCTCCATTTTCCCTCTTATGCGCCAATTTGCTCGCACCTGCGGGCAGCCTTGCGCAGGTGCGATTACAGCAGAACCAGCAAAAGCACCAGATTTTCCTAAGTCCAATTTCATTCCGTTAAGCATCTGAAACACACCCCAGGCCCTTAGGACCTCAACCAAACCTACCAATTAATCCTATAACACATACAAACTTAGTTGAGCCTTCAAACCACATCGAACAACACCAAAAATCATGAATTAAGCACGGATTCAAGTCTAAGAACTTAGAATTTTCCAAATTCTACAAACGATGCCGAACCACGTCAAATCTAGTCTGAATTACCTCAAATTTTACAGACAAGTCACAAATGACACTACGAACCTACAACTACTTTCGGAATTCCATTCCGAGCTCGATATCAAAAAATTTACTATCGGCCGAAATCGCCGAAAATCTAACTCTCGCCAATTCAAGCATAAATCTACTACAGACCTCCAAAATACATTCTGGACGTGCTCCTAAACTCAAAATCACTCAATGGAGCTAACAGAGTTGACGGAATTTCATTCCGGATCCATCTTCACACACTTCCGACTACGGTCCAAATTCTAAGACTTAAGCTCTCATTTATGGACTAAGTGTCCCAAAACACTCCGAAACTCAAAACCAATCATCCCGGAGTCACAATAAAAGAAATAGATATGGGAAAAGTAGTTAATAGGGGTTCGGGGCTCTAACTCTCAAAACGAATGGATGGGTCGTTACAACAACGGCGACAACACATACGGTGATCGACGCAACTAGCCCTTTTTACATACATCCTTCTGATAGTCTTGGTTCCACACTAGTTTCGGTTCCATTTGATGGAATTGGATATCGTTCTTGGAGAAGAAGCGTATTGATATCCCTTTCAGTGAAAAATAAATTAGGTTTTATCAACGGGGATAGTAAGAGACCCGATGTAACGTCTTCACATTTTCGTCAGTGGGAAATGTGTGATGATATGGTCACTTCGTGGATCTTAAATTCTCTGTCGAAGGACATCGCTGACAATGTTGAATATGTAAATGACTCTGTTGAGCTATGGAAGGAACTGGAGGATCGATATTATCAGACAAATGGAGCTAAACTGTATCAAATTCAGAAAGAAATCAATGATTTGAGTCAGGGATGCTTGATATCACTGGCTACTACACAAAAATGAAGAAGCTCTGGGAAGAATTGAACACTCTCATCATCAAAACTCATTGGAGTTGTGTATGTACCTGTGGAGAGAAGGAGAGCATGCATAAGGCAGAGCAAGATAGAAGGTTGATACCATTTCTAATGGGACTCAATGAAGTCTATACGGTTGTTCGAGGAAGTATACTCATGATGAATCCTTTGCCGTCCATGGCACATGCATTTGCCCTTCTAATACAAGAGGAAACGTAGAGGGAGTTTAGGCTAAGAAATCAACTAAATGTTGACTCCACAGCATTTAATGTCATTCTAGGAGGAAGAACCTTCAAGACAAACTACTCAACTGGAACTGGAAATCAAATTGCAAATAGCAGACCTCGACCTTTTTGTGACTACTGCAAACGACAAGGTCACACCAAAGATAAGTGCTACAAGTTACATGGATATCCTCAGGGTTTTAATCAAGGGCCACAACAGTACAAGCAGAGTTCTCAAGGATATAATAACAACACAAGGTTCAACAAAGGAAAAAATGCCATGGAAAATGCAGTCACAAACGTAGAAAGAGGATAGGAGGTGGAACACCAAGGAGAAAATCAAAACATGAGCCTTTCAAAGGAGCAATATGGATAAATTGTCAGCTTACTACAACATTTTCAGATGGGAAACACTGGAGAGAATTCAGTCAGTGCAAACATGTCTAGTGGATAGGATGTTTTCAGTCAGTGCAACATTTTCAGAGGATAGGATGTTTGCTTGCACTTCTTCAATTGATTTTGATAATCCATCATGCAAATATTTTAGTGCAAAAACTGACTTATGGATATTAGATTCTGGGGCATCACACCATATGACTTTTAACAAAACTCACCTACAAAACATAGTAAGCCTACCATATCCTTTGTTAATTAAACTTCCAAATGGTTACAAAGTTAAACACCTAAAATTGTTCTATACAAAGTCTTGTTCATTTCATCCTTCAAGTTTAATCTAGTGTCTATCAGTTCCCTAGCAGTACATCTCAAATGTATTGCATCCTTCTCTGCACTTCATGTCTAATGCAGGCCCCTTCACTGAAGAGGCCTCTGGAGATTGGTAAGTTGTATGATGGGCTATACTTTCTCTGTTCTAAGTGCCTCAACAAAGGTAGTCTTACACATGAACAAAATTGTGATCTTCCTTGTTTTTCTGCTCATGTTGATAATGTGAATACTATGCGCTGTCTATCCCATTCCTACAGTCCATTTTCTATTGTAAATAATTCCAATTGCAATAATAAAGATAGTGTTTCTGGTTTGTCTTCTAGTTCATCTCTTAGTGATAATGTATATCTGTTGTGGCATTTCAGACTTGGTCAAGTACCCTTCAACAAAATGAAAGGGATTCCTACTATACCTGCAATTTTTTCTGCCAAACAACCTTTTATGTGCAACATTTGCCCTATGGCCAGACAATCTAGACTTCCTTTTCCCCAGAGAACAACTGACACTACTAAAAATTTTGAAATACTCCATGTGGATCTGTGGGGTCCCTATCATGTGGCCATACATAATAACTTCAAATATTTTTTTACCCTGGTAGATGATTATAGTAGGTCTACTTGGACACATCTCTTGAGTTGCAAAAGCAATGCCCTATAAGTCATAAATGCTTTTATAAGTATGGCAGAAAACCAATTCCAAACCACTATTAAACGTATAAGGTCTGATAATGGTCTAGAATTTACTAGCAATGAGGCAACCTCCTTTCTTCAATCAAAAGGAATAAACCACCAGAAGACATGCCCTTACACACTACAACAAAATGGAGTGGTGGAAAGAAAACATAAATATCTCCTTGAAGTGGCCAGGGCACTGCTTTTTCAATCTAAGTTGCCATTGAAATATTGGGGAGAATGTATACTTACAACAACTTTCCTCATTAATAGACTCCCAACTACTCCTCTAAAGAACAAATGCCCTTTTGAACTCTTATATAAAAAGAAGCCCAACTATTCTCACTTGAGTACGTTTGGGTCTTTGTGTTACCCCACTGTACCAAAGCCTCTCAGAGACAAACTTGAACCAAGAACTACCCCACATGTATTTGTAGGATATCCTTTTGGCACAAAGGGGTATAAGGTGCTAAGTCTGGACACTAAGAAAATATATATCTCCAGAGATGTTTCCTTCTATGAGTCAATTTTTCCTTTCACTTTCAATCTTACTGTAAACAACATTCCATCTATCTTCCACAATGCACTACTCACTAACAATCCACATGATCACACTCATACCTGTATATCTCACAGCATTAGTGATCATGAGAACACCAATTTCCCAAATTCTGATGAGACACAGGTTCCAGTTGAACATTTTCAGGACATGACCTCACCTCAACAACCAATAGAGGAACCAGTGGGTTTCAGAAGATCTCATAGGGAACACAAACTCCCTTCACATATGAATGATTATGTTTGCAATATACCAAACCTAAAATCTAACTCTAACTTCTCCCTACATGCCATGTTTTCCTATAATAATCATATTACTTCTGATGCCCTACACCCTGATAGTCAGCACATTGTAAAGAATATCTGTAATGATAAAGAACCAACTTCATATGAAGAAGAAGCTATGTATCCTGCTTGGCAAAGTGCCATGACATAGGAGTTTGAAGCCTTGTATGCTAATAACACATGAGATCTAGTCGCCTTACCTAAAGGAAAACAGACCATTGGGTATAAATGGGTGTATAAAGTAAAATATAGAGCAGATGGCAGTGTAGAAAGATACAAAGCAAGATTAGTTGTAAAGGGGTATACTCAACAAGCTGGTATAGATTACATAAAGACCTTTCCCCAGTAGTCAAGATGACCACTGTCAGGTCCCTTATTGCCATAGCAGCAAAGAAAAAATAAAAAATCTCACAACTGGATGTGAACAATGCATTTCTCCATGGAGATTTGCATTATGAGGTGTATATGCAAGCTGCTCCATGTCTTGAAATACACTCTTCAGGTTTGGTTTGCAGGTTGAACAAGTCCCTTTATGGACTGAAACAGGCAAGCATGCAATGGTATGATAAGTTGACTGAAGTCCTATACTCAAGGGGGTACACACATTCCATGTATGACTACTCTTTATTCCATAGAAAACATGGTTCCTCCATTGTCTTTATAGCAGTATATGTAGATGATGTGCTGCTCACATGGACTGATTCTGAAGAAATCAACCAGCTCAAGGCTTTCCTACATGACAAGTTCAAAATTAAGGACTTGGGGCAGTTACATTACTTCCTGGGACTGGAAATTCTTTACAAATCAGATGGTATCATCATTTCACAAAATAAAATTTATTTTGGACTTGTTGAAGGAATATGAGTGTCTCCATTCTCCAGCCTTGACTTCTCCCCTTAATCCTACAGTAAAGCTGAAAGCAAAAGAAGGGGCTCCATTGTTTGATCCTACATTCTACAGAAAATTGGTTGGAAAATTGAATTTCCTTACTAATACTAGACTATATATAGCATATGGGGTCCAACATCTCAGCCAATTTATTCAAGATCCTAGGGAGCCCCACTTACAGGCAGCATATCATATGCTGAGGTATCTGAAGAAAGATCCTACTCTGGGTCTATATTTCAGCAATACAAATAATCTTTCACTAGTTACTTATTGTGACTCTGATTGGGCAGCCTGCCTTGATTCTAGAAGGTCAGTATCTGGTTATGTTGTGTTCTTAGGTGGTAGCTCCATTAGCTAGAAGTCCAAGAAACAGGAAACCATATCCCTCTCCTTAGCAGAAGCAGAATAAGAGCCCTCAGAAAAATTGTTGGTGAATTTGTTTGGCTATCAAAACTACTTGAAGAACTCACTGTGCTAGTTTGTTTGCCAATACCTGTGCACTGTGATAGCTTCTCTGCTCTGCATATTGCTAGGAACCCTGTGTTCCATGAAAGAACTAAGCACATTGAATTAGATTGCCATTTCGTGCGTACCAAGCTTCAGGAAGGTCTCATCTCTTTGCACCACATTGGCATTGAGCAGCAGCTTGCAGATGTGCTTACCAAAGCTCTCACTGGGATTAAGCATTGCTCTGTTCTTGGCAAGTTGGGTGTGATCCCCTCACATCCAACTTGAGGGAGGTATTAAGACTACTATATTTATCTTTTCTTTTAAATAGGCTGAGTCAACATTAGTTAGGTGACATTAGTTAGTATTAGTTTACAATTTAATTAGTTAGTGGAAGTCACATGTATATATTTTTACCCAATACATTGTATTAACACTTTTTCATTTTTTCACAAATAGAAAGACTCTTAGTCCTCTTTCTCTCTCTACAAGCTTCACTTTCCAGAAGCTACTAAATCCTCCATTGGAGGAGATACAGAGCTCGATCCATATTTGTGAACTTAACACACATAAGTGGAGCTTTTCAAATAAATAGTTAGCGCATAATATTCCTTTCCAGCAGTCCCTCTTTATTGAAGAATTGTTATTACAAATAAGAGCTGAATGAAAATTATAACATGGACAAAAAAGAATTGCTTTCCCGATTCCCCGCGACTTCTCAAGTTGTCTCAAAACCCCTTGGCACTACCAGTTAGTTTCAAGTATACACAAAAACACACACCAAACATGCTGCTGATCTAATCTTCTCTTACAAAAAAGAATTTTAACATGATCAATCCACTTAATAATCAATTATCAGTGATCTCCTAAGAACATAATCTCCGGTCAAGGGCGAATTCAGAAATTTTCTCAAGAGTGTTCAAATTTGAAAGAAGTAAAAAAAAATCTTCGACAAAGAGTGTTCAATATATGTAATGTACCTCTAAAATATTATATTTTAACTATATACGCAGTGTAATTTCACGACAAATGGTGGTCAGTTGACCACCCTTACCAATGTGTAGCTTCGCCAATGTCTCCGGTTGGTATCTATAGGCTTATCTCTAAAATATGCTTTTTTACGTCCAAAAGAATCAATAAACCAACAAAGAAAATTAAAGCACAATAAGATCAGAATACATACCTGGTCTTTAATTTGGCCCGCTTTAAAATAGAGGGGTATAAACAGACATAGAAATTTAAGCAATACAAAAATTTTGGAAGAAACTAAGCCTCATTTATTATTTTTAAAGATTAAGACGTTTGAATTTGAATACACATTTGAATATCAAAATAGATATTAAGATTAGGACATCCGAATCTGAATACACATCTGAATGTCAAGATGTGTATTAGGATATGAATACTAAATGATTAAAACTGTTTGATTTTTAACATCTGAATGTATAAAATTTACGTTAATTTAAAAATTAATAAACATAAAATTCAAATAAAATACTAATTAATCTAATATTACATCACTAAAATATATAGTTTTTTAAAATATGATAGTTGCTAGTGGTGATGGCTAACGATAGTGCTTGTGAATGCCGACTAAAAGCGGTGGTTGGTGGTAGTTTAGGGTAGTAGCTAGTGGTGATTGATAGTGGAGCTATTATGATTAAGGATGGTGTTGGTGGGTGGTGATATTTAATAATGGCGGGTGGTGGTGGTGGTAGTTGTGATTGAGGAAGATGGTGGTGAGTGGTGTTAGTTTATAATGATGGACAGTGTCAGCTATGGTTGTTGATGGTGATTGCATGATTAGTTATGGTAGTTGAGGTGGATGAGTGTTGGTTGTCGTTAATGATGGTGGGTGGTGGTAGTCGACAATGGTGACGACTATGATTGAGGATGATGGTGGTGGTGGGTGGCATGGTGGTAGTTGATAATGGTAGGCGGTGTCGGTAGTTAATAATGAATATGGATGATAAAATCTTAATAAAATTAAGTCTCTGCTATAGATCTTAATGATACAGACATATTCAAACTCATTAAGTGGTTGTGAAGTAAAAAAATAAACACACTTAACAATTAAGAAGAATAATTAAGATTCAGACTTTGAAAACAAATACATTTAATATCTGAGATCTGAGACTTGCATTAAGTGCAAACAAACGAAGCCTAAATTACTCTACAACCAACTAACACAGAGGAATTGAATGCAACGTTGAGGATACTAACCATTTTGATATGCAGAATTAAATCACGAAATAAGAGAACCAGAAATTCGAGATAATAATTAAGTCATAGAATGTTCCAAAACACAAACTAGTGTTAGCTTGCGGCAAAACACCAATAACCAACTTCTGTTTTGGCATTCACTCTTTCCTTTCTTTCTTTTTTTCAGGAGAGAAAGACATTGATGAATCTCCATGGAAACTTAAATCAAAGTGCGAAACAGGGCAGAGAGAACTAAGAATCCAAACCCAAGAGCTTTTCTACATCTTCTTGAAATAATAAAAAGAAAACCAACATCAGTTCGGAATACTAAAGTCCGTGAATAGAATACCAGTTTCACCATCAAACATCAGTTCACGAACAAACCACCGCAGAGCCACCAAACATGTCAATGTCATACGTTTTCCGATGGGTTTCAAGGAAGACGAGTGAAAGCAGAATTCGAAAGTAATAGTACATAAAAGAAGAAGAGAATAAAATGTGCTGTGATTTTTTAAGAAACAGTCAGAGTAGTTATAAAGCGGATGTCCCTTTCTCGATAATCTCAAGATGTAGGTATTTATAATGAGATGGGGGTTATTAATGTTGAACTTGGCAAGATTAATGTGAACTAGTGTGAATATTTGAAAACTCATTTTAGGAAAAAAATTTGGTAGATGTATTTTTCATGCATTTACATTACATGATCACATTTAATATGATGTCATGCATGACATTATTAAGGTCATGTCCCTTTTATAAATAGCAAGAGTTTTGTTCATTTGAAAACATCTCTCACTTGCTTTTTTATCTCTTAAGTCATTTGAATCTTCTTTCTCTCTCGTAGTATTTCACTTGTATTTTTGAAGTGAAATAAAGTATAATTGGATAACAAATGTAAATTTTAAGAGTAAAAAATAAATGTCTCGTGTAAATAAATTAGTAATGAAAAAAAAGTTAAATTTGTATCCTGAAACTAAAAGAGAAAGAAAATTTAACTGCGCTTTATATAAAAATAATTATAAGAAAATACAATAGATTTAAAATATAATAATTGAAAAACTTATGTATTAGGTAATATTTTAGACTGATTCAAAGTTATAACTTAAAATAAAATGTGATACTACATATTTGATTATATTATAAAATAATAATATAAAAAATTAATTAAGGGGTAAAAATATATAAAGAGAAAAATAGAGATAGTGTGAGAATATTTATACTTTGAATTAATTTAATGATAAGTATATTAAATAATTAAATATTACTCAAAAATATTATTGATAGATTTAAATGACGAAAGAGCTCTGAGTAAGAGGATAAAAGTATACAAATACATTAAATTTTAGGAATAAAAAATTTATATTTATATATAATTTTCAAAGGGTATAATAAACAAAATATTAATGTAACGACCCGATCGGTCATTTTGAGTATTATAACCCCGTTCTTCTATTTACTGCTCAATTTATACTGTATAGTTATTTTATGACTTACCGAGTTAGTTGGTTCGGGTCCGGAAGGAATTCGGAGTGAAAGGAGACACTTAGTCTCACAATTGAAAATTTTAAGATAGAAAATTTGCCCAAATGTGGATTTAGGTGTAAACGATATCGGATCTGAAATTTTATGATTTTAATAGTTTTGTATGGTGATTTTAGGCTTAGGAGCGTATCCGAAAAAAAATAATTGGAGGTCCGTAGTGGAATTAGGCTTGAAATGCCGAAAGTTGAATTTTCGGGAAGTTTGACCCGGGGGTGACTTTTTGATATCGGGGTCGGAATTCAATTTTGAAAATTAAAATACCTCTGTTATATCATTTATGACTTGTGTGCACAATTTGAGATCAATCGGATGTGATTTGATAGGTTCCAGAGTCATTTGTAGAAATTAGAAATTTCAAAGTTAATTAGGCTTGAATTGGGGTGTAATTCATGGTTTTAGCGTTGTTTGATGTGATTTGAGGGTTCGACTAAATCCGTATGGTGTTTTAGGACTTGATGGTATGTTTGGTTGAGGTCCCGGGGGACTCGGGTGAGTTCCGAGGAGGGGGTAACAGATCATTTTTTGCCTTGGTGAGATTGCTGATATCTGTTGCTACCTTCTTCTGGTTTCCTTATACGCGATCGCATAGGTCCATCCGCGATCGCGTAAGCTTATTTGGGGGCAGTCTCTTTTATGTTGTGTTATCGCATGAAATAATCCGCGATCGCATAGGGTCAATTTTTGGCAGTGGAAATGTGTGATTCGCGATCGCGTGACTTGGTCCGCGATCGCATAGAAGAGAGGTCTGGACAGAAAGTTTAAGTTCTAAAAACCTATTTTTGACGGATTGGAGTTCGAGAAGAGGCGATTTTTGGGAGATTTTCAAGAAAAATAATGGGGTAAGTGTTCTTAATTCATTTTTGATCAAATTACCCGAATCCATGATTGTTTTTAACACTTAATGGGTGAATTAAGTTGGAAAGATTAGAAAAACCTCTTAGTTTAAATTATGGATTTGAGGGTCGAGTTGAGGTCGGATTTTGGTAAAATTGGTATAGGTAGACTCGTGGTTGAATGTGATTTCAGATTTTATAACTTTTGTTGGGTTCCGAGACGTGGGGCCCATGTGTAATTTTTTGAGCTAAAATTTAGATTTTTATGAAAAATTAGCATTTTCTTATGGAATTAATTTCAATGAATTTTATTGACTGAAACGAATTATTTATAGCTAGATTCGAGGCATTTGGAGGCAAATTCACGAGGAAAGGACATTGCAGAATAAGAATTTCACGACTTGAGATAAGTAACAATTTTAAATCTGATCTTGAGGGTATGAAACCCCGAATTTTTATG
Organism: Nicotiana tabacum; assembly: GCF_000715075.1. Lineage (NCBI taxonomy): Eukaryota > Viridiplantae > Streptophyta > Magnoliopsida > Solanales > Solanaceae > Nicotiana > Nicotiana tabacum. Next base: position 10,942,760 of record NC_134094.1, on the reverse strand, counting down.
TCATGTGATTATTTTGGAGGTGACGCACATGCTAGATAACGGGCGGGTAGGCGTGCACCGAGGAAATTATGACTTGGTCCGTCCCGTGAAACAGTGAAGTTGAATAACTTGTTGTTAGCTATATGCAATCTATGTGTTGAAGAAATTTGACTGTAAATCATGTTAGAAATCATGCTTAGACTATGTGATAGTACTGTTGGGACCCACAGAGGTTGCATACTTGTCGAATTATTTGCTAATTGTTGTCTTGTACTCAGTCATGATTTTACTTGCGTATCATACCTCAGTCTTTCATGATATTTGTTGATACACTATGTTATCTTTGTTGGGGCTAATCTTTGTGATTTTCGAAAGCCCGGGAGACTAGAGAGGTTGAGGACTGAGTAAGGTCGAGGGCCTGTCGGCGAGGTAAGGATATTATGGCACGTGAGTTGTCCGTGCATCACCTGAGTTGTCCGTGCGGATTATGGCGCTTAGGCTATAGGAGCCCCTCCGGAGTCTGTACACTCATAGTAAGTGCGGGTACCCATTGAGTGTGAGTGTTGAGAGCCGAGTGGTTGAGTTGTTGTGATAGTGGAGTGATTGTTTCCCTGAGAGGCTGTACTTGCTTTTCATTTGTTGTTGCACTTAGTTGCTATTTGTCATTGTTGGATTTTACATCCGGATTACATGAACTTGAAATGTATAAATTGATTTGACTTAAATTATTGGATTTGAAAGCATGTCTATTCTCTGTTGGAATTACTGAAAATGAACTATAACTATGTAGCTCATCACTATCTTCAATTCCTTATTTATTATTGTTACTTGCTGAGTTGGTTTTACTCATACTACACCCTACACTTCGTGTGCAGATCCAGGTGCTTCTGGACGTAGTGTGTGTTGATTTTCTTGCACAATTTATTTTCCGGAGATTCAGAGGTAGTTGTCGTATTTCGCAGACCTTGTCTCTCTTTCCCTATCTCCTTGTTCATTGTATTTGGTCTTAGACGATTATAGACCGTATTTTTCAGACTTGTATTCATATTAGATGCGCATGTACTCAGTGACACCAGATTTTGGGGAGTGTTCATATCAATATTTGTGGGATTTTATTTTGTATTTAAATATTATATTTTCAAACTTAAGAGAATTATGATTTATTAAGATTATCGGCTTGCCTAGTATCGAGATAGGCCCCATCACGACAGGTTAAAATTTTGGGTCGTGACAATTAATTCAATTGATAAGCTAATAAAAGATCACATGAAAATATAATAATATTAAATAATAAATAATACATCAACTATAAGCAGATATTACATAGAGATTGTTTTGATGAAAATGTAGAAGGATAAGACTTATTCGACTTTGAGGTAAAACATAAAGTGATAGTAAGAATTTTTTAAAACAAAATGCTCAAACAAGATATATTATAACGTGATATGTTTAATATTATTTAATATTGATCACAGAATAAAATGCAAGTACTAAGATTAAGGGGTTGGGTTGTTACAGATATAAAAAAAATATGTTATTCAGTATGAAATATGGAAAAACAGTTTCATGTCCTGCTTCTTAACTAATATCTAATAATTGTATGTAATTTTTATCTGGAAGGTTTAATTTTAACGCAATTTTCATATAATGCAAATAAACTAAATCATAAATTGATATTTATTCGCGCATCGCACGGGTACTAACACTAGTGGTAATTAAAGCAAAGATCCCATAAAAGAGGGAGGGGATAACTAACGGGTATTAGGGAAAAGGAAGCAAGGAAAGAAAATATTACGGAAAGAAAACTAACCTAATGAAATAAAATTGAAGCAATAAGGGGGAGAGGTGCTGGCAAGACTCGCCCAAGACGTGTTTGGACGTAGAGTTTGGGAATTAATTGGTTGCCGACTTTGGGCTTGGGATTGATTTGGGGTTAAGTGTAAGGTTGATAATTAAACTACTACTAAATTAAAATGTCATAGTAATAAAGTAATTATGAATGATAATTAGTACATAAAAAATAAGATACAAGAAGTTGAAGAATAAATATAATTTTATATAAATAGTTGAACAATCTAAAAGTAAATTGTAAATGCTTTATATTTTTGAAAGTTGCTAATACGTAGTAAACATTTATAGAAATAATAATAATAATAATATAGTTGTAGTACTTGTAATAATATATTTTAAAAATACTATAAATATTAACATGACTTCATTAGTTAGTAGTAGCTCATTAGAATAAATATGGAGTAAAGATGGACAAAATTGAATGTCAACAACACAAATGAGAGGTACGCTACTAACAAAACTTCAAAATTAGATATAGATGGAAAACAAAGAGAACTAGGGAAAAATAAAAATTCCGAAGCCACTGGGCAAGGAAAAGGAAATGAAAAAAAAAAAATTGAAGAAGGAAAAGAAAACAAAAACAAAGAAAAGAAATTAGAGTAGAGGAAAAAACGGAAGAAAAAAAGGGAGAAAAAATAGAGGCAATGATTACATGTTACTAGACATACCAACTTTACGTTGGAAACACGAAAAGAGATTTTCATTGAGCCCAAGAAAGTAATAAATGACTCTTCAAACAACAAATGGACATCTACAATTACCCAAAATAACAAGTTTTCCATCTTGAACGATCATGCGTGAGAACTTCAAAACAAAATTCCAAAAAAAATAATCTAACCAATTCAATTCACCAGCAAAAATATCTGCTACACACACTCTTTTTCAGTTTACTTCAACTGCAACTACAGTACCAACGGAACAAAAGACTCATAAGACAAAACTCATAATTAGAAAAATACCCCAAAATTCAAAAACTACCTTTCCGCTGGCCCGACCAAACATCACCCCAAACGAACTGCCCCCGGAACCCCAACCTTCAAATCTGCCCCCACTTCTGGCCAATACACAGAAACCCACACCCATCACATTTAATGGGTTGACCCCTACCCTTCCGCATACCTATAAACCTATCCATACCACTCATTCCTTTTCTATCACCCCTAACCCAACCCCTACGTCCTAACACCAAACGCCTTGTTACATCCCCCCATTATCATCTCTATGAAGGAACGCCCACCAGAAACGCCTCACATTCTTGCTCACCATTAAATAAACGCCACTACTACAAACGCCACCAGAATCACCACTATGGACGCCATCACAGGGAAAAAGAAGACTATCAACCCCAACCTCAGTCACAAATAACCAACTACTACTTCCAAACGACGATCATCCCCGTCCAAACTGTCATCAATCACCAAACCTACTACAATCAGATGAGCAACTACATGTATGGCCTCATGAACCAGCAGTGGCCTATACCACACTACATTTAGCAGGACCCCAACAAACCACTCACATGCAAACAAGTACCCCACGACCTCCACCCAACAACAGGCGGCCCTAATATCGGGAACAACCCAAGAGCTAATCCAGATGATACAACAAGGCCTCTATACAAACGATCAGGCAAAAACATCGCTACAGTTACTCTACACCCAGGAGATAGCAACCTCGGACCTTGCCCAACATATAGGCAACCACAACGCACACCAACAGCAGGAACCCCCACCCTCTACTCAGAACCAGAAGGAGGCTGCATCCCCACAGGCCAACTGGTTGCTCTTGTCGCCAGAACAAGCCCTGCTGGAGAACCTGGATATCGAGGATCATCTAACCCCACTAGACTCATTATCCCCTTTGAACATGGAAGAGGCAACGACTATGATACTCGATCCCGAACAACTGGCGCCAAACATCCTCGATAAAATTCTTCGGAACATCACACTGCAGGAATTACTGTCAATGACCCTCAACAAAAACAAAGAAAAAAGGTGCTTCATCATTGTTCCAACAAATGTCTTGAGGATAGCAATGAACATCCGCACCTGCCCACTCTCAACCCTTCACAAATATGCTATCCTGATACTTCCAATACTGACGATGGAGGACATTCTGATGGACAATGGGGTGGACCACCCACTGACCGCCCATCTGCGTATGTCACTAGCGCCGGGAGGGAGTTCGCGGATCGTTAATGAGCCCCATATGAAGATACTCCTTTGAAACTGTAGAGGATGTTACAGCCCAGAGTTCAGGCGTAACTTCAAGGACCTCGTAGAATGGAACAAACCCTTCATCATATGCCTTACATAGACACGCATGCAAAGCCACTACGACCTTATGGTGTTTGTTAATTTCACTGACCTATTTGAGCTTAGTGCAGATGGGTACTCTGGCGGTGCTGCCTTAACATGGAAGCAGGAAGAGCTTACTGTTGACCCTGTTGTCACCACTAACTAGAAAATCCACGTCAATATCCAAGTAAGAGGAAGATCCCACAGTTGACTGTTATCCTTAGTTTACTCAAGTACAAATTTAGCTAATCGGAAAATATTATTGAATAACTTAGAACTGTTGCTAGAAACCATATTTTGCCTTTGACTTATCTGTGGGAATTTTAATGAAGTAACTTTGGCCTCCGAAAAGTTTGGAGGAAGGACAATTAATAATATTATGGCTACTGCCTCTATACAATGCCTAGACAATCTTAATATGATTGACCTAGGGTTCACGTGGACAAATAAAAGAAGAAAAAAAGGCCACATTCTAGAAAGATTAGATCGCTTTCTTGCCAATCCTGAATGGGTAGGGACATACCCAGATGCGACTGTGTCTCATTTTTCACACACATACTTTGACCATTATCCCGTCCTCTTGAACCCAACAAAACCTATGGGGAAATCGCACCACATATTCCGCTTTGAAATAATATGGCTAAGCCACCCTGACTTTAACAGTATTGTCAATTACCACTGGTCAAATAACATTAACTACATGAATGCCATATCCTCCTTCACGAAACATGTTAAGTCTTGGAACAAAAGCATTTTTGGGAACATTTTTAAAAAGAAACAAATATTACAAAATAGAATACTAGGTATTCAAAATATGCATCCCACTCACAAAAGAGACTTGCACATAGACCTTGAGGAAAAGCTCATTTGCGAATATAATGGAATCCTAAAAAACGAAGAGGATTTATGGAAACTAAAATCTGGAGTTCAATGGCTAAATATTGGCGATGCCAATACTAATTTCTTCCACATTTCGGCTATACAACGAAGCAGAAAAATAGAATCCTAGGGCTAAATGACTCAGTATGCAACTTGATTTTTGACCTACAAAACACACGAAGCATTATCTTAAAGCACTTTACATATATTTACACTACCGAATTATCCTTTTATTCTAAACATATAATCCATAATCCAAGCACTCTCAAATTCTCAGTGATAGTGATAGAGAGTTCCTTAGTAGAGATCTAAATATGATTGAAATATACAAAGCAATAAAATATTTTAAGCCACTCAAGGCACCCGATCTTCGTCCAAAAATATTGGGCGGACACATGTCCCTCGATCGTTAATACCTGCTCACAAGTTTTTCAAACCATCACAATTGACCCTGAGATAAATAAGACATATGTTTCTCTCATCCTTAAAATAAAAACCCACAATACATCACCCATTATCGACCTATTAGTCTTTGTAATAGGATATACAAGACAATCACAAAAATCATTATTAATAGGATACGACCTTTCCTTAACAAAATTATCAGCCCTACTCAGTGCAGTTTTATCCCCGGTAGGCGGCCTATTGATGATGTTATTATAGTTCAGGAAGCAATCCACTCTTTCAAAAAGAACTCAAGTGGTAAAGGAAAAATAATGCTTAAATTAGACTTAGAAATAACGTTTGACCTCCTGGAATAGTCTTTCATTAGAAATTCCCTCCTTAAACCTCCCTGCCAAATTGATTACCCTAACTATGAACTCCATCTCAACATCATCTACTTCTATAATAGTCAATGGCCAATCAACAAAATTCTTTGAACCCTCTCATGGTATACGCCAAGGAGACCCATTATCATCCTACCTCTTCATCATCTGTATGCAATCAATTACTAGATGCATTAACCATGTTGTAGACATTTATCAATGAAAACCTATCAAAATTAGTCAAAAAAGCCCACCCATATCCCATCTACTATTCGCAGATGACCTCATCCTATTCTCTAGGCAAATGCAACTAGTGCTGATTCGATCATAAATATATTCAACTCCATCACCCAATAATCTGGCCAGCGGATAAACTTCACAAAATCTAAAATCATCTTCTCAAGGAATGTAGATAGCAATACGTAGAGCACTCTCTCCACAATGCCTAACATTAAGGTAACGAACAATGTAGGAAAGTACCTTGGCTTCCCAGTCACTAATCTACAACTAAAAAGATCTGATTATCAATCCATACTTGATAGAATGAATACAACGCTTAAAGGATGGAAAGAAAAGTTCCTAACCTATGCAGGAAGAACCACTCTTATCCAGTCAGTACTATCAGCTATACCTACTCACTCCATGCAACTCAACTATCTGCCTACGTCTACTAGAAAATATATAGACTGTATTAAAAGGGACTTCCTTTCGGGCTCAACCACAGAAAAAATGAGAGTCCACCTTGTTAACTGTGATATTGTGACATCCCAAAAACAAGAAGGAGGACTATGTCTTTTTAATTTCAAGAGCAAAAGTTTAGCTCTTCTCTGTAGCATTCTTTATCGTTTGCACTATAGTCCCAACAGTCTATAGACATAGGTGGCATGTCACAAATACAAGGCAAGACAGGAACACAAAGATTTCACCACAACTGCAGATGGATCCTATGTGTGAAAAAAGCCTTGCTAAACCTCATCATTTCTTTGCAAAAGGATTAGCCTGGAATGTTGCAAATGACAACCACATCAACCTTTGGAAGGATAACTGGATCATCGCACAGCTGCCTCTGAGGTCTCTCATCCAAGGTCCACTAATACATACGGACTTGGGGACAAATCTCTCACACATATTATAACTAAATTCTTTGGATATAAGCCAATTATCCTTTGACCCCCTTTAAATATCCAATCAATAATCCACAATACCTATATACAATTTTTCAAAAATTCCACAGATAACATTTTTTGGAAATCAACCAATGACAGTTCCTTCACTATAAAGTCAACCTACTCTTTAATTAGGAATTGCCTATCTACACAATCATCAAGGGACTTCGAACACTCTTGGATATGAAAAGTCAATTGCCATAACAAATTAAAATACTTCACATGGCTACTAACCATAAATCGCCTACCTACAACACACATGCTCTACTACAGGAAAATACTTGCATCACCCATTTGTCCCCACTGCAATCTAGTGGAAGATACAGAACACATCTTTCTCTATTGTCCACGCAACACCCCCATCTGGAACACCCTACATATAGACTTTAATCTACCGAATTTCAGCATGTTGATTAAAGAACTATGTAATTCTACTGATTCAATAACTCTACCAAACCAAATACAAGTCCCATTATCCATTATCACACCCATTCAAAAAACTTCCACAATAATCGCCAACAACAACCTATTCAAAAAAACCTCTACAATAATCGTCAACAACACACCAGTTGCCCAAGCCATTGAATACCTCTGTCTCACCAAAGAGAGAACAACTCACAAGCAATCCAGAAGAATTCAAGTACGATGGATGTCATCACCACAAAACATCTATAAACTCAACATATACGGTGCACATAGGAAAAACTCCAACTATGGAAGAGCAGGAGAAATCATCAGAGATTCCCAGGGCAACTGGATAGCGGAGTTCTCCAGCTATGTTGTGGCCAATACGCCGTTAGAAGCGGAACTTACAGTCCTATTGAAGGGACTGGAGCTGGCCTTTACTAAAAACTTAATGCCACTAGTTGTGAAAATTGACTGCCAGGTATTGTCAATAATCATAAAACATCATATGACTAATGATGCTCACATAACTTTACTAAATGATTATAGGTTCCTCCTCGCAGTAATGGACCAGCCACCAGTCAAGCACATATATCGTGAAGCAAACTCAGTCACACATGTTCTAGCACATTAAGCAAGCACACATATGCTGGAAGGATATGTTGAACGTGAAGACACATTTTGAGGCACAATGCCTTTATTTGCTTTCTTTAATTACCGCAAAGACTTGTTAGGAACTGCATCGTTAAGATTGGTTCCATGTTGTAATAACTTTTTTTGATTTCCTGCTTAATACATCACGTCGTTTTAGCAAGAAAAAAAAAGGGTTAGCCTTTTATAAATAATTTGTATTCTACTAATTAGTTACCAAAACAAAATAATACTAATAAACAAACAAATTCCAATTCCTTCCAAACGTGTTAAGTTAGTTCGGTCTTATAATTAATTATGTTGCTTATCTTAAGGTAAGTAAACATTTCATTATTTCTGGTTATATATTTGTTTCTTATGAAAGGATTATTTTGTTAAATGTTACATAATTTAGCACATGTTTTTATTCGTAACTTGAAATTTACGTGGCTTTAAATAAATCAACATGGAAAAATAAGTTGAATACTGTACTTTGTTGTGGTCTGTAACTCTTACAGCTTAATTAGCATACAACTCAGGTTAGATTTTTGCTAAACTATATACCTAAATCAAACTTAAAGTATACAAATTCATAAATTGGCCATGCAAATAGCTATCATATTAGCAAAACATGGCAATCACATATGCATCACAGTTTAATTCATAGGAACCTGATGTGTTGGAGTGTGAAATTAACTGGTCCAATAGTTCAGCGCCGAAATACAAACCGAATAAAGCTGTAAATACCCTAAAGGACACTTCAAGTTCCACATGTATATGCAGGACATATAAAGGAATAAACTTAAATGGCTTCTCTCATTCCCTCTTCTATATAGTAGTAAAGTAAAGTAATAGTAATATAACATAGTTATAATTTTTTTTCATTAAAGGTACAATAAAAAATTTAAAAGTAAAAATTATTTTAATCCTAAAAACTGTCATTCCTTTAGAACGGATTACGAAGGATTTTGCTATGTAACCATCTAAGGGGTTGACCTCGTGGTCAATAAAGTGAGTTAGAATCATAAGGTATCAGATTCAAATCATAGCGGAGGTTAAAAAACAGTAGATGATTGCTTCACATATCTATCCATAGAGTTACTTGGTACCTCTTGCTGGTAGGAGGTGACAGGTATTCCGTAAAATTAGTCGAAGTGCACACAAGTTGGCCCAGACATTACAGTTATAAGAAAAAAAGACATGTTGCTACATAATTTGAAACTTTGAGAGTTTTATTTTTGCTTATAGTTTATTATTATAGATGAGAGTGATTTCTTCATTAAAGTTATTGCTTTTACTAGTATACTAGTATATACTATTTGTTTTAATTAAAAATAAGTGTGAACCTTATTGAAAATATTTTTTGCTTCATCGATATATAGAAGAAGTGTAATTTTTCTATATAATCCACCAAAAACCTATTAAATCTAACCAAATTAACTCAAAACAACTGAGCGGAATCGAAGTAAAGGTATCGCTACATAAAGTGATCTTCTTTGATTTTCGAATTCAAAGGGTAGAACAAGGGAAGGTCAAGGTTTCCCTCTCATTACTTTTTTTAAAAACAAAAATTATGAGAAAGAAGATAACCCGCTCATAAGACCCCAAATTTTTCGAACAAGACAATCAAAGATAGCCAGAGGGGGCGCGACATATGCACTTCTACTAGACTTATGGCTAGTGTAACATGCACGTGAGACACCAGCCGCACTCAAATTTTGGGCTCCCTTCTGTTGAGAACTACTAACAATTAAGGGCTCGTTTGGTACGAGGGATAAGGAATAATTAATTTTGGGATTAAATTTAAACTCATGTTTGGTTGGGACAAAATTACGGTATAACTAGTCCATGGATTAGTTATTCTGGGATTATATTATTATTTTTATTCCTATAAGAGGATGGAATAACTAATCCCGAGATAATTAATCCTGTGATAACTTGTTTCCAATCAAACGATCCCCAAATGTTTTAAGAAGTGAGTTAACCGGAAGTAAATTTGTTTTGATCTCCTGTCTTAGTAATAAAAAGAGAACACGTTAGTTTTCTCAGTTCGAGTTTTGAGCTTGAATGCAATTTTATTGATGATAAGTATGTTGACTTTAATTTTAATTGCCTTGGTTGTGTGCTAATATAATTTTATGTTAGAGTTACATGTTAAAAAGATTAGTTTGAGTTGAATATACACACGTGTTGACGTGCTGGGCCATATGATTTTGGTTTAAGATTAAAGGAGTTATGGATTTATAAAAATTGATTCTCAAAGAAAAGAAAAGAAAATGTTGGAACGACACATGGGTTTCCAAATGATGTCGCAATGCCACTTTAGTTTGTGAGACTATTATTTTCTCTGTCATTCTAATCAATTGAATTGGGCTGTGCACTTGGACTGGGTCAGCAGCTTGGCCCCTTTTTCATTTTATTCTAACATCAAAGCTTGGGGGAGTTCGAGTCACCCCAAAAGAAAGGTGGGGAGTTTTAGAGGGAGGGAGTCGGGGGTCTATCGAAAACAGTCTTTCTATCCCAGGATAAGGGTAAGGTCTGCGTTAGTGGTGGCAAGTGGGCCAGACCCGGTCCTAAGTAGGCTTCGCGGGCCCGGTCCTATGCGGTCCGGTCCTAAACGGTCCCGGGCTTCGCGGGCTTATTGATGGAACCGGCTCGGGACCGGGACCACGAACTAATGATTCCGGGTTAAGTGGGTCGGTCCCGGGCCTAAACGGACCCAACAGAAACTTTGTGTTTTTTTTTTATTATTGAAGTTTGAGAAATAAATAGTAATAAAGATATATAAGCTATATTCGATTTATATACTATATATACATCTTAAATATATATATATATATATACTATATTATATATACATAGTATACATCTTAAAATATACTATATATACATCTTAAGATATACTATATATATATATAGTATAGTGTATATATATATATATATATATATATCTTAAGATGTATATATAGTATATCTTAAGATGTATACTATCGAATATGACTTATAAACTATGTATATATATTATAGTATATATATACATCTTAAGATATATATATATATATATAGTTATATACACACTATATTATATATACATAGTATATTCAATATACTATACTATATATATATATATATATATATATATATATATATATATATATATATATATATATATATATATATATATACACACACTATACTATATATACATAGTATATAAGTCATATTCGATAGTATACATCTTAAGATATACTATATATACATCTTAAGATATATATATATATATATATACACACACTATACTATATATACATAGTATATAAGTCATATTCGATAGTATACATCTTAAGATATATATAATATATATAGTAAGATGTATATATATTATAGTATAGTATAGTATATACTATATATACAACTTAAGATATATAAGCTATATTCGATATACATATATATATATATATAAGCTTATATATATATATATATATACTATACTATACTATATATACATCTTAAGATATATAAGCTATATTCGATTTATATACTATATATACATCTTAAGATATATATATATATATATACACACACATATATATATATATATATATATACACACACTATACTATATATACATCTTATATATACACACACTATACTATATATACATAGTATATAAGTCATATTCGATAGTATACATCTTAAGATATATATAATATATATAGTAAGATGTATATATATTATAGTATAGTATATACTATATATACAACTTAAGATATATAAGTTATATTCGATATATTCTGATTTATATACTATATATACATCTTAAGATATACTATATATACATGTATATCTACTATATATATATTTAGTATATCTAGTATACTATGTATATATAGTATATCTTAATATGTATATATAGTATAGTATAGTATATATAGTATATCTTAAGATGTATATATAGTATATCTTAAGATGTATATATAGTATAGTATATATAGTATATCTTAAGATGTATATATAGTATATCGAATATAGTTTATATATCTTATGAGATATATATATAGTATAGTATACTATATTATACTATATGTATAGCTTAAGATATATAAAAGAACAAAAATATTGTGAAGAGATATTCAAATCAATGCGTTATATTTTTATTATAGCATTAAAAATCATGGCAATATCTTTCTTAGTCTTCCTACCCCTATGGAATGAGCACAACAAGGTGCTAATACCACCATTGAGAAGAAAAAGAAACTAATCAAGATGTGCCAAAATACAAGTTACATAGTAATTTATATGGTATCTCTTACAAATTTCATAAATCCTTCAAGGTCCGGAGGAATTTCCGTTGGTGGTGGCGAAAATGAAACTTGCTCATCACCGCTTCCAGGCGAAGTGTAATTAGGGAAAAAATGTAATTATAAAAAGTTTGGGATTAAAACAAAGTTGAGGGGTTAAATGGCTATTTCATAAATAGCCAACGGCTATTTTTGACAGCCCAACGACTATTTTTGACAGCCTAACAGTTTTTTGTTTTTTAAAAAAAATAGCCGTTGGGCCCGCTAAGGGACCGGACCGATTCCGGGCCTAACGGGCCCAAATCATAGGACCGGCCCACGAGATCGGACCAGGCCCGCTAAAACCGGACCAAACGGTCCTGGCCCGTTTAGTCGTTTGGCCCGCGGTCCCGGACCGGTCCCGGTTCTGGACCGACCCACTTGTCAGCCTTAGTCTGCGTACACACTACCATCCCCAGACCCCACTAGTGAGATTATACTGAGTTTTTGTTGTTGTTGTTGTCTAACATCAAAGCTTGCCTAAACTCAAATAATCTCAATAAAAATCAGTTTTTTTTTATTAAAATAACTTTACAATTTAGTCTTCTTAATAATTAATTTAAACGCTAGGCTATTAGTAGACACGCTTTAATTTCACGGACTCATTTTCGTAGCATGATGTATAACATTCAATTAATTCATTAATAGCACATCATATCCAATAGCTTTAATTAATTTCTAATTTAATTAATCCAAAGTTTTAAATTGTGAATTCGTTCGCGTATCGCGATAGTTGATATTTAATAAATTTCAAAATTATTTTCCTCAAATGTAGTAATTTTTTCAAAAGTAATAACGTGCTAATAATTCTTTAATTTGTTATAACTACGGATTCACTTGCGTAACGTTGTTATGACAAAATTAATAAATTTTATCTCGATCACGTATTCGCTTGCGTAGTGTGGTTACGACAACTTATATTATTCAAAATATCATTTAATAATTCTAATAATCATGTTATAAAAGGGAACTTGGGTAAAACATGGAAATCAAATAAAACACAGTTTGTCCCGAATTAATTCAAGCCAAGTTGTAGTCAATAAAGCGACTGTGCTAGAACCACGAGATTCGGAGAGTGCCTCACACCTTCTCCAGGGTCAACAAAATTTCTTACCCGAACTTTATTTTCGCAGACCAATAAAAATAGAGTCAAACCTTCCTTTGACTAGAGATTCAATTAAAAGGTAACTTGGAACACCAAAAATTAATTTCAAGTGGTGATTCTTAACAATAAGATAATCCCTATTTCAAATTGTCACTTTAATTGGAAAAATTCTTTAACCCACACATAATACGTAACATATATATCTCTTGGGGTAAAAATTGGGTATGACACTCATCATTTATAGTTTTCCATATAGTTTTAATCGGTAAGTTATTCTGAATACAACCAAAATTATATTCACTTACGGTTTTAAAATCTTATAATCACAAGTGCATCCGCTCATACCGAGCTCTTGGCAATATTGTTGTCTTAAGGTGGATATATCATTCATTCAAACTACTACATAATTCAAATGGATCTTTCAGGGTTAAATATTTAGTTTTTAACCATTCGATGAGATAATGGCGAAGGAAAGTCATAGCCTTTGTTTTATCCTTACTTGATGCTTCATTTCTTGCACACTAGTATTTTCAGGACCTTTCGTTTCGAGGTGTATTTTCAGCATTAAGGACACATGATAAATAATTCTTTGAAAAAATCAAATACCACAAATTCAAGCTTTAATAAATTCGATATAGTGAAATTGAAACAAAATATGAAAATATAATAATGGAAATGGTTAGAACCTTTATGCTGATAACATGCTATGAAATAAAAATGAGATATCAAAATATAAACTAAAAGAGTAATAGAAAGAAGGAAAATTTCTTATTCTTCTTCTGAGTATATTCCAAATAGGGAATAAGAGGTCCTATTTGTAGGAAAATACATTTAGTTTTACATTTGGTTTCCACCAAATAAATTTAGTTTTCAACTTAGTTTTTCCAACTAAATTGAGAAACTACTTATACATCACAGAGAACAACTATTAGAGTAGGGCATTTCGTCAAGAGTAGTTCGTTTAGCAAGCAGTCTTATTGCTTAAAAGCACACACAATCACAATCGGAGAGTTCGTGTGTGATAAAATAAATATGTTTCAACGAAACCATAAAAGGAGATCTAGAAAGATTTCAGCTAATACATATTAAGTAAAAAATCGAGAACATACTTTGCAAAGGTAAAGCTTATTAAACAGAGTGCATCTCAACTCCAACCAGTTGGAAAGCTTAATGCAACATGATGTTGGAGGCTAAAGTTTACTAGTTTAGAAGAGAAAGGTGGATTCATAATTTAAATTTGATGAATACAATTTTTAAGATTTTTGGTATTAAACTTATTGTACTGTAAGTTATGATTTAGTTGAATCCATAGCCAAAAGGCTACGAGGGTATTTGGCTAAATTTATAACTTAGTCAAACTGGCTTATAAGCATCTTTTGACTTATCTACGCGTTTGATAAACACTCAAAGTGCTCACGAGCTAAGTACATATAAGCTAAAATCAACCTTTAGTCATAATTTTGTCAATTCCAACTTATGATTTTAAGCTTATAAGCACTTTTAGTTTGACCAAATTTTTTACTAGTTTATCCTTAATAATATTTTATAATTCACAAAATACTTTTTTCCATTTTTTTTTTTAACTTTTCTCTTCATTCCATATTTGTTGTTCACCATTTTATTTAGAAAGAAACTTTTAAATTTATAATATTTTGTAAAGTTTTAGGAGTATTTTAATCATTTTAATTAAAAAAAATAGCTTATCAATTTTTTTTTTATCAAACGCATCAACTGCCTATTATCAATTTCAACACTTCTATCCAAACATATAAATACTTATTTAAAAATTAATTTTCAGCACTTCAAGTTTATTAGATATTTACAATTAGCTAATTCAAACGAACTCTATATTCGACCCTATATTTACTTTTTTATATTATGAAAATCCTAATTCCGTGATATTTTAGACCAAATTGATTTGCTTAAAATGAGGTTGAGGAGCAGACACCAAAAAAAACAGCCGCTTCTCAACTGTCAGGCTCAGAATACTATAAATAGCAACCGCCTTGTGTTTCACTCCGCCCCTCTGCCACCAATTTAATTATTTTCGCTGGTAAAATTAAAGCTTATTTTCCTCCATGTCAAGTTCAAAGGGAAGTCGCAAAGGATCAAAACCAACTCATAATTCTCGTCGCCAATTCAATAATCAAAATTGGGTAATCAAATCTCCTCTCAATCAAAATCCAATTGATCCAATAGAAGTTTCAAAACAAGAATCCATTTCAGAGTTTATTCCAAAAGACCAAAAAAAGCCTCAGAATCACAAAAATTCCAAAAGGGTATCCAAGAATGGGCGTGCTCATGTGGTTAATGGAAACTTCGAGAAGAAAGAGGATGAAGTAGATATTGTAAAACAAGAAAGTGCTAAAGAGGAAGAAAAGAGTGGTGAAAGTGTAGAGAAAGTGAAAGTTGAGGGGCCTGTTTTGTATAATAATGATGTTGATTGTATTTGGAGACGGCTAGAGGAGCTGCAATTGGGTGCTGAGGAGCCCGAGTTATCGGCTGAGCAGCTTAGAATCAATGATCAAGCTCAGGAAGATGAGGTAAAGCCTTATATCCTTATGTTAAAAAAGTTTAAACTTTGATGTCTATCGACTATAAATTTAATATTTTATAATTATTATTACTAAATATGTACGGTAAGTCAAATTAGCCTGTTAAACTCGCACTTAAGGTGTAGCATAATGGTTAATGAAGTGGGAGGAGAACCATAGGTCTCGGGTTCAAATCATGTCCTTTTGCCTAAGTCCGTTACATTGTGCTGGTGGAAAGTAGCAAGTACCCGATAGAGTAGTCGAGGTGCGTGCAAGCTGGTCTGGGTACCACCGTCATAAAAAAACATGTTATACTCCACAAAAGAGGTGCCGTCTTTCACTGCTAGGCCTCTCACGTTGTGGTGTTGGTTTAAGGATTACAAT
This sequence comes from Nicotiana tabacum, assembly GCF_000715075.1. Taxonomy (NCBI): domain Eukaryota; kingdom Viridiplantae; phylum Streptophyta; class Magnoliopsida; order Solanales; family Solanaceae; genus Nicotiana; species Nicotiana tabacum. The sequence goes on along the minus strand of NC_134094.1, from coordinate 10,926,423 downwards.
GCAGTGAGAGTAGTATATGATGTGGACATGTCACTATTCGACTCGAAATGAGTGGGTAAAATGAACAAATGGTTGTCGTCTTAAACAAGCCATAGATATTTGTATCGCTATAAATCATCTCATTAAGGGTAAAATGAAAAGTTTAAAATATAAAGAAGATATCGTTTTAGACAGACTAAAAATGAAAGAGTATCACATAAATTGGAACAGAGGGAGTATAAGTTAGATTAGCACGTTAAACTCCGTGTCTAGTCAAATATCTTTCTTGACAACTAGCTTCTCACATTGTGGTATAGGTTTTAGGATTTCAATGCAGTGAAGTCGTATCTGATGTGGAAAAGTTATAATGAACCTTGTCATTGTTCAATTCGAAATGAGTGGAAGATGGTTAAAAAATTGCATCTTGCATTAGCATGTCCTAGGTTTCTTATGGTTGGGCTAGTATATGACAAATAGTTGAAGAATCTTGTGTGAGAGGGAAAATTGTTTCTTTTTCTTTCTCATTTGTAAATATGTTTGTGGAGATATGGCTAATATGAGCTTAACTTGTGTGAGTGTCAGTGTGCCATATTGTGGTGTATTGAGATAATTAATTGTCAAGAAAATACAAAATCCTCTTCTCTGTATCTCCCTCTCCATCTTTATTTTCATTTGCTTATTTAAAGCACATTTGACATTATACATGGTTCTTTGCAGTTACTAGTGCTGGAATCAATTTATGGTGACAATGTATTCATTCTTGATAGACAAAATGGCCTACGATCTTTTCAGGTATTGTAGTGCCTTGATAAACTCATAAACTATGCTTTACTCTGAAAAACCAAAGCTCATTTTGTGCTAATTTGCAGATTCATATACATATTGAAGTTCCTGATGGGCTGACGGTGTTTGTAAATTTAAGTTCCTCTGGTGCTCTAGGAATATCAGAGGATAGTTCACCTGAGTGCTCATACTCCTTCAAAGTTGAGCATTTACCACCAATTGTGTTAACATGTTTATTACCTAAATCATATCCGAGCCATCTTGCTCCTCACTTTACAATCTCTGTCCAGTGGTTGGATTCGGCAAAAATTTCCTCTCTTTGCTCCATGCTTGATTCAATCTGGAAGGAACAATTAGGTCAAGAGGTTATATACCAGTGGGTGGAATGGTTGCATAGCTCTTCTCTTTCTCATTTTCAGTTTGATCAAGAAATAAAGTTACGTTTTTGTGCCAAGAGTCATATTGGAGATTGCCGAGCAATTTCAGGAACTGTCTCACCAGAGGTTGATATCCCCTCACTCAAGAACTATGACGAGGAACAACGCCATGAGAATTTCCGTAGAAACATTCATCAGTGTTGCATATGTTTCAGCGAATTTCCTGGTATTTTCGAAATCTTGTGCTTTATTTTCTTTATAATAGTATATTGTACAAAGCCCTAATATCCCTGGAATTTAAAAAATAAACTTGAGTCCAAAAGTCAACCGACAAGGTTTCAGTCCAATCATTGATTGGAAGTTGTCTGATCCATCAAGTTAAGGAGGAAGTTTACTTACGATTCCACCTTCTTGGTAACGAGGAGTTTCTTCTTCATGAATGGTATTGAACATTTTGCTGCCTGTTTTGCCACCTTTGGAAGTGGTAACCAGTTAAGACTCCCACGTTTCTCTGATATTTCTATCTCTATAAGGAAGATAAGGTTGTGGATTCATATGCTTATCTTTAATATTCATTGCCCCGTTGTATCTCCTTGGTTGTTGTTTGAGGAAAACAATTAAAACAACATTCTATTATTATCTCTGCTCATTCTGTGGTTTAACTTGATTCTTACAGTTATTCTTCCCATCGTAGGATCCATCCTGTTCTGTGTACGAATGCGTGCATTTTCAGTTTTAGAAAATACGTGAACACACACACAGAGATATACCCGCCTCTTCCCCTTGTGCACATTAGGCGTTAACATATAGGAAATTGGATATCCAATAACCTCTCAAGTGATAAGTGGGTTCTGAAGCTTTTGTTTTTATCAGGTATGGAGTTTGTGAGGCTGCCATGTCAACACTTTTTCTGCTTGAGTTGCATGAAAACTTACTCCGATATACATGTCAAGGAAGGTACAATCAGTAAGCTTCTGTGTCCTGAGGCAAAATGTGGAGGTATGATTCCTCCGGGTTTGCTAAAGCGGTTACTCGGTGAAGTGGAGTTTGAACGTTGGGAATCATTGATGTTACAGAAAACGTTGGAATCAATGTCTGATGTATGCTACTGCCCAAGATGCGAAACAGTATGCATCGAGGATGAAGATGTGCATGCCCAATGTGCAAAATGCTTCTATAGTTTTTGTACATTATGCAAAGAGAAGCGTCATGTCGGAGTTACGTGCATGACACCAGAAATAAAGCTTCGTATTTTGCAGGTATTTGTCTTGTCTTAACTTCATTATGTTCTTCTCCTTACGAAGATTGGCCTGTTTATTACTAAAAAGAAGAGCTTATGTTAAGGATTGTCCTACACATTTTCTTTTACCTCCTCTAGATGTTGGTTAAGTTTCACTATCAACCAATCAATCAACTATGCCTCAACGCAAATTAGCAAGATTCCATTTCGCTCTATTTAGCTCCATTTCATTCGAACACTAAAGAATTTGTCTTTTAAGTAAACTTAGGAGTTTTATAGAATTGGAGGTTCTCTAAGTCACAAACTTATCTCTACAGAGATATACAAATCTCTAATTCGCATAAAAATCTCCTTACACCAAACGGTCCAAACCTAATGTAAGTGTAGTAACAACAACTAAGCCTTAATCCCAACTAGTTGGTATCGCCTGTATGGATTCTTTGCTTTCATAATGTTTTCTCTCTTTGTGGTTTTTAGTGTACATTGTCCCTTTTTATCACCTTCAATCATTGTATTGTCGCGCCTACATAGCAGTGCTTATGGAGGTCTACAAACTAAACCATTTCAATCAACCTTATCTCATTTTATCCTCTATTACTTGCACCGTCTGTGTAATCATTTATAATCTTGTTTAATCAAGGGTAGCTTACATTCAGTAAAATACTTGATATAATCATGAAGCACAATTTTCACGGAAGTACATTCATGTAAAATTATTATTAGGGATTTCCATGTCCTCGATTAATTGATAAAGAATGGAAAGGCCGAAAACGAAAAGGCCTTAATTGTCAACATGGACAATTCCTTTAGATGTTATGTTGTGTTCCCCTCTACGACCTTCCAACGGCCCACAATGCTGAAAATATGATAAGTTAGGTGCCAATTTCCTGTTCTTCCTCCAATAGATCTTGGCCATAGAAAATAGGCACAACAAAGTAGTCTAAAAGGTTAAACCCTAAGGTAGCCTGGTTCATAAACATTTTTACAACGTATTGGAAATACTGTGAGGGTCTTCCCCAGGATTCTAGTACTATAAGGAAGAGCTGATAGGGATCTCCTTCTACACTCTACTATTCCATGTTAATGATATTTGCACTTTGAGACCATCGTTCTTCTATTTCATAACCTATCTATCTGGAGGTTTATATTTAGCTCTTGTCCGTTTTAATCTATTGCATCAGGAGCGACAGAATTCATCTCAACTGAAAGATGACCAAAGGCACCGTGAGAAAGAAATAATCAATGAGATTCTCAGTATGAAGGAAATTCACCGTTCCGCGAAGCAGTGCCCTTCCTGTAAGATGGCTATCTCGCGAACTGAAGGCTGCAATAAGATGGTTTGCGATAATTGTGGAACATATTTCTGCTATCGCTGTAATCAGAAAATTGAAGGATATGAGCACTTCAGGTTTGGTACAAGTTTAGACTGTAGAATGGCTTCACGTATCGTATGCCCTCTGTCTGTGACCTTGATATTTCATTTATATGCTTAATTTGAGGAGCTTTTTCTTGTTAAAGGGAGGGGAAATGTGAACTTTTTCCACCAGAAGCAATTCAGATGTGGGAAGAGAGGATTAATCATCGCCAAATGGTTGGTCAGATTCAAGCTCAAATCCATGCTAATCATGGTCATCCATGCCCTAATTGTGGCCAAATGAATGCAAAGGTAAGACGGGTTCTCAATGTTTTTTTCTTAAAGCCGTTGTTTCGGACCGCTTCATATTTGAAGTTGAAATGTTAATGCAGAATGAGATTATGAGTGTCTGGCTAATCGCGCCTCTCCTGTTAATTGTCTTGCCTATAACTAGAGATGATTTTAGTTGAGTTCTTTTTCGCCCACGTTTTCCCGATTAGTGTGATGGTCATACCCATAGTCATATTAAATGATTCTCTAACTGTTTTGATGGTCATACCCATAGTTGTCATATTAAATGATTATGTAACCGGTGTTTTGAAGGGGAGTCTTGGAGCAATGGTGAAATTGTCTCCATGTGACCTATAGGTCACGGGTTTGAGCGGTGGAATCAGCTACTGACGCAAGCATCAGGGTAGGCTGGCTACATCATACCCCTTTGGATTTCGGCCCTTCCCCGGACCTTGCGTGAACGCGGGCTCTGGGCTACCCTGCCCTGTAACCGGTGTTTGACTTATAGGAGTAACTAGTTTGTGCGTGTGCTGTGTGCATTGTTGGTAATCATAAAAGTATGTTTACACAACTTGTTTCAGATTTTTATGCTTTCGAAATACTTCACTATATTGGCTTATTTGTCTGGCAATATCCACTTCCAATAGTTGTACCTATTATAAGCTACTCAAACGTAGAGAAAGTTGTGAACTACTTTTTGCTTCATATACTTTTTGTTAATGCAGTTGTTGATTATTCTCTCTGAACCGTGAATTGAGCTTTCAGAGAGATTAAATTCTCCATTTTGTTTATTAGAAGGTGTTTAACATCATCATGGAGAGGATATATGGCTTAGTGTTATGAGAAAAAACATTGAAAGTTATTCTCTCTATGGCGAGCTATTGAAATTAGCATATGAACTTTTATTCTCTCTATAGAGTTTATGTTAGAACTCATAATGTTGTTCATATTCAGTTATTCATTCTTTACTGTATTGTATCTGTCTATAAGTGGGGAAAGGGTGGCACAGTAAGTAATGCAGAAACCTTCTCATCGTCTACTTTCTTACAGTTTTTCCTGCCGTTGAGCAGATATATTCTCTTCATTTTCCTTCTTTCTGTTTAACATAGTAGCTAAGTCGTCCCCGTTTTCCTTTGTTGTCACCCTCACAGGTTGGCAATAACAATCACATATTCTGCTGGGCGTGCCAAAATCATTATTGTTACCTTTGTAGAAAGAATGTAAAACGAAGCTCCCAGCATTATGGACCTAAGGGCTGCAAACAACATACTGCTGAATAGTCCGAAAGAAAATTTCAATTTAAGGGGATTTCTCCCAGAAAATTTCATTGATCTTTGCTCATTGAAGTCCATATTGTTCGTTCGTGCTTAAGGCAGAGGTTGATGGTTATGATCCTAGCTATCACCGAAGGACTCTTCTCCTATGTGATATATATGGCATTTTCACAGCAGTTGTGAGGGGATACAGTAGCGTACGCAGAACTTTGTGCAAGTTCGTTTAGACAAAACTTTGAGGAATAGTAAGGGCGACGCCGACATAACCAGCAGATTTTAACCACTGCTCTTTTTTTTCTTCAAAAAGATAAAAGAGTTTTGCTGAGTTTTAAATTATCTTTGGGGTAGGTTCATATCATTCAGTGTCACAAGTTGTCATTACTCTTTTTTTCCTTTTTGTGGCTTGGCTGTCTTGGAGCAACGGTAAAGTTGTCTCTGTGTGACGTATAGGTCACGGTTCGAACCGCGGAAGCTGATGCCTTATGCACCGGGCCGCATTTTTGTCCTGGCTGTCAAATTTGTCCCAGAGAAATATCTTCAATGTTGTATTGCATACTTATTGGATGGAGAGGGATATGTTTATTTATGTAAACTTGAAAGTGCCAAATTGATACCATTTCATTGAAATATGTGAGCATGGTTTATTTGCTATTGGGCCAATGGAGCTTCTTCATTTAGAAATTGCTTATTACTTGTGATTTAACTTTTATGATTAAAATTTTAAAATATAAAGTGGACGTGTTTGATAAAAAAAATACAACAATTCTACTATTTGCAGCAAAGACTAACAATGAATTTAATTACTATAAGAAGACTAGGGATGTGAAGATAGTTTGTTTGTAACGGGTGTTATTTGTTTTACTACTGCAGTCCTCCTCCGTTGTGTCTGATTTTGATAGTATGAGCAAAACTTTATAATACTAGTATTTGGGTACGTTGGTATCTCGACTTAATTATTCAAATAATCACTCAACTATTGAAAATTACTTAGCAACGTTATGTTACTTTTGTTTGTAAATGAAAAGTCATTTAATTATGCATACTGCACTCATAAAATCACTCGATTAAATTTCTCAAACTTTTGGTGGTCAATTATCTATTTTACCCTCTACATTATTAGGCGTTAAATAAGTTATATATCGTCAATTTGTAAAAGAATTGAAATTGGCGTCTTTTATTAGATAATTCAAACACATAGTTGTTAGTAGTTTTCAACAGAAAGGAGCCCAAAAATTGAATGCGGCTGGTGTCTGGGGATTGAGCGGGTTATTTCCTTTCTAATGATCTTTTATAAAAGAAGTAACGAGAGGAAAGTCTTGACCTTCCCTTGTTCTACCCTTCGAACTCGTAGATTGAAGAAGATCATTTTGCGCAGCGGTACATTCATTTCGATTTCGTTCGGTATGCTTTGAGTTAATTTTAATAGGTTTTTGATGGATTATATAGAAAAATTACACTTCTTCTATATATCGATGAAACAAAAAAAATATATTCAATAAGGTTTACACTTATTTTTAATTAAAAACAAATAGTATATACTAGTAAAAGCATTAATTATAATGTAAAAACACTCTCATCTATAATAATAAACTATAAGCAAAAATAATACTCCCTTGGTTTCAAATTATGTACATATCCTTTTTACTTTTTTTATTTTTTATTTATAACCGTAATATTCGGATCAGCTTGCACGCACTTCGACTAATTCTACGGGATACCTGATACCTCCTACTAGCAACATGTACGAGGTAACTATATGAATAAATGAGAAAAAAATTACCTAGTATTTTTTAAGCTCCGCTAGAATACATAATGATTCTCAACCACTGTATTGATCAAAAGGCCACATTGTTGGACGGTTATGTAGTAATATATCCTTCTTAATTTATTCCAAAAGAATGATATTTTTCAGAATTAAAATAATTTTAACTTTAAATTTTTTATTGTACCTTTAATAAAAAGCTTTTAAACCTCCTCACCTCCCCCCACACAAAAAAATGGGGGTTATCTCTCTCACATTTTCAGCAGCTTCCGATTCCGATTGCAGATGGCACCTCCAGAGATTGATGGCCGAGGGAAAAAAAAGTTGGAAGAGGAGAGCAGTAATGGAGTAGGTTCAAATGTCGCTGATTCCGATTCTGATTCTGATCACGATTATGGTATGTATGTCGATGGTCGCAGTATGTCCCGGAAACTTCGGGAGGAATATAATCGGCAGGTGGATGAGAGCGAGGTGCGTACCCTGCCCTCCTTTCATACTTATACCTGTAGTTCTCGTTCCAATTCATTGACTACTAGACCACACCAATGCTTTTTCTACTTGTCTTTTTTTTTTTTTTTTTTTTTGATTTGTCCTTTTTGTTGTTCGTGTATTATGCAAAATAGGGTTTTGATATCAATTTGGATTTGCCATTGGGGGTTCGTATGGTGGCTCCAATTAATCCACAACGGGGTTTCGAGAACATCCCAAGATATACCGAGCTGTCTCGTATGGCCATTGGCGATTTCAATTCACAGAATGTAAGTAAAAATTTCTTATATAATTGCCTTATCCTTGGAGAAAAATGTTATTCTGTCTGTCCCTTTTAATTTGGCTTTCTTCTATTTGTTAGAATAAAAGGTACGAATTTGTCAAAAATTTGACTGTAACACATCACTTGCTGCTGGGTTTTGGTGTCGTATCACCTTTCAAGCCAGAGATGCTGATGATGCTACAACTGATGCTCTAAAGACCTTTCAAACATCGGCGTGGTGGGGAATTAATGGAGACAGACGTATTAGATTTTGCAGGCTTAAGAAACCATCTGTCGGTAAAGGTAAATTTTTTAATATGCTCTTCTCCCTTGTTACTTACAATGCCTATATATGCAATATGATTATGCTAAGTATATACAAACTTGCAATGTTTGTGCCCTCTTAGGATTACCTTGTCCCTAGTGGGGGTTTTTCTTGCACTGACCGGCGTGTTTTTTTTTTGGGGTGTGTGGGGTGGGGTGGGAGGAGGTGAGTGGTGTATGTTTTCTCTAGCATACCACCCATTGATTTATGCATGTGCATTTTTCTACACAACAAATTACAACAACTATTTCACTCCATTTGGATCTGTTATATTCGAATATGCCAAAATTTATTGCTAATATTGTAAAAATTATGTTGCTATTATTGTGTGCGCTTGCCTGCAACATCCAGTACACCAAAAGGATAATTGCTCAAATCTTCATTGTCGGGCCCAACCAACATCATGCATTCTTTCCATATTGTTAAATGAGAGAAGGAATGAAAATAGATGCATTCTGATCTTTAGTTATTTAGCAACAAGGATGTTATCTAATTCACTTTTAAGAGCTTCGCTTCCTTTATAGGCTGCAGTAAGGGTTGGCGCCACATGAGTTTCTGGGTCACCCAAAAAAGTATCAGAAGTCCAATTGGTGATAAGTTTAACAACAAATAATTAACATCTCCATGATCTTTTAGCTCATCAAAGACTAACTTAAGTGAAATTATCCTTGTAGAATATCTTCTATCAAAATGGCTTCCCAAGCAACTGGCATTTTGGACTATTTCGATACTCGTAGTTTGATCTGGCTTAGTGGATATATTTGTTTGGTCGGTACCGGAACTCCCAAAGGCATTTTGAAGTCTTTGGTCTCTTCCCCAATTTTGATGGAGACTTGAGATTCTTGAAAATTCATGTCCATGTGCATAAAAGTCGTGGGTGCAGCTGAGTGTCATGTCTTTGACTGTTGATGGTTCTTTTAGTTGTCTCTGACCTTACCTTGTCTAATTGCACTACAAGAAATGAGGGCTTTTGTGCCAACTAAGTCACTACTGAAGCTCAAAACTTGCCTCGAATGACCTTTAGTGGCGATTTGCATTCGCTATAGTTGAGTAGCTTTTAGTGGCGACTTGTATAATATATATTAGCTGCGACATTGGTCGCCACAAAGAACATTCCTTTTCAGTGGCAGCCCTAGTCGCCACAAATAAACCTCTGTAGCAGCGATCATATGTCGTCACGGGTATTTGTTGGTTTATTGTAGCATACATTTGGTGGCGAGTGTGGTTGCCCCAAATACCAATTTCATTTTAATTAATTTATATCAACTGTATGTTTCTATTAGTTTGCCCAACAATATACCAGCGACCATCACCAATTTGCAGACATTTCTCAATAAGTCTTTTATGAACTTTTCATTGATAAAAGTCATGATATAGAGTACACAACACTTCATAGTATATACACAAAAAAAGAACCGTAAAGATTTCGAGGATCTTATAGACTTAGACTTACTCTCTTTCTTCACATTATGGTCAAATTGATCTGGGGAATTTAGTACTTAAGAATTGTATCTACATTTTTCACTTTACCATAACTATAATGGCCATTGCGAATATTCTTGTTTATGAGAGAATTCACATGATTACACTGATCAATGCTGTTGTGATATGTGTTATTCTTTGTTGTCATTTTTTGTTGTGTTAAGAAATGAATTAGAAAATCCCTTTTAACGGCAATTTTGATGTTGTTCAGGTAGAAACATGACAAGTCTCCCATGAACAACAATTTTTAGGAACACACTTTCCTCATAAATTGAAGGGGAACCTTGGAGCAATGGTAAAGTTATCTCCGTGTGACCTGTACATCACGGTCCGAGCCGTGGAAGCAGCCACTAATGCTTGCATTAGGGTAGGCTATCTACATCACACCCCATGGGATACGACTCTTCCCTGGATCCTACGTGAATGCGGGATACTTTGTGTATCGGTCTGCCTTTTTTTTAAAAAACTCTTTCCTCATAACATTTCCCTATCTTTGCTATAAATATATGTATTTCTATTTGTCTTTTGCCTGAAATTTCTCATTTTATTATGAGTTTGAGGTTGTCCTTGCCATAAACTATTTTTTTCATTTTCATCATGATTATACCCTCCTGGAACCAAATGAAAGATCTCTACTTTCTTTTTTTTCCTTCTTGATGATGCCAAGGTTCTTTACTACTGAAGAAAAGAAACAATTCATTTAAGAGTAGAACTAAGAGAATGTGTAGCTTTTCTCTTCCCATCTCATTTTCTCTTTTCTTCCAAAAATGATTTTGAACTCATTCAGTTTTCGTGGTTTTCTAACCTAGGCAATCTGATGTTATAAATTTCTCAAAGAGTGCATGATTCATTGCAAGAGCTTCTTGCATTAGTGAAACGATTCCAGCTTAACTGGAAACAAGGACCAAACGAAGGGACTAGGTCACCCCAATTGCCTATCTGTGGTGGCTTTCAGCAGGTCACCACGAAAATTTTCCATGCCTAATATTTCAAAATATTTCATTTTCAGTGGACAAAAATTTAGCCTATAGTCTCGATTACATGTGGCGACTTTTCAGGTCTAAAATCTTTACTTGTCATGCAACTATATATCGCCACGAAAAACCCTTGATTTTGTGGCGACTTCGTGGGTCATAACTAAAAGTCTGTTTTCTCGTAGTATATTTAGGTTCCTTTGGAAAATTCGTTAGTAGGACATAAGTCTTGTTTCACATCGAAATAATGTTATACCTAAAACATTCAACTCCCTTGTCGTTGCAACTTGTCTATCTCGATCGCAAGGTCTGCATTTTCTGGTCAAGCCTTCAAGGTGTTTGCTTTGTGCAGGTTGGAACTTCCAAATTGTTTTATATACAGACAAATGATGAGAAAATTGATGCTTTAAATTTATTTTGTGTCTGTCCTGCTCTGCTTTTCTTAGTTGTAATTATCATTTTATTTTTGGCAGGTGGTGAGCGACCTCCTGATTCCAATGTTGATGTGAAAGCTACGCAGTGAACTAGTCATCTCTTTAAACTCTTGTTATTGTTCTACTATCTTAATTATTATTGAGAATGTAGTGTCATTTAGTTGTGTTATTTAGTTGTGTTATTTAGTTGTGTTATTACTAAGACATGAAAAAAAAACTGTTGTGATTTGTCTTCTACGCTCGTTTTCTTTAAGAACGTAGGGTTATCTGCGTTTTATTACCAAGACAAGGAAAAATGTCTTCTGGTGTTAATGAATTCTGGTTATGTTTTACGATGAAGCTTTTATTAGAGTAACTTGGTGTTGAGAAATCCTGTCTAATTCATCAGGAAAAGAATATAACAGCTCAATCGTTTTTACTTTTCAAATATTGTACACTTTCCGTTTCATTTTACATGTTACTATTTTACATCTTTTTTATGTACTTTATGTGTAAATGAATGTTACTGATCTATCCGGAACTTCAAAATTTTCAAGCAAGAACATATTGGATCGAGCATATATAAAACTTAAAAGGTGAAAGTTCTCAGCCTTTTAATGACTTTGTTTTGTTAAATGCAGCTATATTTAATCTACAAAACTGAGAAGTTTTCACATTTACATAACTTATAGCCCGTGAATGCCGAAAGGAGGGAAAAGAAAGGCTTGCTAGAATAATCTCGTTATTGGGTTATATTCACGCAGACATACTGGTTAATTGCTAAATAGCAACCTTCTAAAATAACTACTTGGTGTCATTTCTACATGAATTTAATGACTTGGGGAGTATTCCCATTTCAGTTACAAAATTTAATATTTTAGAACATAAGTATAGTTCTCGGCTGGATTACTTTTATTTAGCAGAAGCTTTTATGATATGTTAATATTTAATTGCCAAAAATGTTAATTAATGAATCCCGCTAAGATTTTGTAAATTTTTTGTAAATATTGCATTGTTATGTTTTTTCCCTATATCTAGGTGTTTTGTATCCGCATTGTGGCCTAGCCAAATTTGGATTCGTGTCGAGAAATAGCATATTGGGGTAAGCCGAAGTTGAGACCTCTGGTTAAGAATAATTTTTTTGGTTAACTGAATGATTATATATATATACACCAACTAAGATAAAACAGTATCACTGTTTTCAGGGGGTATGAGATTGCCCCTGGGATGTGATCAAGAGTATTAATATTACAATCCAAAATTCTTCTAGGAAAAACAGTTCCTGAGATGTCTGCCCAAAAAGCTTGATTTGCAAACACCGGAGGAACTGTCACATATCTTGTACTGCCAAAAAAATCTTTGCTTGCACCCTCATTGGCCATCAAATCAGCTACTTTGTTCGTCTCCTTGTAGCTGTGCTTCACCACCACATCTCCTAGTCTTAGGATGATTGACCTGCATTAAAAAATGATTGAGTCAAAGATATGGTTACCTGAGTTAAGCATTCTTATTACCTCAGTCGAGTCTGTGTTGATTTCAAGCGGTGTGAATCCTCTTTGACCAGCAATCTGCAATCCCTTTAGAACAACAAGAAGTTTAGCTTGTGTATTTGTGGTGTGGGGCAGACTTTCCATGAATCCCAGAACCCAGTTGCCGCTGGAGTTTCTGAAAACTCCTCTCACACCCCCCTTCCCAGGATTCCCAACAACTGCCCCATCAGTGTTTAGCTTGTAATGGTCTCTTGATAGGGGAACCCATTTTGCCCAGATGATCTTTTCTTTTATGGGTGATTGGTTTACTGAGATAGTGACATACTCAGTTGCCTTTGCCAAAACAACAGAAGTAGGGACAATATCTTTTTTGTTGTTGAAGAGATTATTATTCCTGGTTATCCAAAGCTGCTAGAAGCTAAAAGGATATAGATCTTCCAAACTAAGGATGTGACCGGGTGCTAGCCCAGGCCCTACTAATGAATGTGGGGGGGGAGGGGGGGGTGTGTTGAGTTTGGGCTGTAATGGTTCTCTTTGAGGTTAATTGTTGCCAGAATGATTTAGCATTAGGTCACTCGAAGAAGATGTGGGTAGAGGTCTCAAGAGCATCACTGCAAAATAACACATTGAGTTACAGTGAACCCCAATATTGTGGAGGTAGGCCCCTGTGGGAAGCCTTTCATGGCATAGGAGCCATATGAAGGTTTTGATTTTATTAGGGGCTTTTAGTTTCCAGATCCACATGTAACTATTGTTATCCTCTTTCATCTTCTGGGGGGCTATATTGTCAATGAGTGTATAGGCTGATTTGGTGTTGAAGAGGCCAATACTGGTGTTGCCCCAGATCATCTTGTTCTCTTTTATGGGATTGGGTAGAATGAAAGTAGTTAAGAGGAAATGGAGGAGGTATCCCAAGCCCCATTGTTACTGTGGCTGAAAGATCAGCTTGAGTGAGGGGACCTTCTACCATGGTCCTAATTAGTAGGTGGTTGGGGATCCATAAGTCATTGATGAAGCTGACTCTATCTCCTTTGAGCACCACTCATCTACTGGTTTGCCTACATGTTTCCCAACCTTTGAGAATGCACTGCCAAATAGAGGATTTTACTTTTTTTGGGGGGGGGGTATCTAGTTTCAGTGCTTGGCAATTAGAGTCTTTGCCCAAAGAGAGGAGGTATTATGAAAGAGTCTCCATGCAAGGCCTGAATGAGTAGCTTTGTTTTTCAACTCAGCCCTTTATATTCCCAGCCCTCCCTGGACCTTAGGCTTCGTGACAGTGTCCCAACCTACTAGGTGCATTTTCTTTCTATTGGGTGTAGTGCCCCAAATGAAATTCCTTTGAATTTTATCAATTTCATTTGTTGTTTTTAGGGGAGCTTGATGAATTGCATAACATGGATTGGTATGCTATTTAGGGAGGCTTTTGCTAGGGTATTCCTCCCAGTCATGTTTAGAAAGTTTATTTTTCAACCAGCCATTTTGGAGTGCATGTTGTCAATGATGTATTAAAAATCACTGTTAACAGGTCTTTTATGGATTATAGGGATTCCCAGGTACTTGCCAAAGGTAGATGAATCTTGGATGGATAATCTGTTAAAGTTGGTCTCTATCTGTTGGGGTTGTCAATTGGTAGAGAAAAATACTCTTAACTTTGTGAGATTGATTTTTTGGCCTGAAGCCTGATTGAAGGAGCTTAAGTGTTGATGATTGTGGGATAGTTTTTCTGGTCAGCTTTGGAAATAAATTCAGGTCATCAGCAAAGAATATGTGAGAGATATTAGGACCAGACTTGCTGATGCTGATGGGGCACCACTCCTTATTCTAAACAACTTCATCAATTAGCCTAGAAAGTCTTTCCATATACATAATGAACAAATAAGGGGAAAATGGATCACCTTGTCTGATGCCTCTAGTTGGTTTGAAGGGAAGGGGAGTTTGGTCCCCATTCAATAGAACAAAGATGGAGGAGAAGCTTACACAGGACATGATGATATTGATAATATCAGTGGGGAAGTTAAAAGCATGGAGAGTGTCCCTAATGAAGGACCATTCGATCCTATCAAAAGCCTTTTCCAGGTTAATCTTTAGGATCATGTGAGGTATTTTGCCTCTCATTTTTCCAAAGTGGGTGATGTATTCCTGGACAATAATAGCATTGTCAGAAGCCCTCCTGTTGGACATGAAGATTGCTTGACTGGACCAATTATGTGTGCTAGGTAGGGCTTGATTCTATTGACTAGGATTTTAGTCACAGTTTTGTAGACAGTGTTGCATAGACCTATGGGCCTAAAATTTTTTATCATGGAGTCCCGGGTAAATTAGGTATAAGGCAAAGTAGGGTCTCATTCATATTGGGGTGCATTGTTTTGGATGAGAAACATTCTTTGTAGAACTGGATAATCAGGACCAGGAGCTCTGAAGGGCTTGAATGAGAAAATTGCTCTTTTGATCTCACTATCTATGAGAGGAAGAGCTAGATTGACTTTTTGTATTGTGGACAGTGATAGACTCTAGGGGGTTGGTGTGGAAGTGGAGATGGGGGACTGGGTGTGTGAAGATGTGTAAAGGTCATTGAAGAAACTGATAATGGAGTCTTTGATTTCGTCTCATGCTGCCAGTTCCCTGCCTCATTTTTTAGAGAGAGGATCATGTTTTTCCTTCTTCTATTTAGAGTAGAAGTATGAAAAAACTGATGTTAGCATCACCATCAGAGAGCCAGTTAATTCTAGCTTTCAACTTCCAAAAATCCTCTTCATTCTAGAGGATTAAGTCTAATTCCTCTATTAGAGTGTTTTCTAGATTTAGGAGGAATTGACTAAATTGATAATTAGGAGATTTTTGGATGCCAGCAATCCTGGCCAACAATCTCTTCTTTTTGTAAAATATGTTGCCAAAGGTATGTTTGTTCCAATTAGTAACATTATTCCTAAACCTTTGAAATGAGGGGATTAAGGGTTGGAAAGGAATCTTGAATGAGGGCAGGGAAAGCAGGGTGACTGCACCACATGGTCTCAAATCTAAAGGGCTTAGTATTAACAAATTGGGTGCCATTATTTGACTAAACTAGAAGGGGGCAGTGATCAGACTAGGTCCTAGGTAGGTGGGTTATAAAAGCTTCAGGGAATTCGTTGATCCAGTAGTTATTAATAAAACACCTATCAATTCTCTCTAGGATTAGGCTAGTCCTGTTCCTATATCTCTTGTTAGTCTAAGTGTATTTACTGCTTTTATAGCCTAGGTCAACTATTTTACATTGGTTAATGCAATTCTAGAACAAATTGCTTATTGGTGTTAATGCAGTTTTCACCAAACTTGTCTCTTGCTTTCAAGACTTCATTAACGTCCCCACCCACAAACCAACTACCATTTATGTTGTTATAGGCATCTATCAAATTTCCCCAAAGAGTTTTCCTGTCCTCTAGATAGTTGCTTGCATAAATAGCCGAAAAACACCAAGGGCGGGTTGGAGGGTAATACTTAGCCATTGCATGGATACCTTATGGTGTGGCTGATATTTCATCTACCTGGAGGATGTTCTCTTTCCACATGATGACTATGCCCCCAGATAAACCTACTGCCGGTAACTGGATATGCAGGTCATATTGCAGTTCCTCTATAAGCTTCTTGTGATCTGCCATCTTGGTCTCCAACAGCACCGGTATGGCCCGTTTATGCATTTTGATCATCTCTGAACAGTGTCTTATGAACTCCACACTGTTTGCCCCTCTAACATTCCATATGATGAAGTTTATTAGAGGGTTGTGGTTTGTTTGGGGAGTCCCTGCCGGTGCCTATTCCTTCCCCTGGGTAGACACCATTTCCTTCCTCATCGCTGATGGCATCTGAGATCTCATGACTGGAGTTAGAGTCAGCAATGGTTTCAGCACGCCCTGGCTCTGATGAGAGGACATATTCAATCCACATCTAGCAAGAATTTTGGGGCAGAGTATTATCAGTGTCTCGCTGTAATCCACGCTAAATTCCACTACCCTTACTGCCTCCAACCATAAGGAGTCTGTTCTCATTGGGCAGTACGAGCTCTGATTTTCCATCTCCTTAATGGTTTCCTGGCCTTTGAGTATCTCTAATGCCTTTGTTATCTCCTTTGAGATATTCCCCAGTGGAGATGATTGTTATTTCTCCAGCATTGAAGATGAAGGGTCATGCTGAGGCCATTGTTCCATCACTAAGAACTGGGGTGTTTCCGCTGGGTCTGGGAAGAATGGGATGGAGTTGAAGATTTTCTACATGAGGTTGTGTACTGACATAGTGTCGTTGGTTAGCTACAGAGGATTGAAGCTGCTATGTAGAACCATTGATTGTCAAAGCTGAGCTCCAAACGTCGCCAAACCCCTGTTTAATGCTTCCGTTGTAACCCTTGCTAGATGGGCCCGGTTTTGGATGATGAGGGTGATTGGCTGGTTTCCCAACTGAAAATTATAGCACAGGCACTGGCTGTGAAGTGCTATCTCTAGCCAGGACGCCGACGTGTGGTCTTGTGGCGAAGGGATGGAAGTCAGAACAATCGGGGGGTTTGGTGGGTTGATCCATTTTTGGATTTTTTTGGTTTTACCTTCTTTGGGATGATATTAATTAAGGAATTTTGGGGGTAATTAGAGCCATAACTGATATCGGGGTTAAATCAACACCCGTGTTATGTGTTTTGTAACCTATGTCTAATACACTAGATTTCAAATTAAATGTGAATCCGATTGAGTTGACATACAATGCAAATCACCTAAGCTTTGGTTGTTTATCAGATATTGCACTTGAGTATTCATGGAGGGGTTTGTTTGCTGAGTTATTTGGTAGGGGTGATGTAGCTCTGTATAGGCCATCATTGGTAATGGTGATAGTCGAGTGTGTAACGACCCGATCAGTCATTTTAAGTTCTATCGCATCGTTCGGCTATTTGAGGCCATGAACAGCTTCACTTCAGGTATTATGACTTGTACGCGTAGTTGGAATTGAAATTCGGGGAGTTCGGAGTTAATGTGGAAAGAGAATTCTCATTTCGGAGGCTTTAAGTTAGAAGAATCTGACTAAGGACTGATTTTGAGTAAACGACCTCGGAATCAAGATTTGAAGGTTCCAACAGGTTCGTATGATGATTTCGAACTTGGACGTATGTCCGGATTGGGTTTTGGATGACCCGGGAGCATTTAGGCGCTTATTGTGGAAGTTAGCATTTGGAAGAATTTCATAAATTTGGGTTGAAGTGCATTTCAATGTTTTCGATATCCGTTTGGGATTCCGAGCCTTAAAATATCTCTGTATGGTGATTCTGCTAATGGGGGCGCATCTGGAAGTGGATTCAGAGGTCCGTAGGTCATTTTGGAGTAATTTGGCTGAAGTAAAAATTTGAAGGTTTTGAGAAGTTTGACCGGAAGTGGACCTTTTGATATTGGGGTCAGATTTCGATTCCGAAAGTTGGAATAGGTCCGTAATGTCAAATACTACTTGTGTGTAAAATTTGAGGTCAATCGGACGTAATTTGATAGGTTGCAACATCGAACGAAGAAGATTTAAGTTCTAAAGTTCATAAAGCATGAATTGGAGTGCGATTCATGGTTTTAGCTTTGTTTGATGTGATTTGAAGGCTCGACTAAGTTCGTGATATGTTTTGGGACGTGTTGGTATAATTGGTTGAGGTCCCGGGGGCCTCGGGTGTATTTCGGATAGTTACCGAATTAGAATTTGGACTTGGGCAACGACTGAAGCATCAGATTTGCTGGTGTCTGGTTTCCTTCTACGCATTCACGAAGGAATTCCCGCATTTGCGTAGAGGAAGTTGAGGGATGCTGGGATTTACCCTTCGTGTTCGCGAAGAAGGAATCGCGTTCGCGAAGCATTACTGCGAGGCATGGGAGGTTGTGCTTCTCGTTCGCGTAAAAAGGATCGCGTTCGCGAAGGTCTGGCCCGGTGTGCTTCGCATTCATTGGAGGAACCTCCCGTTCGCGTAAGAAAATATTGGGGCAGTGACTCGTGTGCTTCGCGAACGCGAGGAAGGTTCCGCGTTCGCGAAAAAGAAGGGCAGCATCTGGGCAGATTGTTTTAAACAGGAGTTTGGCCCTTTTCATTTCATTTTCCTCCATGGGAGCCGACCTAGGAGCGATTTTGGAGCTCCATCTTCATCATCTATGTCAAGGTAAGTGATTACCACCTATTGCAAGTTAAATACTTGGATTATATCTAGAATTGTACCTGGAAAATCATGAGAAATTCGTGGAAATTTGAGATTTTGAAGAAAAACCTAGAACTAGGTATTTTTGGATTTTGACCACGAAATTGGACATGGAGTTGGGAATAAATTATATATTTGAGTTCGTAATGTTATGGGTAATGTTTATCTTCGAAATATTTTGGAATCCGGGCACGTGAGCCCGATGGTGACTTTATTTGCGCATGACTTTATTGATTGTTTGGAATTATTGATAATTGATATGGCCTCATTGGCCGAAGATATAAATTGTTAAAAGATGAAAATAAATTTGGAAATCCCCTATTAACAAGAGAATTATTTACCTGCCTCATGTTATTGTTTTTATTGTTTCCTCATAAAATTCATAATTTATAATATCATTGGTATATTAATTATAGCCCATAGTCTGTGTCCGAGTCGACCCCTCATCACTACTTCTTCGAGGTTAGGCGGGATATTAACTGGGTACGCATTGATTTATGTACTCATGCTATACTTGCTGCACATTTTTGTGAAGGTACACATATGTTTAGCGGCCTTGTGGGTGCAGAGGCGCGATTATGGCGGGGATTTAGGTGAGCTGCATTCTATACGACGCTCCGCAGCCAACATAGTCTCCTTCAGAGTACTTACATTTTTTCTGTCCATTTTGTATTCCGGACAGCTGTTGTATTTTATTTTACATTCCTAGTTAATGCTCGTGCACTTGTGACACCGGGTTTTGGGATGATTATGGGTTGCACTGTATTGTAATTTTTAAAGATATTATTATGTATTTTGTAAACTCCATCTCCTACTATTTAATTGAGGTGAAGAACTATGATTTCAAAAATATTAAAATGAGACCTGAATTAAGTATTTAGTGTTGGTTTGCCTGACAGCGGTGTCCGGCGCCATCACGACCTTTAATGGATTTTGGGTCGTGACAACATGGTATCAGAGCACTAGGTTCACTTAGGTCTCACGAGTCATGACTGAGTCTAGTAGAGTCTTGCGGATCGATACGGAGATGTCTGTACTTATCTTCGAGAGGCTACCGAGCTGAATGGAGCACTTCCCTTCTTGATTCCTCATCGTGTGATTTGATACCTTTGAGGATTATGCCTTCATTTCCTTCCTATTCAATCTTACGTGACGCGAAACGCTTGTTATAAATTTAGAATCGAGGAATTTTAATGGCACTACTGATGTAGAGCAGGATGTTTCTCCCTGCGTATTCGATTGGGCTAATGCCGTCGCCTTGTAGAAGGATGTTCTGTCATCTCAGCTCAATAGGTGTATTTCTGATGGTTTTGGGGCTATGCACCAATTGCTATGATGTTCATGAGTTGTTATCACACAGTATTAAAGTAATGGTAGGATGCTTATCTATGCGTCGAGGCAGTGAATGACTTGAAAGGAGGTTTTACTCAGAGCATGATTAAGGGATTCAGTATTTTATTTCCGGCGGAGGAAAGGCAATCGGGCTACGAACGTTCAAGTTTGGGTTGATGGAGTAACGTGACTTGGTATTTCAAGCATGGTGGAATTTTTATCTGTGATGTGGTGTCGTCATCCTTGATTAGATGCGTTAAGTTCGCCGGTGTTGCGGTCTTCTTCAAATCGCCTTTGGGGCAGAGTATTGTGAATGGTGTCGGGGAAGCGGCTATGAGATGTCGCAATGTTCTTTGGTTCAGAATCAAATAAGTAAATCCTAATATTGATGGCTAGAGAAAGATTATCTTCTAAGAGGTTTATAGTTAGTGGCAACTCATATGTCGGATGTTATAGAGATGGATTCGGGTTTGGAGCAACAATTGGGCATCGAAGGACGAGGAAAGACATGTGGGAGATGTCTTGCGCTGGTTGAATTGTTAGGCGGTCAAGTGTGAAAAATAGAAGTCGAGGAGTGCTTAAGGGAGAGGGTTTGACCAAAGTGGGAGAGTGGCAGAGTAGCATATGGGTTTCGTGGTAGGATAGCTGCACGCCTTGAGGAAAGTTTAGAGTGATCTGGGATTCACGGTGGTCAGTGACCAGGTCTACGAGCTAAATTTGGAATATTGGCTGCTATATTGAGGAAGATTGTGTGTGACAGGAGGGAGTCGCTTAATATGAAGCAGGATACAACATGACTCTGGATTGGAATGTGTTGTCACACTTTTAGTTGGTGTCCATGAGGAGTGAACGGACTTGTACAGCTGGTGAATGAGCATAGGCTCATGATGGTTTATTGGCTTCGTGGTAATTGTATTCAGTGCAGCGTTGTTAGAGGATGTCGGCATGGAATTTCCACAGGTGGGATATCTCCGGTGAGCAGGTTAGTGGTTGCGTGGTGTTGATGAAGCTTCTACGAAGAATTTTACTGGTTATCCAGTAAGAGGTCAAATATGTGAATGCGCCTAGTGATTCCGAATGTTCATGAAATGTTTAATATAAGGATTTCGAAGAAATTTGGAGGTTTGATTGTGCAAGGTCATGTCAATAGGAGATAAGAAATCTTGGTAGGTTCCAGGGTCATGCATTAGTAGTTTCAGGCTAAGTGGGAGAGCCCCACCGTCTATGATTGGATTGTGTAGTTGTCAACTAGTGCGGTTTCTGGTTATCGGTGTATTAGTGGGTTGCTATGACTAAAGAAAGAGAACATCAGTGGTAGTTAGAGCAAAGGATTTGAGGAATGTGGGCTATATTTGGCCTTATCGACTCGTGTTCAGGCTTGGGGAAGACTCAGAGCCTATGCTTCGTGTGGAAATGGTGTATAAGAAAAGAAATTCAACTGGTTGATTCTTTGAGAGGGTGTTCATGTGCTAACAGGGCCTTGAAGTTTGATTATATTCGGGGACAAAGTCAGAGTGGGTGACTCTCAACAACGGTCCTAATGGATTCAAAGGTTAAAGTGGGGTGCCTAAGGATTTCGGGTCCATAGTATGGTTGAATATCGAGCTTTTGCAGCGGATTATGATAAAAGAGCTTGGAGTGTTCCGTGTTATCTTTGGTCTACGGGGTATCATGAGAGGAAGGGGAGCATGTAACTTTGAATTTATAGAAGAATCATCAGAATGGGTATATCAGTTGAAGACGCGATTATGCGCACAAGGAGGGTATGAAAGGGTTCGTGGGTTTTGAAACAATGTGGTCTTGTGAAATAGGATCACTCAGGACGAGTGCGGATTGAGTTCACCATGTTTTGAATGGAGCTATTATTATTCCTAAGGCAAGTCCATGGTAAATTAGAAAGAGTCGGGTCAGTTAGCAATGGTTGAATCGGCATAATGATGGCAATGATCAGCTCCTTCAATGTGTTGGGTTATTCATGTAATTTGTGCCAGTACGCGCGAGGTTTGACGGTCGCCGTAACTGATCTTATTTGGAGGCTTTCGAGTATTATGGCCTGTTATGTGCAGATGGATCCCGGAAGGGTTATGGTGGTTTAGACCACTACTTGAGGTTGGTATTTTCTGCGGATATGAGGATTCAGCCGCGTGTTGCGATGGTTCTCTTGGAATGAGTTAAGTAAAAGGTTTCTATGTGATGAAGTGTTTACCCTATTAGTAGTTCGGAAGTTAAGATGAAATTCTTGTACTCGTGCACATTGGCATGATTAAGTGTATTGATCGGCATGGAATTCGGAAGTTGAGGATCAAGGTTGCAGTTTGGTGTCGACAAGAATGTCAAGAGCTCAGATGAGCGGGAAAGGATTCAGATGGTTAGAGTAAGCTGGTATTATCTTTAGCGTCACCTGAGATCGGTGTCCTGTGTAAGAGGCTTTGAGTAGTGATTTCGAATTTTTGATTTGCTTTACAGCATTTGTGCGGCCGGTGGTATGGATGTGCAGACTTGTTATATGGTAAGGAAGGTCGGGGGAGCACGTCCCACGAGGAGATTGTATAAGTGTGACATGTAGTCACTTGATTGATCGAAGATTGGAACCAAGTATGGAGATTGCGGTACTATTGTTCATGTGAGAATTTATGCCTGGAGGGCGCTCGGTTCATTTGGTTGTGGACTGTGGAGGTTTGTTCCGGATATGATGGTTGTTCTTGTGTGTTATAGGAAAAAAGGGTTATTATGGACCCTTGAAAGATTATTAGACTAGTACGGTGCGATCCGAATCGGCTTGAGGTCCGTGGGTGGATCTAGATATGAATGCGGGCTCTATGTCGGGCCGGAGGTGTTCATTTCAGCATAGCGCTCCTTGTGGAGGAGTATTCGGACGTTGGATGTTAATTCGTTGCCGGCTACTTCATGTAATGCTATATTATGCTGTGTGAGCTGTGATACGGCTTGTTAATTTCATATGTGTTGAGGTTTCGTGCAACGATGGTGTTGTGTGAGCAGGATGGCTCTCGAGAAGCAGATCATATATCTCACCTTAGTTGTGCTTGAGTTTTGTAGTGCATGGTGCTATCTGTCCCCCCCAGGGATGGTATTATGCACTTGGCGTGCTTGTGGCCAATATGCTAGTATACTGTTTGGATCGGGTTGCACGCCGCAACAGTATGATGTTGGGTACAGTCCCCTATAGCTATTTTTGTGTGTTTGATTTTCCATTTTCCAAGGAAGGTTCATGACGCCTTTTTAGTTGTCTAAATTATTTACGCGGGTTGAGTAATCCTTTCTAGAGTTCATTTTCCTTAGGTATCACGTTCGGGTTTGTAGCTTATTGGTACATTGTGGCATCATATGCGATTTTTGGCAGTGTCTGAGATGACTTATTGCCTGGGAAACTTATACTGGGTGAGACGAGATTTTTGGATCTGGGATCAGTGCGATCGGATTATATGAAGCATATTAAAGAGCAAATACCATTATTCGATTCATAATGGGGTGATGATTCTAGTCAAGAGGAGAGGTTCAATGATTTGTTGACTTGGCAGTTGGTTATGAATTTCTATACGTTTCTTCCGTCGTGGCGGTATTGCCAGTGTTGAGACAAGACTTATATATGTCATGAGGTGTATTGTGAGCATCGACCAAAACCTTCATTTAAGTCGGGGCTCAGCCATTTTGAGCCCATTTGTTTCCATTCTTGGGCGAATTTGGAGCTTCTTGAGAGAGATTTTCACCTAACAATTTGGATGTAAGTTAATTCTACTTATTAAGAGTTAAATACATAGATTATGGGTAAATTTTAACATGTAAGTTATGAAAATCAAAGGTTTAGATGAAAAACCTAAGTTTTTATAAGAATGAGATTTTTACCACGAAAATGGTTATGGAATGGGATGCAAATTGTATATTTGAGTTCGTAAGGTTATGGGTGACAATTTTCTCCAAAAATTTCAGGAATCTGGGCAGATGGGCCCGGGGTGAATTTTAGGAATTTTACTAATGGGTTGGTTAATTAATCTAATAATTTAATTTTGAATTATTGAGCATATATTGAATAAATTATATAACATTTGGCTAGTTTCAGATTTTTCGGCACCAAATTGAGGCTTTAACGCGAAATTGTGATCGAGAAGTGAGCTTTGAGACGAGGTAAGTCTCTTGTCTAACTTTGTAAGAGGGAAGTTACACCATAGGTATTTTAAATAGATATTTGTTCTAATTGTGGGGGCTACGTACATACGAGGTGACGAGAGTCCATGAGTAGCTACTATTAAGCTATTGTCCGGGTAGTATTACGACCCAATTCATGAATTATTTGGAATTTTGCACTGTACTTGTTAATCTAAAAATGCCTAAATTGTATTGGAACTGGTTAGAGAAATTTGTATTACCTTGGATATAAATCATTAATAATGTTTAAGTCAAATGCTTATAAAATATTTTTCTCTTTTTGTGGAGCGGGCCGAATGCCTCAGCAGTAGATAGATGCATCTATGGATCGTGCTGTACGTCTCTCAGTAGTGTACACGTCACTCTGGACCGGACCGTACGACCTCGACATAAATCGTGCTCAATAATAACAATTACACGATGCTTTGACATTTTGTTGCAGCTTGTGAAGATAAATGATTTATTGGAAATTATTAAATTATGAAAGAATTATTTATTTCTATTTGTTAAGGAAATTATTGTTATTCACATAAACCATGTTTATTTAAAAATATTTATCTTAATATTATTGACCAATAGTGAGTGTCGAAGTCGACCTCTCGTCACTACTTCTTTGAGATTAGACTTGATACTTACTGGGTACACGTTATTTATGTACTCATGCTACGCTTGCTACACTTTTTGTGCAGGATCTGAGACAGGTGCATCAGGCGGTCCTAACGGTGCGTATCCCCGTTACCCCGAGGCCTAGTTTATAATCTACTAGATGCTCATACACCTGTGACACCAGGTCTTGGAACACACACTAGTAGAATTGTGGTCTTGAAATTATCATTTTGGTTTTTATTTATTTAGACTTTCTATTTTTCTTAAATCTTGCAAATTATGTAAGTTATGGAATGTGTAGTGTGGATTCAACAAAGGTATGCAATCATGTATTGGTGCATCGTATAGAGATTGATACAGTGTTCGTATGATGGAAGTAGGCCTGACAGAGAAATACGGATGTTGGAATTGGGCTTTAAGGCCTAATGGGCTAAGTAAAAGGGAAACTCTTCAGATTAGCTCGAGATAATGTGCTTAACTGAGTTGTGATAACACGGGTGGGTGCACGAGGTGTTAACCAGTGATTTCGGACAACTCCAGAGCAATTCTTAACATGTTCGAGGATGAACGTAGGTTTAAGTGGGAGAGAATGTAACGACCCGACCGGTCGTTTTGAGCTCTAGCACGTCGTTTGGCGGTTTGAGGCCATGAGCAGCTTCACTTCAGGTATTATGACTTGTACGCGTGGTCGGAATTGAAATTCGAGGAGTTCAGAGTTGATTTGGAAAGAGAATTCTCATTTCAGAGGCTTTAATTTAGAAGAATCTGACTAAGGGTTGATTTTGAGTAAACGACCTCGGAATCGGGATTTGAAGGTTCCAACAGGTTCGTATGATGATTTCGGACTTGGGCATATGTCCGGATTGGGTTTTGGATGACCCGGGAGCATTTCGGCGCCTATTGTGGAAGTTAATATTTGGAAGAATTTCATACATTTGGGTTGAAGTGCATTTCAATGTTTTCAATGCCCGTTTGGGATTCCGAGCATGGGAATAGCTCCGTATGGTGATTCTGGTATTGGGGGCGTGTCTGGAAGTGGATTCAGAGGTTCGTAGGTCATTTTGGAGTCATTTGGCTGAAGTAGAAATTTGAAAGTTTTGAGAAGTTTGACCGGAAGTGGACCTTTCGATATCAAGGTTGGATTCCGATTCCAGAAGTTGGAGTAGGTCCATAATGTCAAATACGACTTGTGTGCAAAATCGGAGGTCAATCGGACTTGATTTGATAGGTTTCGGCATCGAACGCAGAAGATTGAAGTTCTAAAGTTCATAAAGCTTGAATTGGAGTGCGATTCATGGTTTTAGCATTTTTTGATGTGATTTGAAGGCTCGACTAAGTTCGTGATGTGTTTTGGGACGCGTTGGTACAATTGGTTGAGGTCCCGGGGACCTAGGGTGGATTTCGGATAGGTAACGGATTGGAATTTGGACTTGGGCAATGGCTGAAGCATTAGATTTGCCGGTGTCTGGTTTCCTTCTACGCGTTCGTGAAGGAATTCCCGCATTCGCGTAGAGGAAGTTGAGGGCTGCTGGGATTTACCCTTCGCGTTCGCGAAGGGTTACTGTGAGGCATGTGAGGTTGTGCTTCGCGTTTGTGTAAAAAGGATCGCGTTCGCGAAGGTCTGTCCCGGTGTGCTTCGCGTTCGCGGGAGGAACCTCGCATTCGCGTAATAAAATATTGGGGCAGTGACTCGTGTGCTTCACGAACGCGAGGAAGGTTTCACATTCCCGAAGAAGAAGGGCAACATCTGGGCAGATTGTTTTAAACGAGAGTTTGGCCCTTTTTATTTCATTTTCCTCCATGGGAGTCGACCTAGGAGCGATTTTGGAGCTCCATCTTCATCATCTATGTCAAGGTAAGTGATTCCCACCTATTGCAAGTTAAATACTTGGATTATATCTAGAATTTTACGTGTAAAATCATGAGAAATTAGTGGAAATTTGGGATTTTGAAGAAAAACCTAAAACTAGGTATTTTTTGATTTTGACCATGAAACTGGACATGGAATTGGGAATAAATTATATATTTGAGTTCGTAATGTTATGGGTCTTCGAATAATTTCGGAATTCGGGTACGTGGACCCGAGGGTGATTTTATCGACTTTCCGAGCGGAATTGGAAATTGTTGTAAATTGAATTGTTTTGAGTGTTAGAGTATATTTTCATTGGTTTGCACATTGTTTGGCTAGTTTTGGAGCGTTGGGCATCGGTTTGAGTCGTCGGAACGGCTTGGGAGCTGGTTATGGAGTTTCTGAGTGAGGTAAGTCTCCTTTCTAACCTTGTTAGAGGGAATTTACCCCATAGGTGAAATAAATCAATATGTGCTCCTATTTGTGGGGGCTACGTACGCACGAGGTGACGAGAGTCCGTGCGTAGCTACTATTATATTTAAGTCCGGGTAGTCTAGGACCCATAAGCATGCTCTACTTGTAATATTTGCAACCTTGTTGTCAATTTAAAATGCTTAAATCTTATCGAACTTGGTAAATAAATTTTTCTAAAAAGCTAAACATCATTTCTTGACCGTTAAAAGAGCAATTGCCATTTCCTTGGATAATTCCCCCTTGATGAATTCTCGATTGACTATTTGAATGTGTTTATCTTTGTGGAACTGACCGAACGCCTCAGCAAATTAAATAGATGCATCTATGTTTCGTAGCACTTAACCCTCTGGCAATGCACAATTTAAATATTTGTTGGATCGGGCCGTACGACCTCGTCATGATTTGCGCATGACTTAATTGATTGTTTGGAATTACTGATAATTGATATGGCCTCATTGGTCGGAGATATAAATTGTTAAAAGATAAAAATAAATTTGGAAATCCCCTATTAACAAGAGAATTATTTACCTGCCTCATGTTATTGTGTTTACCGTTGCCTCATAAAATCCATAATTTATCATATCATTGGTATATTAATTATAGCCCATAATAAGTGTCCGATTCGACCCCTCGTCACTACTTCTTCGAGGTTAGGCGGGATACTTACTGGGTACGCATTGATTTACGTACTCATGCTACACTTGCTACACATTTTTGTGCAGGTACACATATGTTTAGCGGCCTTGTGGGCGCAGAGGCGCGATTATGGCAGGGACTTAGGTGAGCTGTATTCTATACGACGCTCCGCAACCAACAGAGTCTCCTTCAGAGTACTTATATTTTTCCTCTCCAATTTGTAATCCGGACAACTGTTGTATTTTATTTTACATTCCTATTTAATGCTCATGCACTCGTGACACCGGGTTTCGGGATGATTATGGATTGTACTGTATTGGAATTTTTAAATATATTATTATGTATTTTGTAAACTCCATCTTCTACTATTTAATTGAGGAAAAAACTATGATTTTAAAAATATTAAAATGAGACCTGAATTAAGTATTTAGTGTTGGCTTGTCTGACAGCGGTGTCCGACGCCATCACGACTTTTAATGGATTTTGGGTCGTGACAGAGTGAATATGGCCCTCTATGTTGGATGGGGATTTGGAGTCTTGGTGGGCCGCGTTCTGTTGCACTGACAAGCCCCTTCTTGGTCCTGTTGGGCCTGTTGTTTTGTTTGCTCTGGGTGCCGTTTGGAAACTCCCTTTTTGGTTTGTAGGTACCTTTTCTTTGCCGAGAGTTGGGTTCCCCTTCTGAGCCCATTTTCCTATTTGTGCTTGTGTTGGGCTGTTCTCGTATGGGCTGATTCTTGGTGGACTGGATCATTGAGAGAAGTGTGTTTTTATTTGGCTCGTGGTTTGTGTTGGTAGCCTGCATAGGAATAAACTTAAAATTATACCGGAAAGTTTTAGTTTCAAATAACTTACGGAGTTTGCATCAAACATTCGGACTTGGATGCCTCCAGTTGGAGTGGGGGTTTTCTCCTTTCTTTCCAGTGTTGTTGTTTGGCGTTGTGGTGAGGGATGTCCCTGTTTTCTTCTTCTAAGGAAGATAACTATTTTCCATTCCTCTCCCTCGTCAGCGTTGACTTTAGAAGAGAGGCCTTCAGGCTGGTCCTGAGATGGGGAATGGGTCTTTTGCATGTGTGTACACGCTTTTAGGGTGTGTCCTATCCTCCCACATCCTGTTCATAGGATGTTTTTCCCTTCATATACTACTGCTTATTTGTGATCCCTAATAGTGATAGATGTCTCAACTGGTGTTTCCAGTGAAATATGTATACAAATTCACGCATATCTGCCCCTTAATATAGCTGATGTGCACGTATCAATTTTGAGAAGTTTTCCTAGTTTCCTTCCAACTTTTTCCAGTATCTCTTTGTCATAGAATTCAGTTAGTAGTTGTGGTAGGTGCACCCATATAGCAGTAAAGGACAAAGTGGCTTATTGTGGGACAAAATTTGGTTCCCACCTTCTGACTGAGAGAAAATTTTCGGATAAGAACCATGGACCTTGGTGTATTGACTTTATCAAGTTCTCTTCTTTTCCAAATTTGACTATAAAGAAATCCCATCCTAAGTCGATCAAAATTAACTGTTCGGAGGGGTTCCATAGTTTCAACTAGTTTGGATCGAAGGAGATGATGTGGCATTCTTCTACCAAAATATTTTGATAATGACTAAGAAACGCCATGGTTCATATAACCAGTTTTTATCATCTTGAGAGAGGATGATTTGGCCTAGGTTTTCCTTGCCCTTTACATCACTTCCTGTTCTGTCAAGCTCATTTGCGTAATATTTCGTTTGGGTTGTGTTTTTCCTGTCTAAAGCATTTCCTTGTACGAATGTTCTTGGTTAGCATCCTCCTCCATGGGGTTAATGTCCGGTGGTTTCAGTGGTATATTATATGTTTTGGTTGTATTCTCCATTCCGTGTGTAGTGAGAATTGGATGTTTCTCTCTCTAGTTCTCTCCCAATCTATGCGGACTCGATCCCGAGACCTATGGTTAAGGATGAATGAGTATACTTATCTATCTATATCTATCTATATTATTATAAAAGCATAAATATAATGTTGATTTGCAAAAATAACCTTTTAATATTAAGAATAATAACTCACAATAAAAGGACATAACCGGAATTTTAGATATTAGCCTTGTAATTCTATTATCTTTAGGACGTAATATTACACGTTAGGAATCCTACATGATTACCTTTAGAAATCTTATTAGTATAATTACTTTCGGTCACGAACATATAATACAACATGTTAGCATGTAAACTTAATACCTTTAGGAACATGTTAGGTTTCTTATTAGTATAATTACTTTTGGGATGTATACCTATTTTTAGCCATGTAATCCTATTACTTTTAGGATATATTTTAAAAAGAAATTCTATTACTAATTTAATTTGAAAACTTATTATATTGTCCTATTACTAATTTAATTTGAAAATGTATTATATTTTTCAAATTCATTTAGAAAAAGAAGAGCCTATATTATTATAAAAGCACGAATACAATATTGATAGATCAAAATGACCCTGAAATATTAAACAGAAGAACTCATATGTAAAGGGCATAACTGTAATAACCTATGTTATTGGACTACAATAACTTCCATGTTAATTTTTTTAATACTTAAGATTTTAAAGTTAATAAAATTTTGTCTATTGAATTCTTATTAAAAATAGAAAAAATGCATAAATACCTCCCTGGCTTATAGCCGAATTTTTAACTACACACTTTATCTTTGCGGGGATCCTATTACCCCCCTTAAACCATTTTTAAATAGAATAAATTCACCCTTGAAATACCACGACCAAATTACTGTTGGAATATGAACTACACTCGCTTGACACATGTATATTTCATTAAAACAAATTATTTCTTATTCTTTCCCTTTTTTTTTCTTTATTTCTTCTTTATTTCTTTCTTTCTTTCTTCTTTTCTCCTCTTAGATAAAACGATTCATATATAATTTTTATAGTCTTCTTTCTTCTTTTATGGATGACACAATTGGTATGTATGAAATAATTCCTAAAATTTCTAACTTGTTAAAACTCTAATTAGATGTTATTCTTGGCTTGAGGCTTTTAAATGGCTATTGTGGTGGAAGAATTTTAGATAGTGGATATTACTAGTGATTATGGGCGGCGTAAAAATATTGGTCGTCGGAACTTCAAGAACTCCATTTTTTCCGGCAAAAATAAAATTTTCGGTGACAGATTTTTTATTCCAGATCTGAGTGTGTTTTGCTTTATATATGTATATTTTTTTTTGAAAGTATGATTTATGTGTGGGAGGAAGAGAAAAAGAAAGAAAAAAAGAATATAAGCTGAAAAATCATGGTCGTCGAAATCTCAATGACTCTATTTTTTTCGATGCGATTTTTTTTTCGGTGACAGATTTTTTTGTCCAGATCTGAATGTTATTTGTCTTTATATAAGTATAACTTTTTCTTGAAAGTGTGGGAGGAAGATAAAAATAAATAAAAAAAGAATATAAGCTGAAAAATAAAAGAAGAAATGCCAAAAGATATCGGCGGCGTATGTTGTGTTCGAAGGAACCTAATGTAAAGAAGAGAAGAAAAGAATATTATAGAAAAAGACAAAGACAAAGAAAAAGAATAGAAAAAGTACGAAAGTATCTTTAATTAAAAAAATATGCTCCTCACTCTTTTTGAGAGAGCGAAATACACACACTGCCACATAAGCCTTTAGGGTAAAAATAATTCTACTCTAAAAGAGTTTTGGGAGATAATAGTAATCCCATAAAGGAAAGGTGTCTAGTTGGAAATCTGATCATAGGTCAAGGGGTACTTATGCATTTTCCTTAAAAGCAATGTTAAATGGACTGCATAAAGCGTTGAAATTGAGAAAAATATCGCCTCGATATTTTTATATTATATTTGAACTGTTTTCTTACTCAAATTATATTTTCTTATTATTAATCTTTTCGTGTAATATTGAAATATATACCCATTTTTTTTTAAGAATATAAATGTGTGAGAAAGAGAAAGAGAAAGGTTGGTAAGAGTCAATACCACTAGTTGTAACGACCCGACCGGTTATTTTACTTTCTAGATCCCCATTCCCCTAAATAAGACTCCTCGTATGTGCTATTACTGTATATGACTTGCGAGGATGGTTAGTTCGGATTTGAAAGGGTTCGGGTTGAAATCAGAATACTTAGTTCCTTAATAATTGTTTAAAATGGATAAGTTTGACTCGAGTCAATATTTTGAGTAAACGACCCCGAAATCGGGATTTAAATATTCCAATAGGTTCGTATGATGATTTTGGACTTGGGCGTATGTTCGGATCAGGTTTCGGATGACCCGGGAGCGTTTTGGTGCATAATATTGAAAGTTGGCGCATTGAAGGTTTTCAAGTTCTTTAAATTTGGTTTGAAGTATTTTTGGTGTTATCGAGGTCTGTACGGGATTTCGAGCCTAGAAAAAGTCTCGTATGGTGATTTGTGACTTTCACACAAAATTTGGTGTCATTCAGAGTAGTTTAGGTGTGTTTCGGAGCATTCAGAGTAAGTTGGAAGAACTTGAAGTCCATTAGTTGATTTGATTTGGTTTGGGGTTCGATTCTTAGTTTTGATGTTATTTTACGCATTCCGAGGATTCTAGTGAGTCCTTATTAATATTTACAAACTTGTTGGTATGTTTGGCCGAGGCCCCCGAGGCCTCGGGTACTATTCGAGCGATGTGCAGAACTTGTTTGGGCTTGGGAGCACTGCTGAAGCAGCAACAGTTCTGGTGTGTTCGCACCTGCGAGTGGCTCGCCGTAGGTGTGAGCTCGCAGGTATGAGCCATTGTGTGCAGGAGCAACTGGGAGTGGGCTGGCTAGAGTCTGCAGAAGCAGACTCACTAGCGGACTCGCTTCTGCAAGGGAGGAGTCGCAGATGCGGAGGGAGGCAGCATGGCGTAAGTCGCAGGTGCATGAGGTGAGCCGCAAAAGTGGGATCGCAGGTGCGGAGTTTTCCCACAGGTGCGACCAATGCTAGTTCGTACGTGTTCCACAGGAGTAGAGATTTTCCCGTAGAAGCGGCTCGCAAAAGCGGCGAAGATGTCGTAGGTGCGAAACTACTGAAGGCAGTGAGGTTCATTTAATGTCGGGACTTAGGCTTTTTAGTTCATTTTTTTCACTTCTTGGACGATTTTAGAGTTCACCTAGCACTTTGAGGTAAGTAATTTCTATACAAGATGAGTTTAATACACGCATTTGGGGTAGATTATTAACCTATAATTTGTGGAAATTATGGATTTAGTTGAAAAATCTAGATTTTGATAAAAATAGAATTTAACCACGAAAATGATTATGGAATTGGGTAGAAATTATATATTTGAGTTCGTGAGGTTATGGGTAACATTTATCTTCGAAAATATTCAGAATTCGGGCACGTGGGCTCGAGGGTAAATTTTAGGGATCTTCCAATTTGGGTTGGGTAATTTCTCTAATGGCTAAATTATGAACTTGTGAGTGTGCATTGATTAATTTATATAACATTTGGCTAGTTTCGGATTATTCGATACCAAGTTGAGGCTTTAGAGCGGATTTGTGGACCATAAGTGACCTTGAGAATGAGGTAAGTCTCTTGCCTAACCTTGTAAGAGGGAACTCATCCCTTCATTGTACCTTTGTTGTGTATTACTTGCGTGGGGAGCTACGTACGCATGATGGGACGAGAGTCCATGAGTAGATATATTCCATGATATGTCTAGGTAGTC